>NC_041391.1:163980987-164082169 GCF_002162155.2 Triticum dicoccoides | reverse complement strand
GGTGGGAGTGGATGAACAGGACCTGTGGCGTTGCCTCTGGATGAACAGGACCCCGATCGATCGTGCCGGTTGGGGCTGGATGAACAGGACCCCATGGAGGGCTAGATGAACAGGACGACCCCGTGGAGGGCTGGATGAACAGTAGATGGTGGAGGGGTGGATGGACAGTAGCCTATGGAGGGGTGGTTGAACAGGATCCCGTGGAGAGGGGTGATTGAACAGTAGCCGGTGGACTAGTGCGCGGTGGCGGCTGGATGAACAGGAGCCCGTGGATGAACAGTCGCAGGTGGAGGCTGGAGGAGGTCGACGGTGGATGAAAAGTAGCCCGTGGAGGCTGGAGGAGGTCGACGGTGGAGATGAACAATATCCCGTGGAGTCCTGTTTTGCGGTACGCCACACCCCTCCCGATGAACATGACCCCCGTTTCGACCGCAGCGCTCCAACACAAGTCCGTTTCGTCCGTTTTGCGGTACGCCACACCCCTCCCGATCAACATTTCCTTCATTTTGCGGTATGTCACACCTCTCCCGATGAACAGGATCCCATTTCGAACGTGGTCGATCGAACACAAGGCCGTTTCCTCCGTTCTGCGGTACGCCAGGCCTCGTTTCCATCACCTATTCCGTCCAAGCCCTCCCTATGAACACGACCACGCATTCCATTCCGACCCAGCCGGTTGGCTCCCCATGAACACGACGACGATGCTGTTTCTCCGTTCCGACCCAGCCAATGTACACGAGCCCTGGCCGTACGTATATATGCGCGAGTAGGCGTTAGAGACCCCTCCCGTATGTACACATACGTGGCCGTATTTTCTTTCTTGCACACTGGCCGCTGTACGTACGTGTACATGCTATGTGCGCGCCTCTACTACAACATGTGCGCGCCTCTACTACGACAGTATGTACGTACACGTTCGCGACCAGAATGACAATGCTACGTACGCTTCGACCAGGTGGGTCCCGATTGTCAGGCACTTCCTTGCGTGCGAAGATGTAGCTGGTGGGTCCCAGCAGTCAGGGGGAAACGTTTTTTTCGTGAAATACGGTGGCCCGTCTGGTGGGTCCCCACTGTCAGGTGGAGGAATAATTATTTTGCACATAATAAGGAGCCACTTCCTTGCTGCGGCTGTGGACCCAGCTGTCAACCTCTCCATGTACAGTCCACGTCTGATGGAAGCCATTCCTTGACCATGTTGACCACGTCGCGCCGAGAGTACCAGGGCAGTGGACGACGGCGAGGCCTAGGAAGGGGACGACACGGAGCCGGGGAAGATGCGTTAGTGGATGCCCACGCGTAGAGGAGTACGAGGGTTCACTGGTTCGCTGTGGTGTGAGGCTACCGTCACCGCAGAATAACAGGGGGTGTGGGTGAGTAGAGGGATGGCCTGGTCAGCGGTGGGAGTAGTAGGCGGCGGTGAGGCCTCCGCCGCATCGCAACCGGCCACGGGAGGCAGGAGCACGAGGCACGACTGGCGCTGGTTTGGGCGGCTGGAGCAAGAAGACAAGAGGTTGAAGAAGCACTACGGCCGTTGGATGGACATCGTACGCTCACTGGAGCTAGAATCGTGCATATTGACTAAGTTAACAAAGCCCTTCGTCCCCGTCAACTTAGTAGGCCCACAAGTCAGCCTGCCACTACTGGGTCCCAGCTAACAGGGGGAGTATTCATTTTTTTTGTGCGTAATAAGGAGGCACTTCCTTGCGTGCGAAGATATAGCTGGTGGGTCCGAGCTGTCAGCGGCAGTAACGTTTTTTTCGCGAAATACAGAGGCCCTTTCGGTGGGTCCCTGATGTCAGGTGTAGGAATCATTATTTTGCGCATAATAAGGAGGCACTTCCTTTGCGTGCCGCTGTGGACCCAGCTGTCGGCCTCTCCACGTACAGTCCACTTCAGATGCATGTCAGTCGTTGACCATGTTGACCAGGCCACGCCGAGAGCACCAGGGCGGTGGACGACGACGAGGCCTAGGAAGGGAACGACACGGAGGCAGGGAAGACTCGGCAGTTGTTTCCCACGTGGAGGGGAGTATGACTGTACGAGGGTTTACTGGTTTCACCGGAGAATAACATCAGGTGTGGGTGAGTAGAGGGATGGCTAGGCCAACGACGGGAGTACGGTGGGGCGGTGAGGCCTGCGCGACAGCACAGCCGGCCGCGGGGAGGAGGGAGCAGGCAGTCCCGTCGGCGCTTGTTTGAGTGGCTGGAGCAGGAAGAGCAAAGATTGAAGAAGCACGACGGCCGTTCGATGGACATCCAACAATCACTGCTTGTGCGTCAACCTTTTTTTTAGGAAAGCCTCAAATCTGTGGAAAACAGCATACAACCCTTCTGCCATCATGTCTAATAATTTACAGCCCATTTGCTAATTCTTAAGGTTTTTTTGAGCCCATATTCTTTTTGTTAGCATTACAGCCCATATTGTGGCCACGGTTAAAAAATTATACGAAATTTGCATATTTCAGTGCGGTCTGAACTGTTTTTAATCCTGAAATTTCGACTCACATTCAAACTAATTTAAAAAATAAATGTATATCAATATAAAATCCAACAAATTCTCCACACATAAAAATTAATGTAATTTAAAATCTCGAAATGAAAAAAAGATATCTGAAACTAATTGCCGGTTTGATGTGTTTTAAAAATGTACAACCCATTTCTCATTACTGATAGGCCATTTTCTCGGCTAGCCGAATGAAGCTCTCGTCGTCTTGAAAGATTTGCAGCCCAACAGGCCTGACAAAGCGACTTACTCGACAAATCACAAAAAAACTGGGCTGTGGCCGTAGACCCAGTTGTTAGCCTCTCCACGTACAGTACTCTTCTGATGGAAGGCGGTCGTTGACCACATTGACCATGCCGCGCCGAGAGCACCAAGGCGGTGGACGATGGCGAGGCCTAGGAAGGGGACGACACGGAGCCGGGGAAGACGTGGCAGTGGATGCCCATGCAGAGAGGAGTACGAGGGTTCACTAGTTCGGCTGTGGCGTGAGGCTGTCGTCGCCGCAGAATAATAGGGGGTGTGGGTGAGTAGAGGGATACCCTGGGCCAGTGGTGGGAGTAGTAGGGGGGGGTGAGGCCTCCGCGGCATCACAACCGACCACGAGAGGCAGGAGCACGCGGCACGACCGACGCTGCTTTGGGCGGCTGGAGCAAGAAGACCAGAGGTTAAAGAAGCACTATGGCCATTGGATGGACATTTTACGGTCACTGGAGCTAGAATCGTTCATATTGACTAAGTTGACAAAGCCCTCCGTCCTCGTCAACTTAGTAGGCCCACAAGTCAGCCAGCCACTATGGTGGGTCCCAACTAGCAGGGGGTATTCATTTTTTGGTGCATAATAAGGAGGCACTTCCTTGCGTGCGAAGATATAGCTGGTGGGTCCGACCTGTCAGCGGGGGGAACTTTTTTTTCACGAAATACAGAAGCCCTTCCCACGTACAGTGCACGTATAGTGCGTAATAAGGAGGAACTTTCCTTGCGTGCGACCATGGACCTCGTGGATCCCAGCCGTGAGGCTCCCCACGTACATTCCTATTCCGATGACTCTCGTATGTTGACCACGCCGCACTGAGCGCACCTAGGCGATGGACGACGGCAAGGCCCCAGACTGGAATGACCTGGAGATGGGGAAGACGCGGCAGTGGAGTCGCAGACGGAGAGGAGTGGGAAACTTGACTGGTTCGGGTGCGGGGTGGGCCTACACTCGGCAGAGAATAACAGGAGGTGCGGAGTGGAGGGATGGCCTGACCGTCGGCGGGGTAGCGTTTCGCTGAGGAGCGCAAAATAACGCCGCTGGACGCGGAAGGCTGGAGCAGGCGGTTCCGGCAGCGCTGGGGGAAGAAGACGAGAGATTTAAGAAGAATGCCGGCCGTTGGATGTAAATCCAACGCCTTCTTAGGCTTCGACCTACTGGCCCACATGTCAGCCAGTCCATTTGTTTTTAGTCCATTTGGTGGGTTGGGTGAAACAATGATGTAGCATCTATGCAGCCCGTTTAAATCCCATTTGCATTTTTCTCGAAATCCGCGGACTTGCTGGGCTGGGTGAAAATATCATGTTGGGCTAGACGGAGAAATGTTATAAAAACATAAACACATGATTGCACGTCAGTAAAATCTTTGCAAGCTTATGTACGCAATCACTAGGAGTTAACTTGCCAAGTTATATATAAACAATTATTATTATTATTTTGTAAGAACTTTCAACTTACGAAATAAAATATTTTTTTAATTTGATGAGTTAATAGTACATGGGTTATTATTATTTTTTAGGCTAGACATGGGACAGTTGAGTTGGTTCTAGGGGAAAGTACTGGGAGAAAACTCAGTTTACATGGAAAAAGAAAGTGGGAGAAAATTCAGAGGCCTACTGGGTCCACCTGAGGAGGGGAATATGTTGGGAGGAAGGAGATTCAAAGCACGGCAGCCGAGTGAACTAGTTTTTTACGGACAAGTGAACTAGTTTACATACATAAGCAAATAGCCACTAAAAAAACAATCAGGTTAATGGGTTGTTAAAAGAAATATTTTGGACAAAACAGATAATTACGACACATAGGCTAATGCATGAAACACTTAGATGATAAAGGTGCTTATAAACAGATAAAGTACAACATCTAGACCTTCCTGGCACACTTGATCATGACGCTGCGGCTGTCCGTGTACTCGTCGGTTACGGGAAGCACACACGCCCTCATGTCCAAGATCTGCCTGTACATGTCGTAGCATGTGTATGCGTCCTTGGCCGCGTAGGTTATGTAGGCTAGATTCAGAGGTACCTCCCACGTGTTCAGGTCGTCTTCTTTCATGTTGGCGTATCAGGGGTCGATGATGGTCTCAGCGAGGTCAACCACGGAGTCCTTCTCCTGCCCGTTGCTAATGATCTTGTATTGCTTCTGGATGTCGACAAGCTTGTTGCACCAGATGGCCAAATCATCGTGTTGTTCCTTCTCTCCACCGTAGCAAAGGTGCAGTCGGCGCTGCCGATGAAATGGGTGAATGCTCCAGAACCTGGTGCAGCCATAGGACTGAGGCGAGGCAGAGCTTTACCGAGACCGTATCGTTGGTGTACATCACATTCAACTTGGTGCAGCCATAGGACTGAACGGCGAACTCAAAGGGGAACTCCTGGCTGAAGTCCATATCCAGCAGGGTCACTCCTGGATCGCATTGGAGTCTCTTCGAGTGAACGAGTGTGTAGGCGGCGGCAACAGTTCGTTTCTCAGCTCTTGGGGATCTGGATTCAACAGTAAGTTGAGTGTGTACAGGCGACAACAGTTACTACCCCTCCCTCGTCCGCTGCACGCCCGGAAGAAGATGCACCCTCGGCGCATTGAAACGCCTCCATTAAGAAACCTACTCCGACCACACGTCGGTTCACGAGCGGGTCTGTGTTGGTACTGTAATAACAGGAGTTAGTGGTCACTTTACTTAAATTTAATTAGCTTTAATAGAAATTTATACTTAAAACAAGCAATGCGTTTGCTTGTTCTATCAATGCCACAGGATCAACATGCACAACAATTAGAATTATTATTCTCAGGATGCACACGATTAGCACATTTGTCGCACTTTCACAAAGATAATACTACCAAGTTTGAACTATTTGTTATGGTTGTTGTCCTCTGCATCATCATGCCGTGTTTCCTAGCTTGCCAGATTCAGAACCAACAAATAAGATCCAAATAATTAGTACAACAAAGATGCCTACACATCTCATTGATTCCCAGCTTGCAAGATTCAAAACCAACAAATAAGATCCAAATAATAAGTACAACAAAGATGCCTACACATCTCATTGATTCCCAGCTTGCAAGATTCAGAACCAACAAATAAGATTCAATAATAAGTACAACAAAGATGCCTACACATCTCACTGATTCCCATCTTGCAAGATTCAGAACCAACCCATTATAGCCTTTTGATAAAGTGAATATCGGGATTAAATCCATCTTGGCTAGCCATGTCATACAATCGAAGAACTTGGCAAATGCTCTTGACCATCATAACATTTGTAGTTGAGTATTCCTGTTTGCACAACATGTTCGCACAACACAAACAAGGAGACATGAGAGCATGGTTTCGCTTTAATAGCGGCCTCCTTGAACTCAACCTCCAGCTCTACTTGGATGAGGTCTGCCTGGAGTTCCATGATTCAATTCATGCACCTTTTTCTGCAGTTCACCTGAAATGAAGCAAAGATTGCATCATTTAGCTAGCAAGAAGTACTTGCTCTTGTGAGCTGGCAGGTTCTTCTTTAGTAGTTGCACTAAAATTAAGGAACATTAAGGTTGGCTGTCCAGCTCATGTAAGGTGCAACTATAATTTTCTTATCCTTTTGTGTAGTTCCACTAAAATAAAGTGCCATTGTGGTGACAGTGACGGCTCCATCTTGCAAAGGCTAATAAAATGTTGCACGAGATTACCGACAGAACTTGATGGAGATTTTGGAAACTCCAATCACCATTTTGTGTAGTTCCACCAAAATTGAGAGATGTTGCCCACGTGACATTTTAGTTGAACTGCACAAGACACTCATTGCAAAAAAAAGTGTTTTGTGCAGTTCACCAAAAGGTCGCAATAGCAACAAGGTGAAATGGATATCCCTATCTGCACAAAAAGATAGAAACTAAACAGTTGCTGGTCAATAAGAATATACGAAACATATACAAAATGAAAAGAAGCATCTTAATTATGTTCATGGCAATCACGCAAGGACAGTAGAAATTTTAAAACGTCAGCAATGCTTCATGTTACCAGAAGCATTATGATCAACAATGAGATTCCTCAAATATGGGATTACTTTAATGGTGGCATTGCTTATTTACCAAACACCGTAAATCAACAGCAGCTAAAGAGTTGGTTTAAGGGCATGGGACCGTGGGGACACCAGGACACTCTGCAGCGTAAAGGAGCAACTTACTTATCATACTGGGGAAAACAGCAGGAGTGCCATTTGTAACACAGTTTAATTGCATCTTCTCACTGGATCCCTAAGGTAACGGTGTGATCGCTTCATTTTACATGCACCCTTACATTAACAACAGCAAAAGTTAGTATAAGGACATGCGACAGTGGACACATCAGCACAATGTACCTACAAGGAGGCATAAAGTGGTGATGCCGAGTTTGTTCATGCTATGTGAGGGCAGCAAACCTAATCCTGGAGACCTTGTACTATGTGAGGGCAGCAAATCTAATCTTGGAGACCTTTTACTATGTGAGGGCGGCAAATCTAATCCTGGAGACCTTTTACTATGTGAGGGCAGCAAATCTAATCCTGGAGACCTTTTACTATGTGAGGGTAGCAAATCTAATCCTGGACCTTTTACTATGTGAGGGCAGCAAATCTAATCCTGAGACCTTTTACTATGTGAGGGCAGCAAATCTAATCCTGAGACCTTTTACTATGTGAGGGCAGCAAATCTAATCCTGGAGACCTTTTACTATGTGATGGCAGCAAATCTAATCCTGGACATACTCTGTTGACCTGTCCACCAGCCGCCACTTTCTATCCTTTTTTCAACCAATAATAGATCTGTTCCTTATCCAGTTTGTATTGCGTTTTCCCATTATTTCCCTTTTCAACCAAGAGACCGGTTGGGTATCCGGTCTCTACTACTTTCACCATATTATTTCCTCTTTGAACCAAGTCCTAGATTCATGCTACAACTTCCCCCCTTTCTTCGTTGTTTGAACAAAGCCCTAGATTCGAATGCATGAAGTAGCTTTACCTCTAATAATACTAAAAATTTAGGTGGCTTTGGAAGAGCTGATGGGAGTAGAAAAAGATGCACATCCAGACACATGGGGAGCTTGGGCAGTAGAGCAAGGCCGCTTTCGAAGAACTTATACCTGAGGGTCGCCGGGATGTCGATGGCGGCAGGTCGGATCTGCGAACAATACGGCAAGGAGGAAGAAGGGTCGGAGGACCTCCCGAGCCGGCGCTTTGTCGGAGAGAACGACACGGGCAGAGGATCGGGTCCCTCCGGCAGCTGTGGGTTTCCTCCCTCGGCGGCGATGACCGCGTGAACGATGCACCTTTTAGTCCTCTACACACACTGGCCGAAGGGATCCGGCCGGATCTGTGACCAGCGGTGAGCAGAGAGAAAATGTTGCTACCGCTGTGTTGTTTATATCCGGAGAGGATGAGAGAATGAAGAGAGCAACCCTAGTAAAGCAAGCGCTCAGGCCCCTGCGTCCATATATAGTGAAGTGATTATCTTTTTTCTCTACACAACAAGCGTTTCAATTTGTGTACGTGGCATTAAAGAAAAGAAACTCTCTATTTAAGGTGACTACTGTATGACTCCTACTTACTACTAGTAGTACTACAATATTGTTCACTTGTGCTCCCCGCCCCTCCATTGAACAACCCCACGAGTGAATAAACATACAGTAAGTATTGTATTTATATAGAATGAACAAGCTCAAACTATTTTCGCGTAGTTAAGAGTTGAGGGCGGGGCTTCTCCCGGGCAGTGCGCGCGACAGTTTTCGGGTAGGCGGTTTGACAGAGAGGCGAGGAGGGTGAGGGAGTGGGGCTGTGCGATTTGACAGCGCGTTACTGCTGGAAAGACTTGTGATATGACCACTCACTATAGTCATGAATTACTGGTGTTCCGACCGGGGTGATGCCTCCCTTCCGTTCCGCGCTCTAATCTGGTGCATGACACGTCGACCCGGATGCTGGATCTCCCACATGTCTAAGTGGTAAGAAGGAGGAAAGAATGATGCGGTATATACTAGTACTATACTATGTACTACTCAGGTCGGAGGAGTGCGAACCATGGCAGCCCAGTGAACCAGCAGTGCGAACCACGGTAGCCCAGTGAACCAGCAGTATAAAACAATGTGGTGATATGGCCATAAAAACAATGTGCTATGGTCCACACTGTAGCATGTACAGTAACACTCCTCTTTGTTTGGATCCCTGAGTTAGAGCTAGTTTGGGTTGAAATAGCCTCAAATTATCGAAACAAGAGGGGTTAGTTTGAGCTAGTTTTCTCTAACCCAGCTAAAAAGACTAGCCCTGTTGAGAGGTTCTAATTGGGTTAGTTATCCTTAGGCCCACTAAAAGAGAACTAAAAAAATCTCCCCTACCCGCACCAGATCGCTCCCCCCTCTCGCACGACTCCTCTCTGTTCCCCATAGGGCCGCCCGCCCAAGCGCCGCTCACCCTCTCTCTCCTCCGGCTGCCCTCTCCTTCCGGCCTCCGCCGCCCTACTCCGGCCGCCCTCTCCCTCCGGCCTTCAAAGGTCGCCCCGCTCCCCCTTCACCAGTCGTTTTTCTCCCTCTGTCGTGCGCGGCAGTGGTGCATCTACCAGGGAGGTCGCAAGAGGGGTTAGTTTGTTCGCTCCTTCTCTGTCTCACGGCCATATCATTGATCTTGCTTGCTCTAGCGCTAATTTTGATTTGGAAAAGTAGATCCTGATCAAACTTGGTATAGATTTTTCATGCACGCATGGAATTGTTTGATGCTGCTTGAGGAGGTAATAAATCTTTCTAGAGGCCCAAAGATTCAGGTCACCTTTCTAGGTATTTCAATTTCAGGCTTGCATTATCTAGAGGCCCAAAGATTCAGTTCACCTTTCTAGGTATTTCAATTTTAGGCTTGCATTAGTTCTAGAGGCCCAAAGATTCAGTTCACCTTTCTAGGTATTTCAGTTTCAGGCTTGCATTATTTCTAGAGGCCCAAAGATTCAGTTCACCTTTCTAGGTATTTCACTTTCAGGCTTGCATTATTTCTAGAGACCCAAATATTCAGTTCACCTTTCTAGGTATTTCAGTTTCAGGCTTGCATTATTTCTAGAGGCCCAAAGATTCACTTCACCTTTCTAGGCATTTTAGTTATAGGCTTGCATTATTTCTAGAGGCCCAAAGATTAAGTTCCCAGTCGGCGGCAAGCGGCCCTGCTACCCATGCCGGTATCAACCTCAACTCGCAAGGGCCGGCGTCGGAGGGGTTCCCGGGGCTTGGGCTCTACAGAGCCTTCCTCCAGAGCGACGATGGCGAGCTCCTCCCTCGGTGCGTGAGGGGCTCCGGCTTCCTGCCTATCGTGAATGACTTCCGTGATGAGTTAGCTCATTCTTTGTTTCATGAAGTGTTTTTTTATTTTGTGAAGCTTGATTGAAGACTTGTATGTTTAAGTGGGATATCTCATTTGTATGGACAAAGTAAAAATTATCATGTTTTGCATGCTTGATTTGTATAGATGGTTCGTTTATGTCAATTATGAGCAGGAGGAGGCCACAGAAGAGCCGGCCACAAATCCGGCAGGAAATAGGGTCCAAAGTAGTCAAATGATTGAGATAGGCCCTGTTTGGATCATGGGGTTAGAGCTAGTTTAGGTTAGTTGGGGGCTCAAATAACCCAAAAGTATCCAAACAGGGAGGGTTAGAGTGGGTTAGTTCCATCTAGCCCAACTATCCTGGTGGAGAGGTGCTTATTTGGGTTAGAGTGGGTTAGAAAATAACTCTAACTCTAACTGTGTTAGAGTATCCAAACAGGGCTGTTTAGAGTTAGTTCAGGGTTAGAATCTAACTCTAACCTCTAACCGAGTTAGAGTTCTCCTCGTCTCGGTTCATCGCCATCATACTTTCCCCATTCCTGTGTTTTCAGTATCCTGCGAATCAAAGAGGCTCTTGCTTTTTGCGGGAAAAATCAAAGAGGCCCTTAGACTGGTTTAGGTCCGGTCATTTTTTATAAATGTGTTATGTCCAAAATTTAATGAACGTGCTCCAATTTCCATGAAAATAATCCGGTTTCATGTAGTAATTTATTTATTTATTTATTCTTCTGCGGGGGGTTTGCATGTAATTCATGAGGTCTGAAATGTAAAGTACCCCGGCATATGCTCCGAGTCGTGCATGCACTACGACCCAGATGCTCTATGTCCCACATGTCGGCGAATGGGAGCACGTGGAAATAGCCTAGGAGTACATATAGGAGGATAAATGCGTGAAAAAATATGTACTGTGAACTGTGAAGCATAGCCGTGGTTCGAAAAGGAGACCTAAAGTGATGACAGCTATAGGTCTCACGCACCCAACTAGTGGTACCAGACATACGATTAATTTTTCCCTCAAAAAAAAGAGGCACGAGTGCTCAGTACTCCTATTCTATAAACACGAGTCCCATCTGACAACAGCGTCCGTACTACAGCTAGCTCTCCTCCCTCGTTTCTCTCTTCTAATTCTAAACTCGGCCGCCGCCCGGTGGGCTGGGTGGGTTTGCTCAACTGCAGCCCCACCTCACGGTGAAAACGTTACGAGTGGAACAAAAATGCCATATACTCCCTCCATTCATAAATATTCCCTCCGTCTGGAAATACTTGTTGAATGAATGGACGTATCTAGACGTATTTTAGTGTTAGATACATCCATTTTTAGTCATTTTTACGACACGTATTTTTGGACAAGTATAAGCCTTTTTAGATACTATTTCAAATGGAATACATCATACAGATGTATGTAGACATAGTTTAGAGTGTAGATTCACTCATTTTGCTTTGTATGTAGTAGTCACTTGCTGGAATCTTTAGAAAGACTTATATTTGGGAACGAAGGGAGTACTATACTAATAAAACATTAAGGCCACGAGGCGATGCAGTGCTAGTTACAGGAGGCAAGAAGAAGAGATGCATCCATCGACGACGTCCACCTCCTCGACTCAGGGTGCCGGCCCACAGAACGGCGCCTAAGTAGCAGCGGCTTTCGTGGCCAGGTCGACGTGCTTCTGAACAATGGCGTCCAAAGATTCCAGCCGCTGGAAGAAGGCCAACGTCTTTCTGTCCTCGCTTGCCTTGTAGTGGCCTATGTAGAAGATTTCCTCGTAGACGTGGATGTGCAGGTCGACGGTTTCTTGCATGGCGAGGCGCTGCATGGCGAGCGCGGCCTCAAGGTGCACATTCTTCGTTGCGACCTCTGGCACCTGCAGGGCCACCAGGGCTTGAAAGAGTTCATCACCATGGAGGCCGATGAGGGTGGCAGGCAATGAGGAGCCTGGGCGCGCGGGCTGGAGCAGTACAGCAAGGTCGTCCGCGCGCTTCTTGACGGCGGTGAACTTGCGGATGGAGTTGCCCATCATGTCGTCCATGCGAGAGGCGAAGCCAGCGTCGGTGAGGGCTACGATGCCTGCGGTCGCCAGCACCGTCTGGAAACGCTGCGCGGTGCGGGCCCACAGGCCGGCGCCTTGGATGATTTGGCATAGCCGACTGCCGCTCGCGTCCATCGCCTCCATAGGTGCTTGTGGCTTCTGGTCACTTGGTCTTGGATTGGAGTGAGCAGTGTTGCGCAGAGACCTGGGAGTAGATGGATTGGAGTGGTGGGGTGCCTTTATTATATGAGAGTGCAAACTCTGTTGCATTCACATCGTGCTGGATCTATTCTGCTTCTCCAATTAATTCCCTCTGCATGTAATTGAGGATGCATCATTGACCGTTCAACATCTCGGGAACCGCTACCCTCTCCCTCCTTGGCATTCAAGCACCTATGGACCCATCGACGACGAGGTGCCTATGGTGACTTCGTAAATTTCAAGATGATAGTGCCGTGCGTGTGTGCGTTCATTGGGGTGAGTGTATGCGCGTGTATATGAGCGCTTGCGTCTGTACTGTGTCAAAAAAAACGTAAATGCGTGTCAAAAAGAGACTAGTCAGTATACTCAATATTGTGCACCTCGGAGAGGAAAACGGTAGAACTAGTACGTATTTATTTACGGTGCAGATTCACTCATTTTGCTCCATATGTACTCTGTCTCGGTGTAGTCTAGTCACTTGTTGAAATCTCTAGAAGGGCAAATACCCCTTTCTGGTTTACAAGGCTATACTAGCAAGTAGTTGTAGTACAATAGTGGGCTCACATAGCAATTTTGTCTCATGCAACGTTCGGTTTGTGCTTGGCTCTTCGCCTCTTCGAGAAGACGAACAATGATGTTACTACTACTGCTTCTACAGTGTCGAATCCACTGCTGCATGTCCGTCCACCGCGAGCGGGGCAGATAGCTTGTTGTATACTACTAAGCAAAAACCTGTCCTCGTTTGCGAGCAACCACGCGCATGGGCGAGGGAGAAGGCGTGTAGTAAAATCGAGCTGCTCCTCGTTGTACGAGTTGACGCGACACATCGTAGCACTGGCCCCACATGATTGCCTCTAAACTTGGCTGAAAGACTCGCAGTGTACAATATATTTGCTGCAACCTCTAACATTTACCCACCACAAATGAAAATATATGTGGCCATATGCATCGTTCTGATGCAGAGGCCGGGGAGTCCCCCCTTAAAAAAACAAACTAAAATATATATTCCTATCTTTACCAGATGAGCGTGCAAGCTACAATCACCAGGTTGACAGGTAGGGCCAGAAGACTATTTTAATTTTTTAAAAAAATTCAAGACGACCACATAGCATGGAGCCGACATGAACGATTTTAAGCTTACAGGCATGGTACACCTTATCCTAGACTACTCTACACATGAAACTGCCACATGAGCGTCCGGGCTGCACTTGGCTCTTCGCCTATTCGGGAAGTCGAACAATGATGGAGTACTACTGCACTGGAGGAGTACTACAGTACGCTTCTGGCCATCTGACACCGACTGAACTGCTGCATGTCCACCGCGTGTGGGAGGGAGGGCATGTAGCGAAAGCTTCTCCTAGTCTTGCCAGCCACCACGCTCATGGGCGAGGGATGGACGCTCCTGCCTTTGTGTGTATGACATGTGGGCCCGAGAGGTGGGTGGCCAACCTGTCATACAGCCAAAGGGAGGTGCAGTTAAGTCCGCGAGCGAGAGGATAATCAAACTTCTCGTTGATGTACGAGTTGACGCAACACATCAAAGCACTGCACTCGATATATTTCAATAATTTGCGGTTACCGATGCATTAATTACAATGCATGCATGAATGCCGTGACTCTCCTTTTGATACTTGCATGTGTTGATTTAATGCACCTTGAAGTAGTACTCCCTCTGATTCCTTTTACTTTGCATATAACTTTTTCTTGTTTTTCTCAGATTAGTCTGCGCGTCCACGTTGGTTTCCATCTGTGCCCCCGCTCGATTAGTTCTGCCCCCATTAATCGCGTCAGTTTCCAAAGCAGAAAATGGCTACAGGCAAACGCATGCAGCACCGGATGCGGCTTGACCGCCTGGGGAAGCCAACTCAAGCGAAAAGGAAGGAGGACCAGCCAACCATTGCATGCACATTTACTGTCGATATTTATGTAGCTTACTCATGCGCAGGGGAAAATTTGTCTAGAAAACTCAAACTACTGCCTTCCTTGGTATGCGGGAGGAGAGTTATGTGCAGAGTATAAAATATGTGACGGTAAAGCTTTGTAATGCCCCGGCCCAAGCGAGAGATGGTTGTGCACGAGGAGGGCGAGATCATACAGATGGAACAGGAACCGACGAGGGAGCTCACTAAGGTCTCCATGGACCTCATCGTGCTCCACTGCCCCTTGTGCCTCCGCCCCTTGACGCCTCCAGTGTATGAGGTTCGAATACACCTCGTCCGTTCGGCTGATTGAGCAAGGTGCAGGTTTCTTGATTGATGTGCTGTTCAATTGATTTCTGCAGTGCAAGGGAGGTCACCTGGCCTGCGTGGACTACCGCGTCGAGCGCCCCGGGAACCAGCGGCAGTGCCAGAAGTGCGAGCGCGGTGGTGTCTTCGACGTGCGGAGCACGGCGGTGGAAGCCGTCGTTTCATTGCTGAGGGTGGTGTGCCCGCACGAAGGTTGTGGGCTCTACGTCACTTACCACAAGCTCGCCAATCACCAGAGCGTGTGTCCGCTCACGCCCTGCAAATGCCCCGTGCCCGTCTGCGGCAACGAAGGCCCGCCTCTGGTGCTCTACCACCACATCAGCAACGTGCATCCCATGCCCGTGCATAGGATCCAATACGGCAAGGTGCTCCAGCTGCAAGTGCCACTGTAGGAGCCACGACTCTTACTGTTCGCGGAGGAGGACGACCACACGTTTTTCTTGGTCGGCGGCGTGCTCGACATCGGCGCGCCAATCACCGTGTCGGTGGTCTGCATCAGAGCGGGGGTGTCCCCACTGCCGCACTACATGGCCAAGCTGTGGGCGAACGGCCCGCCGGGGGAGCCCAAAGGCACAACCAATGCTGTCAAGGTGGAAATGGAGGTGACAAGCAGCAAGGATCCCGATGACGTCGACGTGCAGGAGCTGACCTTCTTCACAGTTCCGCCCAAGCTGCTGGCGGGGGCTAAGCTGGTATCCCTCCACATTCAGATTGACAAGCTCACATCCTAAATGTTTCTACTGTGCCTTCTGTTTATCTTAGTAATATGCTAATATAGGGATTACCTCAGTCTACTTTAGCTTAAGAAATGGTGGGTTTTGGTGGTGATGCAGCAATTACTTCGACATCAGATCAGTAATTTTCAACAGTCGAACGGATACTTTGTGTCTGTTGGATATAAAGTTCCTCTGGGTAAGAAGTACTAGATAAAAGGAGATGTATGTAGACGTATTTTAGTTTTAGATACGTTCCTTTTTATCCATTTTGATGACAAGCACTCCCTCCGTTCCACAATACATGCCTTCCATTTGTCAAAATATAGATATATCTAGACATGTTTTAGTATATAGGTACATCCATGATAGAGCCAGCCGGATGGTTGAGAACACTACAATTCGTAGCTACAGATGCGTGTGTGACTCCCAGATGCAGAAGCCGGGGGTCATCATCCTTCTTTTCGAGAAAAACAGACGCGTGTGTGAGAGGACGAGTGCGTGCGTGCACCTCTTCTCTTCCTGTATAACGTACTAAACTCAGAGTTCAAGTTTTTGTGGGTGGCACGATGGTGCGTGCGAGAAGTCCCGAGAGATAGGTTTAATGCATCTAAAAAATACTAGCCTATAGCTTGCTACGTGGCTATTCCTGTCGAACGCCCCATTAACCGTAAGATATGTATACGCGGTGCCAGTTATTGCACATACATAGTAGAGAAAGTACACCACGGCTAAGAACACGTGCCCACGTAACGCCATCCGGGAATAGTGCCGCACTCCGAAACTAGAACCGTCAATAAATTTTGAGCTTGCGTCTCGTCACATTCCAAATTACTCCATGTTATATTGAATTGCAAACCTGTTCACACCGATCACAACCTAAACGGTTTCCCACTTAGGAGCATATTAGTACTCGGTTATAAATACTAGTATGCCAAGATGACTGCACATTCTTCCTCAACTCCTCATCCACAAAAACAAACAAGTCATTCAGCATCCTTCCCTTGCGTCTGCCATGGCCAGCGTGAGTTATGGGTTGAGAGATTGCCACCAGGGAGAGGCGAGTATGGCAACTTGACGGCGGCCACACCCGGCCAAAAGGAGTGGCGGATAAGTGACTGCCAGCGGAGGCGCTGTGGTGCGAAAGGCAAGCAGGTGGAAGGCACAACGGCGTGGTTAGGCACCCGGTCGCGGGAGCAGCGCGCGGGCAGCCCAAATTGTGAACCGACAAGCACGGTTGGCCGGGCGGCTCAGAAGCAAAGGCCGCACTCAGAGGCGGGTTAACCAACCGGGCCACAACGGCGGCTAGCGACTATTGCAGAAGCGATCCGGCGAGGTTATTTTGGCGAGACTGAGGCCAACTTGGCACGGCAGGCGGAACTGGCGCCCGACTCGGAACAAAGCTCTGCGGGTCAATGAGGCAGACCAGCGGTTCAGAGCACGACCAGAGACAGCGAGGCATAGCTGGGCCAGAGCGGCTCGCCGACGCTCTGACAAAAACAGGACGCGACGGCGGCTCACGGGCGACGAGGACTTAAGGTGTAAGGCGGCGGGAAACTCAACACAACGGACGAATCCGTCCATACTGCAGCTCAACACGGTGGCGATTAGAAGCAAAGACAGAGATCGAGTCGTGGCCTCATCCACTTCGTGAGACTGCCGCAGGCTCCCCCTTTTTTTTATCTTTGTCCTTGCTGGTTGACATTCTTCAGATTGGGTAGACCTCTTTATGCTGCATATAATTGATAGAAAAAATCTGGCTACTACTACCTCCATCCGGGTTTATTGGTCCCCATTGTATTTTGTGCCGAATTTTGACCATTGGTTAAACTAACAAAATGTTCACGCATGTCACCAAACATTATATTTTCAAAAACTATGTTCAAATACAAATCCAATAAGATATTTTTTCTTGACATGCATTAGCATTTTGTTAGTTAAATCTTTAGTCAAAATTTGGCACAAACTACAAAGGGGACCTATAAACCAGGACGGAGGTAGTAGTATTCAACTAGTACTAGTTCGTGGCTCCAAGCCTCCACGTCATGAATTGGAAACAACAATTACTTTTGCTCTCTCCGGTAGCCTGTACGAAGCGGCAATATACCGACTTCATCGGGATTTGATCCAGTAGATCACCCGTGGAGTATGTAGCAGCGGTCAGGCTCATGTGACACTGTGTACGCATGCGTGGACAACGGCTAGCAGATCCGGCAAATTTAATCCACAGTGGGTTCCAATCAGTCTCGGACCGGGTCGTGTCAAATCTTCAACCTCAGCGGCTTCGTAGGCAGAGCTGCAACGAAAATCGATTTGCAGTCAGATTACACGGATCACAAGACACCCATACATCGGCGTACGCAGATGCCACCGTAACTCTTGTCTTGATCTCAAATCATATCTTGCCGTCTAATAACAAGTTGTTCTGCACAATTGTTCCGCGCCAGTTCTTTTTCATCCGATCAATCGCGAGCTTCTCGATTCCTGGTAGAGATCCCTCCAAGAACACCACCGTGTGCGAGCCCCATGGTGGGTGCCAACTGTCGTGGAATTGTCACGGCAGATGTCTTAGTGTGAGGACTTAGTCGTGAGGCCAACGCATCTATGTGGTAGCTTGAGAGGGGTTGAACGGAATCGAGAGACGCAACACAAGACAAAGATTTAGACAGCTTCGAGCCCCGAGAAACATCATCCGGTAATAGCCCTTCATGTTGTTTGTGGCTAGGTCTCATTATCATCACCAAAGAGTCGTCGGTAAACCGGCTATTTGTGTCCATCCCTAGAGATTGTTTCTTCTTTTTCTCCCCTCTTTGGGGAGCCCTGCCCCTCCATATATATGTTGAAGGGGCGGTTTACATGATTAGTCCTAATTGGATTAGGATTACTCTATTACAAGTGGAGTCCTAGTCTTGCTTCCTTTGTAGGAAAATACTCCTTGTGATTTCCTCATAAATCGGCCCACCATAACATGATCTGGCCTTTCATAAAACGCCTTCTGGGACACCGGGTGAGGGAGTCCTGGACTAGGGGGTGTCCGGATAGCCGAACTATCATCATCGGCCGGACTCCAAGACTATGAAGATACAAGATTGAAGACTTCGTCCCGTGTCTGGATGGGACTTTCCTTGGCGTGGAAGGCAAGCTTTGCGATACGGATATGTAGATCTCCTACCATTGTAACCAACTCTGTGTAACCCTAGCCCTCTCCGGTGTCTATATAAACCGGATGGCTTTAGTCCATAGGACGAACAACAATTATACCATAGGCAAGTTTCTAGGGTTTAGCCTCCTTGATCTCGTGGTAGATCTACTCTTATAATACCCACATCATCAATATCAATCAAGCAGGATGTAGGGTTTTACCTCCATCAAGAGGGCCCGAACCTGGGTAAAACATTGTGTCCCTCGTCTCTTGTTACCATCCGCCTAGACGCACAGTTTGGGACCCCCTACCCGAGATCCGCCGGTTTTGACACCGACATTGGTGCTTTCATTGAGAGTTCCTCTGTGTCGTCACCGATAGGCTCGATGGCTTCTTCGATCATCAACAATCACGCGGTCCAGGGTGAGACTTTTCTCCCCGTACAGATCTTCGTATTCGGTGGCTTTGCACTGCGGGCCAATTCGCTTGGCCATCTGGAGCAGATCGAAAGCTACGCCCCTGGCCGTCAGGTCAGATTTGGAAGTTTGAACTTCACGGCTGACATCCGCGGAGACTTGATCTTCGATGGATTCGAGCCACAGCCGAGCGCGCCGCACTGTCATGATGGGCATGATTTAGCTCTGCAGCCGGACAGTGCCCCGGAGGCCGCACACGAGCCCGCTCCGATCCTCGATACGGAGCCGGCTGCGCAGATCGAGGACGGGTGGCTAGACGCCGCCTCGGGGGCTGCAACCTCTACGGCGATGGAGCCGAACACTGACCTTGTCCCTCATGAAGCTCGTGACTCCGAGGTGCCGGACTCCTCGCCGAACTCCGTACCTCCCGCGACCCCTCCAATCGAATCCGATTGGGCGCCGATCATGGAGTTCACTGCTGCGGACATCTTTTCAACACTCACCTTTTGGCGACATCTTGAGTTCGCTAAAGTATCTCTCGTTATCAGGAGAGCCCTGGTCGGACTACGGTCAGGACGGTTGGGATGCGGACAACAAAGAAATTCAAAGCCCACCCACCACCCACTTAGTAGCCACTGTCGACGATCTAACCGACATGCTAGACTTCGACTCCGAAGACATCGACGGTATGGACGACGATGCCGGAGACGACCAAGAACCAGCGCCTACCGGGCACTGGAAAGCCACCTCATCATATTACATATACATGGTGGATATCCCAAAGGATGGAAACGGCGGAAGAACAGAGGAGGATGACCCCTCCAAGAAACAGCCCAAACGCCGGCGTCAGCGGCGCCGCTCTAAATCCCGCCAAAGCAAGAATGGAGATTCCGGCATCGGAGGTAATAACATCCCAGACAGTGCCGAAGACAACCCCCTGCAGCAAGATCAGCACAGGAGGACGGAGACGCCATCCCTCACGAGAGAGCGGCAGACGAAGAGGTAGGGGATGATAATTACATGCCTCCTTCCAGAGACGAGGAAAGCCTCGACGACGACGAATTTGTCGTGCCTGAGGATCCCGCCGAACAAGAGCATTTTAAACGCAGGCTTATGGCCACGGCAAACAGCCTCAAGAAAAAGCAGCAACAGCTTAGAGCTGATCAAGATCTGCTAGCCGACAGATGGACTGAAGTCCTTGCGGCCGAAGAGCATGAGCTCGAACACCCCTCCAAAAGCTACCCCCAAACGCAAGCTGCTACCCCGATTAGAGGAGGAGGCATATGAACCTGCATCACCAGAGCACGATACGGCCGACTGGCCACCCCGTGGCCGCGACAGAGAGGCCTCTAGGCCCTCCATTTAGAACCGTACCCCAGCGTCTCTCGAAAAGCACAAGACCACAGGGGAATGCTCCGGACTTGCAAGACATATTGGAGGATAAGGCAAGACAATCAAGATCGATCTACAGATCGCGGGGGCGCCCCATGATACGTGATGACAACCGTCGCGCCGGACACAGCAAGTCCGGCCGGGCCGAACACAGTAGACACAACTCTTTTGAGCTTCGTCGTGATATAGCCCAATACAGAGGCGCCGCACACCCACTATGCTTCACAGATGAAGTAATGGATCATCAAATCCCCGAAGGGTTTAAACCCGTGAATATTGAATCTTATGATGGCACAACGGACCCCACGGTTTGGATCGAAGACTATCTCCTTCATATCCACATGGCCCGCGGTGATGATCTCCACGCCATCAAATACCTCCCACTCAAGCTTAAAGGACCAGCTCGGCATTGGCTTAACAGCTTACCAGCAGAATCAATTGGGAGTTGGGAGGACCTGGAAGCCGTATTTCTTGATAACTTCCAAGGCACGTATGTGCGACCACCAAACGCTGATGACCTAAGCCACATAATTTAGCAGCCAGACGAATCGGCCAGACAATTCTGGACACGGTTCTTAACTAAGAAAAATCAAATCGTCGACTGTCCTGATGCAGAGGCCCTCGCGGCCTTCAAACATAACATCCGCGACGAGTGGCTTGCCCGGCACCTGGGGCAGGAAAAGCCGAAATCCATGGCAGCCCTCACATCACTCATGACCCGCTTTTGCGCGGGAGAAGACAGCTGGCTAGCCCGCAGCAACAACCTCAGCAAAAATTCTGGCAGTCCGGATATCAAGGACCACAATGGCAGGTCGCGTCGCAACAAGAAGAAACGCCGCATTAACGGCGACAATAATGAGGATACGACAGTCAATGCCGGATTCAGAGGCTCTAAATCCGGTCAGCAGAAAAAGCCATTCAAAAGAACTACTCCGGGTCCGTCCAATTTGGACCGAATACTCGATCGCTCGTTCCAGATACACGGCACCCCCGACAAGCCAGCTAACCACACCAACATGGACTGTTGGGCATTCAAGCAGGCAGGCAAGTTAATTGCCAAAAACAACGACAAGGGCTGCATAGCGATGACGAGGAAGAGACCCGACCGCCGAACAATAGAGGACAGAAGGGTTTCCCCCCACAAGTGCGGATGGTGAACATGATATACACAACCCACATACCCAAGAGGGAGCGGAAGCGTGCACTTAGGGATGTATACGCGATGGAGCCAGTCGCCCCGAAGTTCAACCCATGGTACTCCTGCCCGATCACTTTTGATCAACGGGACCACCCCACCAGCATCCGCCATGGCGGATTCGCCGCATTGGTTTTAGACCCAATCGTCGATGGATTTCACCTCACCAGAGTCCTGATGGATGGCGGCACCAGCCTGAACCTGCTTTATCAGGATACAGTGCGCAAAATGGGCATAGACCCCTCAAGGATTAAACCCACAAAGATGACCTTTAAAGGCATCATACCAGGTGTAGAGGCCAATTGTACAGGCTCAGTTACACTGGAAGTGGTCTTCGGATCCCCGGATAACTTCCGAAACGAGGAGTTAATCTTCGGACGTACCGCGTTTGCAAAGTTCAACACGGTGCCGCACTATGCATACCTCAAACTCAAGATGCCAGGCCCTCGAGGAGTCATCACGGTCAACGGAAACACAGAACGCTCTCTCCGAACGGAGGAACATACAACAGCTCTCACGGCAGAAGTACAGTGCAGCCTCTTAAGGCAATTCTCGAGTCCGGCCATTAAGCGATCGGACACGGCTAAACGCACCCGGAGTAACCTACAACAAGACCATCTGGCATGTTCCGAGCACGCGTAGCAATGCGGCCCCAACCCCAGGCCCTGCAAAATTTCAAGACAGGTCCTTCGCATACATCATTACGCTCTGGAGATACCATGGGCATGGGGGGAGGGGCACGACCACGATAGGCCCAGAATGCGGCTTAACCACACCGGGGGCTCTCAAGTGTGTCGTTCTTTTTTTATATTTTATTTTTACCCACAGGACTCCGTTCATCAGCGGCCCTGTCCGGCAGCAGACCTGCCGAACTCACGATGCAACAGCCAGGGAAGGAGAAAGGCTACAACGAATATCCAGGTGGTCTCCATTACGAGCATTAAATCTGTTTTATACACCATTCCGCAGCCTACCCCTGGAGGGGGACATGTTTAATAGTCCCATCCCTTGCTTATCGCACCATTTGTATCGTTCTGCATTCACAGCAGTATCTCTTAAATAAACAATGCAGCACCTTTTTGCTTACAATTGCATTTCTTTCTTATACATATGTTCATTTATGACATGTTGCATCCGTACACTTTGGTACGGCTAAATAACACCAGTGGCTTATGTTTCCCGCATCATGGTGTGATAAGTCCGAACACTTTCACAAGTGCGGCACCCCGAACTTATAGCATTATATGCATCGGCTCCGAATCATGTCTTGGGTCAATAGTTGGGTTTGCCCGGCTCCCACGTTTTGGTACCTTAAGTTTCGTTGTATTGGCTAAGGTAGCACTGGGAGAACCACTGCGATTGCGCCCCGGTTGAGCTGGGCGAGTGCCTCAGTGGAGAAAGCTAAAACTGACCGTCATGATGAGGCGAGAGCCGGTCGCTGTTCGAGAGGTTTTTTTCTCGAGTCCCTAAAGACTTATGCCGCTTAGAGCGAGGAACCGGCTTTGTCCGGCCCAGGCGTGGATAGCGCCCCAAATTCGGCCTTCCGAAGACTAGGGGCTTCGCCGAAATTTAAAATTATAGAATTCTATGGCTAAGTGAGAGTGTTCAAGCATTATAAGTCCGGTTGCCTCGTTCGTTGTGTTGAGCGCCTCCCTAGATGGACCCAAAAATGGGAACAAGAGTGCCCAAATTTATCCCGAACACTCTAGCACTCATGGCATGGGGGCTGAAGCCGACGACTTGCCATCTCTCAGATTTGATAAACGGCCGCACAGAAGGTAATATTTTAAATTAACAACCATTGCTTAGCGCATATGAACAAAGTTTTCAGCGCACAGGATAACAAAATGCGAGTCTACTCAAATATTACATCTTTGGAGCACTCACCCGCAATAGTGCGGGCACCCTTCAGGACACTCTTATAATACATCTCGGGCGTGCGATACTCCTTGCCCAGCGGTGGCGCGTCCGTCACAAGCTTCTGAGCATCCATCTTGCCCCAGTGCACCTTAGCGCGGGCAAGGGCCCGACGGGCACCTTCAATGCAGGCGGAGTGCTTGATGACTTCAACCCATGGACACGCATCCACCAGCCGCCGCACCAGGCCGAAGTAGCTCCCAGGCATGGCCTCCTTGGGCCACAGCCAAACTATGAGGCCCTTCATGGCCTGTTCGGCCACCTTGTGGAGCTCGACCAGCTGCTTCAGCTGGTCGCTAAGGGGCACCGGATGTCCGGCCTCAGCATACTGAGACCAGAAGACCTTCTCCCTCGAGCTCCCCTCCTCGGCCCTATAGAAAGCGGCAGCATTGGACACGCTGCGGGGCAGATCTGCGAACGCTCTTGGAGAGCTCCGAATTCGGGTAAGTGACAGGTAATTCACACTCACATGCTTACTCTGCATGAAAAATGCCTTACCCGCCGCTATTTTCTTCAACGCCTCGATTTCCTGGAGGGCCTTGTAGGCTTCGGCCTTAGCGACTTTGGCACTCTCAAGAGCCGATGCAAGCTCGGACTCTCGAGTCTTCGAGTCGCGCTCCAAACTCTCATGTTTTTCCACGAGAGCCTGGAGCTCTTGTTGTACCTCCGCCAGCCGCGCCTCCTGCTTCTCTCGCTCGGTGCGCTCCGCGGCCGCATTACGTTCGGCCACGGACACCACCTCCTTCAGGGTCGCCACCTCGTTCGTGGCCCCTGCAATACCCACGTTATCCTTGTCATTTTTTTTGCAACCAAATCCTTTTCTGTAAGGTACAATTTTAATAAGGTGTTACTCACCTTCCTTATCCTCGAGCTGCTTCTTGGCACGGCCGAGTTCGTTCTCGGACCGCTCGAGGCTTTGTTTCAAAGTATTGATCTCCGCAGTCAGTGCGGCAGAGGTCAGCAGCACAGCCTGCAATCCCATATTGACATAATTTTTATGACTCCTGCGTATATCTTTTTAGATCCTCAGTCCGGTTTTTCTTTCTGAACACCGAACCGAGCATCAGGGGCTAATGTCTATGCGGTACTATTTTACACATATCACAATTCTTACCTCAAAGCCTGTTAGAAGGCTGCTGCAGGCTTCTGTCAGCCCGCTCTTGGCGAGCTGAACCTTCTGAATCACCGTACCCATGACGGTGCGGTGTTCCTCTTCAATGGAAGCGCCGTTGAGCGCCTCCAGCAAGCTATCCGGCGCCTCCGGTTGGACGGAGGCCACCGGCGTCACGGTGTTGCTCTTCTTACGAAGGGGCCGCCCGCCGGACTCCGGAGCCACTACAGGTTCCGGTGCGGAGTCCGGTGCAAAGTCCGGGAGGTTGCCCTGCGGCACCTCCGGGGCCTCCTCCTCCTGGCGGGTCCCTTCTCGGGATCCCACCTCTGCATCGTCTGCATCACGAGGGGAGGAGGCGGTCGGAAGGGAATCCATATCCGACGCACCCAAGGACCCACTCGACGAAGCGGGAAGATCCTCCTTGGGTGGACTGCAGGGTTGTATGCGGCATTAGAAAGACTCCATGTGGCGAAAATAAAAATCATGAAGTTATTCGGAAGTCCGGATACTTACGATCTCGCCAGGGGCTTGGCCCTTGGAGGCTAATCCTCCTCGTCGTCGCTGGCGTGGGCAGAGCAGTCTGGGGGAAGAGTCCTTCCCTTCTTGGACCCTTCGGCCTCCCTCGTTGGGGAGGCCTTCCTTTTCTTCCCTCCCCCTGCTGGGGGAGAGGCCTCTTTCTTCTCCTCCTCGCCTTCGTGGGAGGAGTCCGCCTCGGTGTCATCATCCGATGACACCTGAAAACGGGAACTCTTTCGAGTGCCCGTGGCCTTCTTCTTGGCCTTCTTCTCCGGCACCACATGGGGTGCCGGAGCCAGCAGCCCCGTTAAGCGGGCATCCGCTGGGTCTTCTGGCAAAGGGGCCGGACAGATAGTCTGCTCGGCCTTCTTCATCCAGTCCTGTCAAATGAGAGGGAGTTTAGATCCCGCATAGAGTCAAACTATGGAAAACAAGCATCCCGTAAAGGGAAAAATCGCTTACCTCGCTAGCCGGACGCTGCGAGCTGAACCCGCGATGTTCGGTGGCGGATGTGGGAGCCCCGGCGCCCTTAAACAGCACCCTCCAGGCCTCTTCGTACATAGTGTCGAAGAGCCCACTCAAAGTCTGGTGCTACGCCGGATCGAACTCCCACATATTGAAGTCCCGTTGTTGGCACGGGAGAATCCGGCGGATGAGCATGACCTGGACTACGTTGACAATCTTGAGCTTCCTTTTCACTAGCTTTTGGATGCAGGCTTGAAGTCCGGTCAGCTCCTCCGAATCGCCCCATATCCGGCCACTCTCCTTCCAAGAGGTGAGCCGTATGGGGATGCCAGATCTGAATTCGGGGGCCGCTGCCCATTCAGGGTCACACGGCTCGGTGATGTAGAACCACCCCGATTGCCACCCCTTAATGGTTTCCACGAAGGTGCCCTCAAGCCAAGTAACGTTGGGCATCTTGCCCACCATGGCGCCTCCGCACTTCGCTTGGCTGCCCTTCACAACCTTCGGCTTGACACTGAAGGTCTTGATCCACAAGCCGAAGTGGGGCTTAATGCAGAGGAAGGCCTCACACACGACGATAAACGCCGAGATATTGAGGATGAAATTCGGGGCCAAATCATGGAAATCCAGGCCGTAGTAGAACATGAGCCCTCGGACAAAGGGATGGAGTGGGAAGCCCAGTCCGCGGAGGAAATGGGAAAGAAATACTACCCTCTCATGGGGCCTGGGGGTGGGGATGAGCTCCCCCTCGTCGGGGAGCCGGTGCGCAATGTCGCTGGACAGGTATCCGGCGCTGCGCAGCTTCTGGATGTGCCCCTCCGTAAAGGAGGAGGCCATCCACTTGCCTCCCGCTCCGGACATAGTTGGAGAAGGTTGAGGTGACATGTGCGGACTTGGGCGCTGGAGCTCGAGTTCGCAGAGATGGATAGGCAAAGGAGGAAGAAGGCGTAGGTAAAAGGGTAGATCTTTATCCCCTTATATGGGCGGACAAAACCATGCGTCCCCACCGGCTTGATAAAACTCGCTTATCTCACAAGCGCCGCAATCAATGGCGCGGTTGGGTTACCCACGTCCGTATTGATGAGAATCCCGGGATAAGGGGAACACGATCTCTGCTTTGACAAGACGTGCCAAGGAAACCGCTTCGCTAGACGCGCGGAGGTGGTATAATAAAAACGATTCGAGTAAAGGCTTGGTTGTGGTGTGACGTCACGCCACAAAATACGTCAGCAGATTGAACTTGTGTAAATATTATTCTCTCTACGGTGGTATGTGGAATTTATTTTGCAGAGCCGGACACTATCCTGGTGTTCACAATCTTCTATAAATTATTCGGAGGAGGAACCCACCTTACAACGCCGAAGACAATATGCACGCCGGACTCGTCGTCATTGAAGCCTGGTTCAGGGGCTACTGAGGGAGTCCTGGACTTGGGGGTGAACGGATAGCCGAACTATCATCATCGGCCGGACTCCAAGACTACGAAGATACAAGATTGAAGACTTCGTCCCGTGTCCGGATGGGACTTTCCTTGGCGTGGAAGGCAAGCTTGGCGATATAGATATGTAGATCTCCTACCATTGTAACCGACTCTGTGTAACCCTAGCCCTCTCCGGTGTCTATATAAACTGGATGGCTTTAGTCCATAGGATGAACAATAATCATACCACAGGCTAGCTTCTAGGGTTTAGCCTCCTTTATCTCGTGGTAGATCTACTCTTGTAATACCCACATCATCAATATCAATCAAGCAGGACGTAGGGTTTTACCTCCATCAAGAGGGCCCGAACCTGGGTAAAACATTGTCTCCCTCATCTCCTGTTACCATCTGCCTAGACGCATAGTTCGGGACCCCCTACCCGAGATCCGCCGGTTTTGACACCGACACCGAGTCTTGTCGTTCCTCTGACCCACTCACCGGGTCACCCATGATTCTTTAGGCTCGGGCGGGTCACTTAGTGAGTCGTCCAGTCCGGCCGGGTTATCCTTCCGGTCGGGTTACGCCGCGGGGTATACCACATGAGGTCTCCAATGTTGAATATCATGCGATGCTTGTTGACATTGAGCTTGGTCGCGAGTCATTGTACTTGGCGCTCGATGGTGTTCCTTGTATCTTCATGCATCTTTTTGATGTAACTTGCACGGGCACTTGTCGAGGTTGGTGCGCTCTTGTAGAGGAAGAGGTAGAATGTCCAATGGGGACA
The DNA here is from genome assembly GCF_002162155.2 of Triticum dicoccoides. Taxonomy (NCBI): domain Eukaryota; kingdom Viridiplantae; phylum Streptophyta; class Magnoliopsida; order Poales; family Poaceae; genus Triticum; species Triticum dicoccoides. The sequence continues at coordinate 164,054,553 of NC_041391.1, read as the reverse complement.
ATGGGTTGAAGCCGTAGATGACCTCGAAGGGGGACTTGCCAGTCGTCGAATGTCTTGCACGGTTGTAGGCGTACTCGGCGATGGGTAGACACTCCTCCCACTCCTTGATGTTCTTCTTGATCAACACGCGAAGTAGAGAGGAGAGCGTACGGTTCGTCACCTCCATTTGGCCGTCGGTTTGAGGGTGGTATGCGGATGAGTGGGCTTGGCGCATAGCATCTTTCAAAAGTAACTCAAGAAATTGATGTCGCGGTCGGAGATGATCGTTTTGGGTGCTCCATGTAGACGCAAGATTTCCCTACAAAAGATATTCGCAACGTGTGAAGCATCGTCTATCTTGTTGCATGGAATAAAATGAGCCATTTTAGAGAAACGGTCCACAACAACAAACAGGAAATCCTTTCCATTTTGAGTTCTAGGAAAACCAAGTACAAAATCCATGCTAATGTCTTCCCAAGGTTGATAAGGAATAGGAAGAGGCATGTAAAGACCATGGGATTGAGCTTTAGACTTAGCTTTGCGACAACTAGAGCATCGGTTGGTGAAGCGTGAGACGTCGCGGAACATCTTGGGCCAAAAGTTGAAGGAAATATGCCCTAGAGGCAATAATAAAGTTATTATTTATTTCCTTATTTCATGATAAATGTTTATTATTCATGCTAGAATTGTATTAACCGGAAACATGATACATGTGTGAATACATAGACAAAATAAGTGTCACTAGTATGCCTCTACTTTGACTAGCTCGTTTATCAAAGATGGTTATGTTTCCTAGCCATGGACAAAAGAGTTGTCATTTGATTAATGGGATCACATCATTGGGAGAATGATGTGATTGACTTGACCCATTCCGTTAGCTTGGCACTTGATCATTTAGTATGTTGCTACTGCTTTCTTCATGACTTATACATGTTCCTGTGACTATGAGATTATGCAACTCCCGTTTACCGGAGGAACACTTTGTGTGCTACCAAACGTCACAACGTAACTGGGTGATTATAAAGGTGCTCTACAGGTGTCTCCAAAGGTACTTGTTGGGTTGGCGTATTTCGAGATTAGGATTTGTCACTCCGATTGTCGGAGAGGTATCTCTGGGCCCATTCGGTAATGCACATCACTATAAGCCTTGCAAGCATTGCAACTAATAAGTTAGTCGAGAACTAATAAGAGACTTTTCGGTAATGAGATTGAACTAGGTATTGAGATACCGACGATCAAATCTCGGGCAAGTAACATACCGATGACAAAGGGAACAATGTATGTTGTTATGCGGTTTGACCGATAAAGATCTTCGTAGAATATGTGGGAGCCAATATGAGCATCCAGGTTCCGCTATTGGTTATTGACCGGAGACGTGTCTCGGTCATGTCTACATAGTTCTCGAACCCGTAGGGTCCGCACGCTTAAAGTTTGATGACGGTTATATTATGAGTTTATGTATTTTGATGTACCGAAGGTAGTTCAGAGTCCCGGATGAGATCGGGGACATGACGAGGAGTCTCTAAATGGTCAAGACATAAAGATCAATATATTGGACGACTATATTCGGACTTCGGAAAGGTTCCAAGTGATTCGGGTATTTATCGGAGTACCGGAGAGTTACGGGAAATCGCCGGGGAGAAGTATTGGGCCTTATTGGGCCAACGGGAAAGAGAGAGGGTCTGCCTAGGGTAGGTCGCGCCCCCCAAGGCCTAGCCCGAACTGGACTAGGGGGAGGGGCTGCGCCCCCTCCTTCCTTCCCTTCTTTCTTCCATTTCTTTGACTCCTACTCTTACTACATGGAAGGGGGGAATCCTACTCCCGGTGGGAGTAGGACTCCCCAAGGCGCACCATAGTTGAGGGCCGGTCCTCCCCCTCCTCTCCTCCTTTATATACGGAGGAGGGGGGGGGCACCCCATAGACACAACAATTGATGATTGATCTCTTAGCCATGTGCGGTGCCCCCCCTCCACCATAATCCACCTCGATAATATCGTAGCGGTGCTTAGGCGAAGCCCTGCGTCAGTAGAACATCATCATCGTCACCACGCTGTCGTGCTGACGGAACTCTCCCTCGACACTCGGCTGGATCGGAGTTTGAGGGACGTCATCGAGTTGTACCTGTGCAAGAACTTGGAGGTACCGTGCTTTTGGTGCTTGATCGGTCGGGCCGTGAAGACGTACGACTACATCAACCGCGTTGTTCTAACGCTTCCGCTTTCGGTCTACGAGGGTACGTGCACACACTCCCCCCACTCGTTGCTATGCATCACCATGATCCTGTGTGTGCGTTGGAAAATTTTGAAATTACTGCGTTACCCAACAAAAGTAGTTCTTGGAGAGCGTGGCAAATGTCTTGTCGCATCCAAAATGTCACATGAGTCCACCTCCATGAGCCTCTTGTAAAAGGAGCAAATGAAGAGAAGACTCGGGAATGCATAGTTTGTTAGCTCTCGTAAGATAAGCATCCTTGATATAATATTGTTCCCAAGAAGTATGCGTCAAACACTTAGCATAAGGAATAGCAAAAGATGGATCATTAGCATATAAGTCTTTTATGTGCTCAAAACCAATAACATTCACTTCAAGTTTAGTGACAAGAGTGCATATGCGTGAAAGTGCATCCGCAACTACATTTTCTTTACCCTTAATGTACTTGATCACATAGGGGAAATATTCAATAAATTCACTCCATTTGGCATGACGCTTGTTCAACTTAGTTTGACCTTTTAAGTACTTAAGTGTTTCATGATTGGTATGGATGACAAACTCATGAGGTCGAAGGTAATGCTCCCAGACATGTAGCACACGCACTAAAGCATACAATTCTTTGTCATATATGGGATAGTTAAGTTGAGCATCGGAGAGTTTTTCACTAAAATATGCAATGGCTCGTTTTTCTTGCATCAAAACTCCGCCAATTCCGGTACCACTTGCATCACAATGAACCTCAAAAGTTTTGTCAAAGTTGGGCAAAGCAAGAATTGGAGCATGAGTAAGCAAAGACTTGATCTCATCAAAAGCGGTGGATTGCAAAGATCCCCAAACAAGAGGAGCATTCTTCTTACTCAAAGCATGCAAAGGAGCAGCAATAGTGCTAAGGTCTTTCACAAAGCGACGGTAAAAACCAGCAAGACCAAGAAAGCTATGCACTTGTTGCAAGTTGGTGGGTTGGGGCCAAGTTTTAATAGCTTCAATCTTAGATTCATCAACATGGACACCCTTGGAAGAAACGACAAAACCCAAGAAGACAAGTTTGTCAACGCCAAACATACACTTTTTCATGTTGGCATAAAGACGTTCCTTGCGGAGGGTTTGCAAAACAGCCCTAACATGATTAAGATGGTCTTTCATAGATTTGCTAAACACAAGAATATAATCAAAGTAAACGACAACAAAGACTCCAATATAAGGGCGAAGCACAAAATGCATAAGATGCATGAAAGTACCGGGTGATTCCGGTAAACCCATAGGCATGACCAACCACTCGTACAAGCCAAATTTGGTTTTGAAAGCAGTTTTCCATTCATCACCATCTTGTATGCGGATTTGGTAATAGCCACTTTTAAGATCTACTTTTGAGAAAAAGGCGACACCACTAAGTTCATCAAGCATATCATCTAGGCGAGGAATGGGATGCCTATAGTGAACGGTGATAGAATTTATGGGTCTACAATATGAACACATGCGATAACTTCCATCTTGCTTAGGAACAAGTATAACAGAAACGGCACAAGGACTTAAGCTTTCACGTACATGAACGTTGTCGATGAGTTGTTGTACTTGTCGTTGGATCTCCTTAGTTTCTTCGGGGTTGACGCGGTATGGAGCTTTGTTTGGTAGGGGTGTGATGTCTACTACACAACCTTCTTCTTGTAGACGTTGTTGGGCCTGCAAGTGCACATGTTTGTAGGACAGTAGCAAATTTCCCTCAAGTGGATGACCTAAGGTTTATCAATCCGTAGGAGGCGTAGGATTAAGATGGTCTGTCTCAAACAACCCTGCAACCAAATAACAAAGAGTCTCTTGTGTCCCCAACACACCCAATACAATGGTAAATTGTATAGGTGCACTAGTTCGGCGAAGAGATGAAGATACAAGTGCAAAATAGAAAGTAGATAAAGGTTTTTGTAATCTGAAATAATAAAAACAGCAAGGTAACTAATGATAAAAGTGAGCGTAAACGGTATTGCAATGATAGGAAACAAGGCCTAGGGTTCATACTTTCACTAGTGCAAGTTCTCTCAACAATAATAACGTAGATAGATCATATAACAAGACCTCAACATGCGACAAAGAGTCACTCTAAAGACACTAATAGCGGAGAACGAACGAAGAGATTATGGTAGGGTACAAAACCACCTCAAAGTTTTTCTTTCGGATCAATCTATTCAAGAGTTCGTACTAGAATAACACCTTAAGACACAAATCAACCATAACCCTAATGTCACCTAGATACTCCATTGTCACCTCAAGTATCCCTGGGCATGATTATACGATATGCATCACACAATCTCAGATTCATCTATTCAACCAACACAAAGTACTTCAAAGAGTGCCCCAAAGTTTCTACCGAAGAGTCAAGAACGTGTGCCAACCCCTATGCATAGGTTCATGGGCAGAACCCACAAGTTGGTCACCAAAAACATACATCAAGAGGCACATGATATCCCATTGTCACCACAGATAAGCACGGCAAGACATACATCAAGTGTTCTCATAAAAGACTCAATCCGATAAGATAACTTCAAAGGGGAAAACTCAATTCATCACAAGAGAGTAGAGGGGGAGAAACATCATAAGATCCAAATACAATAGCAAAGCTCGGGATACATCAAGGTCGTGCCATAGAGGGAACACGAGAGAGAGAGAGAGATCAAACACATAGCTACTGGTACATACCCTCAGCCTCGAGGGTGAACTACTCCCTCCTCGTCATGGAGAGCGCCGGGATGATGAAGATGGCCACCGGTAAAGGATCCCCCCTCCGGCAGGGTGCCGGGAAGGGCTCCCGAGAGGTTTTTGGTGGCTACAGAGGCTTGCGGCGGCGGAACTCCCGATATATCTTCTCCATGGATGTTTTTAGGGTACGTGGGACTATATAGGCGAAAGAAGTCGGTCGGGAGGTGTTCGAGGGGCCCATGATACAGGGGCGCCACCCTGTAAGGGGGGCGCGCCCTCCTATCTCGTGGCCTCCTCGAGGGTCTTCTGACTTGATCTCCAAGCCTCCAGGATGATATTCTTCCAAAAAATCACAATGCCGAAGGTTTCATTCCGTTTGGACTCCGTTTGATATTCCTTTTCTTCGAAATACTGAAACATGCAATAACACAACAATATGGGCTGGGCCTCCGGTTGATAGGTTAGTCCCAAAAGTAATATAAAAGTGTAAAATAAAGCCCATAATCATTCAAAATAGGTAATATAATAGCATGGAACATTCAAAAATTATAGATACGTTGGAGACGTATCAAGCATCCCCAAGCTTAATTCCTGCTCGTCCTCGAGTAGGTAAATGATAAAAACAATATTTTTGATGTGGAATGCTACTTAGCATGATTCTCAATATAATTTATCTTTATTGTGGCATGAATGTTCAGATCCAAATGATTCAAGATAAAAGCTTACAAAACATAAAAATAATAATGCTTCAAAGCATACTAACAAATAATCATGTCCTATCAAAATAACATAGCCAAAGAAAGCTTATCCCTGCAAAATCATATAGTTAGGCCATGCTTCATTTTCATTACACAAAATACTCCCATCATGTACAACCCTGATGACGAGCCGAGCAATTGTTTCATACTTTTTAACGCGCTTCAGCCTTTTCAACTCTTACGCAATACATGAGCGTAAGCCATGGACATAGCACTATGGTGGTAAATGATGGTGGTTGTGAGGACAAAAAGAGGGAGAAGATAGTCTCACATCAACTAGGCGTATCAACGGGCTATGGAGATGCCCATCAATAGATATCAATGTGAGTGAGTAGGGATTGCCATGCAACAGATGCACTAGAGCTATAAATATATGAAAGCTCAACAAAAGAAACTAAGTGGGTGTGCATCCAACTTGCTTGCTCACGAAGACCTAGGGCATTTTGAGGAAGCCCATCATTGGAATATACAAGCCAAGTTCTATAATGAAAAATTCCCACTAGTATATGAAAGTGACAACATAGGAGACTCTCTATCATGAAGATCATGGTGCTACTTTGAAGCACAAGTGTGGAAAAAGAGATAGTAGCATTGTCCCTTCTCTCTTTTTCTCTCATTTTTTTCTTTTTCTTTTTCTTTCTTTCTTTTTGGTGGGCTTCTTTGGCCTCTTTTATTTTTATAAAGTCCGAAGTCTCATCCCGACTTGTGGGGGAATCATAGTCTTCATCATTCTTTCCTCACTGGGAGAATGCTCTAATAATGAAGATCATCACACTTTTATTGATTTACAACTCAAGAATTACAACTCAAAGCTAGAACAAGATATGACTCTGTATGAATGCCTCCAGCGGTGTACCGGGATATGCAATGAATCAAGAGCGACATGTATGAAAATTATGAAGGTGGCCTTGCCACAAATACGATGTCAACTACATGATCATGCAGAGAGCAATATGACAATGATGGAACGTGTCATAGTAAACAGAACAGTGGAAAGTTGCATGGCAATATATCTCGGAATGGCTATGCAAATGCCATAAGAGGTAGGTCTGGTGGCTGTTTTGAGGAAGGTAAATAATGGGTTCAATACCGGCGAAAGTTGCGCGGTAATAAGAGAGGCTAGCAAAGTGGAAGGATGAGTGTGCGTATATCCATGGACTCACATTAGTCATAAAGAACTCATATATTTATTGCAAAAGTCTACTTAGCCCTCTAAGCAAAGTACTACTACGCATGCCCCAAGAGGGATAGATTGGTAGGAAAAGACCATCGCTCGTCCCCGACTGCCACTCATAAGGAAGACAATCAAAAGAGCACCTCATGCAACAAATTTGTCACACAACTTTTACCATACGTGCATGCTACGGGACTTGCCAACTTCAACAAAAGAATATCTCAATTTCATAATTACCCACTAGCATGACCCTAACATTACTACCTTTATATCTCAAAACAATTATCAAGCAACAAATTGACCATAGCATCCAATTCACTTCCTATGATAGTTTTCATTCAAATAACCATGCTGTTTAAGACTCTCAAAATAATATAAGTGAAGCATGAGAGTCTAGCAATTTCTTCAAAATATAACCACTTCCGTGCTCTAAAAGATATAAGTGAAGCACTAGAGCAAACGACAAACTACTCCAAAAAGATATAAGTGAAGATCAAAGAGTAGCTAAATAAGTATGCAACTATGCAAAGACTCTCTCTCATTAAAGAATTTAAGATCTTGGTATCTTATTCAAACAGCAAGCAAAGCAAAATAAAATACATTGCAAGGATAGCACAACTCATGTGAAGAAGCAAAAACTTAGGCTCAACCGATACTAACCGATGATTGCCGAAGAAGAAAGATGGGATGCCTACCGGGGCATCCCCAAGCTTAGATGCTTGAGACTTCTTGAAATATTATCTTGGGGTGCCTTGGGCATCCCCAAGCTTGAGCTTGTATGTCTCCTTAATTCCTCTCATATCATGGTTTCTCTTTTTATCAGAAGCTTCATTCACAACAAACTCAACAAGAACTCGTGAGATAGGTTAGTATAAACCAATGCAAAACCTTATCATCTTCTACTGTAACAAATCAAAAAAATTATTATTCAACATTGCATACTAAATGCCTCTGCATATTTAATACTCCTATCCTCAAATAGAATCATTAAACAAGCAAACATACGCAAACAATGCAAACATAACAGCAATCTGCCAAAACAGTACAGTCTGTAAATAATGCAAGAGTAACAATATTTCCCTGACTCCAAAAATTATGAACTAAATTTACCACTGTAATAAATTTATCATATCTTAATATGCAAAAAGATTCAACGTTAGACCATTCTCTGATTTTTCTAGGGAATTTTTGCAACAGTGGTAAACTTTCTGTTTTCAAACAGCACATGTATACTAGCAAAATAAGCATGGCAAAGGCTATCCTTGACTTTTTTATTGAAACTAAAGATGCAAAACATTATTCTAACTAACATCAAGCAAAAACTAGCAAAATAAAATGACGCTCCAAGCAAAACACATATCATGTGGCGAATAAAAATATAGCTCCAAGTAAAGTTACCGATGAACGAAGACGAAAGAGGGGATGCCTTCCGGGGCATCCCCAAGCTTAGTTGCTTGGTTGTCCTTGAATATTTACCTTGGGGTGCCTTGGGCATCCCCAAGCTTAGACTCTTACCACTCCTTATTCCATAGTCCATCGAATCTTTTACCCAAAACTTGAAAACTTCAACCACACAAAACTCAAAACAAAACTCGTAAGCTCCGTTAGTATAAGAAAATAAAACCACCACTTAGGTACTGTAATGAACTCATTCTAAATTCATATTGGTGTAATATCTACTGTACTCCAACTTATCTATGGTTCATACCACTTAATACTAGCCATAGATTCATCAAAATAAGCAAACAACACATAGAAAACAGAATCTGTAAAAAACAGAACAGTCTGTAGTAATCTGTATCAAACGTATACTTCTGGAACCCCAAAAATTATGAAATAAATTTCTGGACCTGACCAATTTGTCTATTAATCATCTTCAAAAAGAATCAACCTAAAAACACTCTCCAGTAAAACATGGCAGCTATTCTCGTGAGCGCTAAAGTTTCTGTTTTTCATAGCAAGATCATATAAACATCACCCAAGTCTTCTCAAAGGTTCTACTTGGCACTTTATTGAAACAAAATCTATAAAACATGATTACAACAGTAGCATAATCATGTGAACACACAAAAACAGTAAGGATAAATATTGGGTTGTCTCCCAACAAGCGTTTTTCTTTAATGCCTTTCTAGCTAGGCATGATGATGACAATGATGCTCACATAAAAGATAAGAATTGGAACATAAAGAGAGCATCATGAAGCATATGACTAGCACATTTAAGCCTAACCCTCTTGCTATGCATAGGGATTTTTTGAGCAAACAACTTAGGGGAACAATAATCAACAAGCATAGGAAGGTAAAACAAGCATAACTTCAAGATTTTCAGCACATAGAGAGGAAACTTGACATTATTGCAACTCCTACAAGCATATGTTCCTCTATCATAATATTTTTAAGTAGAATCATGAATGAATTCAACAATATAACCAGCACCTAAAGCATTCTTTTCATGATCTACAAGCATAGAAAATTTATTACTCTCCACATAAGCAAAATTCTTCTCATGAATAATAGTGGGAGCAAACTCAACAAAATAATTATCATGTGAAGCATAATCCAATTGAAAACTAAAATCATGATGACAAGTTTCATGGTTATAATTATTCTTGATAGCATACAAGTCATCACAATAATCATCATAGATAGCAACTTTGTTCTCATAATCAATTGGAACCTCTTCCGAAATAGTGGAATCATCACTAAATAAAGTTGACACTCTTCCAAATCCACTTTCATATTCATCACAATAAGATTCAATATCCTCCAAAATAGTGGGATCAATACTACCTAAAGTTGACACTCTTCCAAACCCACTTTCATCAATATAATCATCATAAATAGGAGGCATGCTTTCATCATAATAAACTTGCTCATCAAAACTTGGGGGACAAAAAATATCATCCTCATCAAACATAGCGTCCCCAAGCTTGTGGCTTTGCATATCATTATCATCATGGATATTCAAGGAATTCATACTAACAACATTGCAATCATGCTCATCATTCACATATTTCATGCAAACCATTCTATGTAATTCTTCTTCTAGCACTTGAGCACAATTTTCCTTTTCATCATTCTCACGAAAGATACTAAAAAGACGAAGCATATGAGACAAACTTAACTCCATTTTTTGTAGTTTTCTTTTATAAACTAAACTAGTGATAAAACAAGAAACAAAAAGATTCGATTGCAAGATCTAAAAATATACCTTCAAGCGCTAACCTCCCCGGCAACGGCGCCAGAAAAGAGCTTGATGTCTACTACACAACCTTCTTCTTGTAGACGTTGTTGGGCCTGCAAGTGTACAGGTTTGTAGGACAGTAGCAAATTTCCCTAAAGTGGATGACCTAAGGTTTATCAATCTGTAGGAGGCATAGGATGAAGATGGTCTGTCTCAAACAACCTTGCAACCAAATAACAAAGAGTCTCTTGTGTCCCCAACACACCCAATACAATGGTAAATTGTATAGGTGCACTAGTTCGGCGAAGAGATGAAGATACAAGTGCAAAATAGAAAGTAGATAAAGGTTTTTGTAAGCTGAAATAATAAAAACATCAAGGTAACTAATGATAAAAGTGAGCGTAAACGGTATTGCAATGATAGGAAACAAGGCCTAGGGTTCATACTTTCACTAGTGCAAGTTCTCTCAACAATAATAATGTAGATAGATCATATAACAAGCCCTCAACATGCGACAAAGAGTCACTCCAAAGACATTAATAGCGGAGAACGAACGAAGAGATTATGGTAGGGTACAAAACCACCTCAAAGTTATTCTTTCGAATCAATCTATTCAAGAGTTCGTACTAGAATAACACCTTAAGACACAAATCAACCAAAACCCTAATGTCACCTAGATACTCCATTGTCACCTCAAGTATCCGTGAGCATGATTATACGATATGCATCACACAATCTCAGATTCATCTATTCAACCAACACAAAGTACTTCAAAGAGTGCCCCAAAGTTTCTACCGGAGAGTCAAGAACGTGTGCCAACCCCTATGCATAGGTTCATGGGCGGAACCCACAAGTTGGTCACCAAAAACATACATCAAGAGGCACATGATATCCCATTGTCACCACAGATAAGCACGGCAAGACATACATCAAGTGTTCTCATAAAAGACTCAATCCGATAAGATAACTTCAAAGGGGAAAACTCAATTCATCACAAGAGAGTAGAGGGGGAGAAACATCATAAGATCCAACTACAATAGCAAAGCTCGGGATACATCAAGATTGTGCCATAGAGGGAACACGAGAGAGAACACGAGAGAGAGAGAGATCAAACACATAGCTACTGGCACATACCCTTAGCCTCGGTTATATTATGAGTTTATGTATTTTGATGTACCGAAGGTAGTTCAGAGTCCTGGATGAGATCGGGGACATGATGAGGAGTCTCTAAATGGTCAAGACGTAAAGATCAATATATTGGACGACTATATTCGGACTTCGGAAAGGTTCCAAGTGATTCGGGTATTTATCGGAGTACCGGAGAGTTACGGGAAATCGCCGGGGAGAAGTATTGGGCCTTATTGGGCCATACGGGAAAGAGAGAGGGTCTGCCTAGGGTAGGTCGCGCCCCCCAAGGCCTAGCCCGAACTGGACTAGGGGGAGGGGCTGCGCCCCCTCCTTCCTTCCCTTCTTTCTTCCATTTCTTTGACTCCTACTCTTACTACATGGAAGGGGGGAATCCTACTCTCGGTGGGAGTAGGACTCCCCAAGGCGCACCATAGTTGAGGGCCGGTCCTCCCCGTCCTCTCCTCCTTTATATACGGAGGAGGGGGGGAACCCCATAGACACAACAATTGATGATTGATCTCTTAGCCGTGTGCGGTGCCCCCCCTCCACCATAATCCACCTCGATAATATCGTAGCGGTGCTTAGGCGAAGCCCTGCGTCAGTAGAACATCATCATCGTCACCACGCTGTTGTGCTGACGGAACTCTCCCTCGACACTCGGCTGGATCGGAGTTTGAGGGACGTCATCGAGTTGTACGTGTGCAAGAACTTGGAGGTACCGTGCTTTTGGTGCTTGACCGGTCGGGCCATGAAGACGTACGACTACATCAACCGCGTTGTTCTAACGCTTCCGCTTTCGGTCTACGAGGGTACGTGCACACACTCCCCGCACTCGTTGCTATGCATCACCATGATCCTGTGTGTGCGTTGGAAAATTTTGAAATTACTGCGTTACCCAACAAAAGTAGTTCTTGGAGAGCGTGGCAAATGTCTTGTCGCGTCCAAAATGTCACATGAGTCCACCTCCATGAGCCTCTTGTAAAAGGAGAAAATGAAGAGAAGACTCGGGAATGCATAGTTTGTTAGCTCTCGTAAGATAAGCATCCTTGATATAATATTGTTCCCAAGAAGTATGCGTCAAACACTTAGCATAAGGAATAGCAAAAGATGGATCATTAGCATATAAGTCTTTTATGTGCTCAAAACCAATAACATTCACTTCAAGTTTAGTGACAAGAGTGCATATGCGTGAAAGTGCATCCGCAACTACATTTTCTTTACCCTTAATGTACTTGATCACATAGGGGAAATATTCAATAAATTCACTCCATTTGGCATGACGCTTGTTCAACTTAGTTTGACCTTTTAAGTACTTAAGTGTTTCATGATTGGTATGGATGACAAACTCATGATGTCGAAGGTAATGCTCCCAAAGATGTAGCACACGCACTAAAGCATACAATTCTTTGTCATATATGGGATAGTTAAGTTGAGCACCGGAGAGTTTTTCACTAAAATATGCAATGGCTCGTTTTTCTTGCATCAAAACTCCGCCAATTCCGGTACCACTTGCATCACAATGAACCTCAAAAGTTTTGTCAAAGTTGGGCAAAGCAAGAATCAGAGCATGAGTAAGCAAAGACTTGATCTCATCAAAAGCGGTGGATTGCAAAGATCCCCAAACAAGAGGAGCATTCTTCTTACTCAAAGCATGCAAAGGAGCAGCAATAGTGCTAAGGTCTTTCACAAAGCGACGATAAAAACCAGCAAGACCAAGAAAGCTATGCACTTGTTGCAAGTTGGTGGGTTGGGGCCAAGTTTTAATAGCTTCAATCTTAGATTCATCAACATGGACACCCTTGGAAGAAACGACAAAACCCAAGAAGACAAGTTTGTCAACGCCAAACGTACACTTTTTCATGTTGGCATAAAGACGTTCCTTGCGGAGGGTTTGCAAAACAGCCCTAACATGATTAAGATGGTCTTTCATAGATTTGCTAAACACAAGAATATCATCAAAGTAAACGACAACAAAGACTCCAATATAAGGGCGAAGCACAAAATGCATAAGATGCATGAAAGTACCGGGTGATTCCGGTAAACCCATAGGCATGACCAACCACTCGTACAAGCCAAATTTGGTTTTGAAAGCAGTTTTCCATTCATCACCATCTTGTATGTGGATTTGGTAATAGCCACTTTTAAGATCTACTTTTGAGAAAAATGCGACACCACTAAGTTCATCAAGCATATCATCTAGGCGAGGAATGGGATGCCTATAGCGAACGGTGATAGAATTTATGGGTCTACAATATGAACACATGCGATAACTTCCATCTTGCTTAGGAACAAGTATAACAGGAACGGCACAAGGACTTAAGCTTTCACGTACATGAACGTTGTCGATGAGTTGTTGTACTTGTCGTTGGATCTCCTTAGTTTCTTCGGGGTTGACGCGGTATGGAGCTTTGTTTGGTAGGGGTGTGATGTCTACTACACAACCTTCTTCTTGTAGACGTTGTTGGGCCTGCAAGTGCACATGTTTGTAGGACAGTAGCAAATTTCCATCAAGTGGATGACCTAAGGTTTATCAATCCGTAGGAGGCGTAGGATGAAGATGGTCTCTCTCAAACAACCCTGCAACCAAATAACAAAGAGTCTCTTGTGTCCCCAACACACCCAATACAATGGTAAATTGTATAGGTGCACTAGTTCGGCGAAGAGATGAAGATACAAGTGCAAAATAGAAAGTAGATAAAGGTTTTTGTAATCTGAAATAATAAAAACAGCAAGGTAACTAATGATAAAAGTGAGCGTAAACGGTATTGCAATGATAGGAAACAAGGCCGAGGGTTCATACTTTCACTAGTGCAAGTTCTCTCAACAATAATAACGTAGATAGATCATATAACAAGACCTCAACATGCGACAAAGAGTCACTCTAAAGACACTAATAGCGGAGAACGAACGAAGAGATTATGGTAGGGTACAAAACCACCTCAAAGTTTTTCTTTCGGATCAATCTATTCAAGAGTTCGTACTAGAATAACACATTAAGACACAAATCAACCAAAACCCTAATGTCACCTAGATACTCCATTGTCACCTCAAGTATCCCTGGGCATGATTATACGATATGCATCACACAATCTCAGATTCATCTATTCAACCAACACAAAGTACTTCAAAGAGTGCCCCAAAGTTTCTACCGGAGAGTCAAGAACGTGTGCCAACCCCTATGCATAGGTTCATGGGCGGAACCCACAAGTTGGTCACCAAAAACATACATCAAGAGGCACATGATATCCCATTGTCACCACAGGTAAGCACGGCAAGACATACGTCAAGTGTTCTCATAAAAGACTCAATCCGATAAGATAACTTCAAAGGGGAAAACTCAATTCATCACAAGAGAGTAGAGGGGGAGAAACATCATAAGATCCAAATACAATAGCAAAGCTCGGGATACATCAAGGTCGTGCCATAGAGGGAACACGAGAGAGAACACGAGAGAGAGAGATCAAACACATAGCTACTGGTACATACCCTCAGCCTCGAGGGTGAACTACTCCCTCCTCGTCATGGAGAGCGCCGGGATGATGAAGATGGCCACCGGTGAAGGATCCCCCCTCCGGCAGGGTGCCGGGAAGGGCTCCCGAGAGGTTTTTGGTGGCTACAGAGGCTTGCGGCGGCGGAACTCCCGATCTATCTTCTCCATGGATGTTTTTAGGGTACGTGGGACTATATAGGCGAAAGAAGTCGGTCGGGAGGTGTTCGAGGGGCCCATGATACAGGGGCGCCACCCTGTAAGGGGGGCGCGCCCTCCTATCTCGTGGCCTCCTCGAGGGTCTTCTGACTTGATCTCCAAGCCTCCAGGATGATATTCTTCCAAAAAATCACAATGCCGAAGGTTTCATTCCGTTTGGACTCCGTTTGATATTCCTTTTCTTCGAAATACTGAAACATGCAATAACACAACAATATGGGCTGGGCCTCCGGTTGATAGGTTAGTCCCAAAAGTAATATAAAAGTGTAAAATAAAGCCCATAATCATTCAAAATAGGTAATATAATAGCATGGAACATTCAAAAATTATAGATACGTTGGAGACGTATCAAGCATCCCCAAGCTTAATTCCTGCTCGTCCTCGAGTAGGTAAATGATAAAAACAATATTTTTGATGTGGAATGCTACTTAGCATGATTCTCAATATAATTTATCTTTATTGTGGCATGAATGTTCAGATCCAAATGATTCAAGATAAAAGCTTACAAAACATAAAAATAATAATGCTTCAAAGCATACTAACAAATAATCATGTCCTATCAAAATAACATAGCCAAAGAAAGCTTATCCCTGCAAAATCATAGCCAAAGAAAGCTTATCCCTGCAAAATCCCTGCAAGAAAGCTATAGTGATTGGTACGCCCGTTGTGGATGACACCACGGTCGAATTGCCATGGCCTACCAAGAAGGAGATGGCAAACGGACATCGGGACTACATCACACTCCAAAGTGTCCTCGTATGCACCAATTTTAAAGGAGACTTGGACCGTATGCTCAACTCGTATAGTGCCGGAGTCACTTAGCCATTGGACTTTGTATGGGTGCGGGTGCTTCCTTTTTACCAATTGAAGCT
The DNA here is from genome assembly GCF_002162155.2 of Triticum dicoccoides. NCBI lineage: Eukaryota > Viridiplantae > Streptophyta > Magnoliopsida > Poales > Poaceae > Triticum > Triticum dicoccoides. The sequence continues at coordinate 164,038,851 of NC_041391.1, read as the reverse complement.
TGGCGCATAGTTCTTCACTTGCCAAGTTGTGGCAACTACCTCCATCGATGATGACCTTGACGAATCTTCCACTGATGCCGGCCTTTGTGTGGAAGATGTGGCATCGTTGGTCTTTGTCTTGTTGATGTTGAAGAGTCAAGACTTTGGAGACAACGAGAGCGGGGCTCGAATCTTCATCACAAAAGACTTGATCATCTTCATCCTTGTTCACTTGCCGGTGCATGGACACTTGCTCAAGGGCTTCCATCTCCTCGTCACTCATGGAGTCATATGTACCATCGTCATTGAGGATCATGGTGCGCTTGTTTGTGCATTGGTAGGACTTGTGGCCTCGGCCGCCGCAAGTGAAATAATTGAAGGAGCTTGTTTTGATGGTCTCATCGGTCGGAGTAGATGATGAAGCACGCGGCTTGAATTTGCTTGTAGTAGGAGGAAGACGACTTGTGCTTGTCGAAGTTTTATTGTAACTTGACTTGTCGTCCTTGCTTGGAGAAGGCTTGGTTGATGTAGAGGTTGGAGGAGTTGTTGAAGCTTGGTTGTTGGAGAAACCGTAGGTCTTGGATGAGAACTTGGCATACTTGAAGTCATCTTGCACTTGATGTTCCGCCTTTGTAGCTTGATGCACGAGCTTAATGAGGTTGGAGTACAGTTGGAATTCGGCAATCTTCTTGATGGGATGATTTAGTCCATTCAAGAATCGTGCCATAGTTTGCTCACCATCTTCCGTGACATTGGCTCGAAGCATGGCTATCTCCATTTCCTTGTAGTATTCTTCAACACTCTTTGTTCCTTGCTTGAGGAGTTGTAGTTTCTTGAAGAGATTGCAGTTATAGTATGTGGGCACAAAACATGCTCGCATGGCTTCCTTCATTTGAGCCCAAGTGGTGATTAGAGGTTCACCTCTAGCTTGTCGGCTCTCAAGGACTTGTTCCCACCATATGAGCACATAGTCTTGGAACTCAAGTTATGCCATAGCGATCTTCTTCTCTTCCTCATACTTGTGCAAAAGAAAGATTTTGTCAACCTTCAATGCCCATGAGAGGTATTCTTTGGGGTCATTGCTTCCATTGAACTTGGGATGGTGAATTTTAACTTGCCGTAGCGTTTCTCTTCATTGTATTGTTGGTGATGGTGATGATGACGCCCTTGACGGTGAGGGTAATCATCCTCATGTTGCTCTTGGCGTGGAGGAAGTCCATGATAACTTGAAGTTGAGGTGGAGCTTGACGAGCTTGTGGAGGAGCTTGAGGAACTTGATGTTGCACACGCGGTTGGTAGTTCCTCTCTTGGATTTCTTCTCGAAGGGCTTCCTCTTGATTGCGTCATTCACGATTGTGGTTGGCAATGTCTCGACTTGATTCTTGAAGGGCACGTTGCGCCTCAAAAGCTTGCGCTTCACGTTGTTGTTGTTGAAGACGTTGAGCCTCGGCGTCTTATTCGTCTTGATGGAGACGTGCTCATTCATCCTCTTGGCGCCGTTGTCGTTGCCGTTCTTGAGCTTGAGAAAACACAACTTGATATGGTGGAGGACGAAGTTCTTGCTCATTGACTTGCTCTTATGAATGCTCGTCATGGAGCGGATTGCGGGATGCATGACGGTCTTGACGTGCGGCTCGTCGAAGAGTGTTTGATGACGGTGTACTTGAGCCAGAGAAGGAGTCGTCGGAGTGTCGACTTGAGTGGCTCCGTCTTGAGTATGAAGAAATTGAAGGAGGATGGTTCACCAACAAGGTGCGGATCTCATCCATTCTTGCATCATTCTCTTGCTTGTGAGCATCGAGCTTGTTGTCGAAGTAGTCCTTGGTACGTTGCTCGGAGAGTCGCAAGTCGGTGGCGAGGTTGTCGATGCGTTCGTTCATAGCTTGTTGCTCTTGATGCAATGCTCGTTGTGCACTAAAGAGGTGGCTCTTGGTGACGAATGAAGACATGTCGTCGCCGTTCTCGATGAGGGGTGGATTGGTAGAAGAGCTTGGCCTATCCATCATTCCAAACAAAATGTGAGTGGTAGAAAGAGAAGAACTTATACCAATGTACCTTGACCGATGTTGACAAAGAATCAAGTTCACTCAAATGCGGGCAATGAAATAGCACTATTGGTACCAATTCTTGTCGGTTCTCACACCTACACAAGTAAAAGCTTATGGTGGAACTTGGTTAGGATGGTGGCACAAAATTTGATGCAATTGTAAGTGAGCTTCAATAATGTTGGAAAAGATTTACAAATTTGCAAATGCAACAAGTAGACCAAGCAAGTAGTGGTACACAGAAACACACACGCAAATAGATAAGTGGGATTGTGCAAACCAAAAGTGAGCCAAAATGTGGAATCCACGAAAATGCTGTTGGTTCACAATACACAAGAGACGCTAGCACGATTTCATAATAGGCAGATATGGAACTTGTGCACAACCTACTAGGCAAAAAATGCAACGATCTCTATCCCAAGTATGCTATATGTATGGTATTTCGGTCCTATGATCCAAGATGATCGGATATGATAATCTTAATGTAGTATAATGCTATGGTTCTTGCTTATAAGCTCTTTGCTTATCTTTCCTCTTTGCTTAAAAGCTTGGGTGGCTCTTTCACTTTTGAGCTCTTTTCTCATGCAACACTTCACGAACCAAGATAGCAATTGTGTATGCTATGACAACTTTGTGACACAAAAGTTGATGCCAAGATATGCACCACTATGGTATGGTATGTATGCTATGGAGTAGGATCACTAATGTGCACAAGTCACGTTGCCGGCAATACTCAATGGCCAGTCTCAATGGGTAAACTATGCAAAAGATTGGCTATGATGGTTATCAATGCAATTGCAAGGTATGACAAAGATGTCATCGAAGTTACCATCCTTGGCGATGATGAATAGTCGATGGAGATGGGCGGTGGGGTTGATGACGTCGAACCATACGTATATAGCTGAAACACAATAGGACACGGGAACCACAACCCAAAATCTCAAAGACCAAAATGTGTCAGAATCGACATAGGAGATAGCAGTGAGGGGTGGTGGTGCTTGTGGAAAGCGATGGGGGGTATGCGGAAGTAAGCGTCGACACCGAGGCAAAATTGGGCGAAACTATGCGGAAATGGCGTGGGGGATTGGAGTTGCTGCTGCCACGGACCAGATGTCCGGGCCAGCTGCCAGGTGCCCGGTACGCTGGATGTCCGGTGGACACGGGCGGATGTCCGGGCTCCTGGATCGGGGACGAACACAATTAACTCCACGGGAAAAAGGGCAACTCCGGGTCAAAATTCGGAAAATTCGGACGAATTGGTGGATGGAAATCGCGGGAGAGATAGGGAAAAGCTAGATCCACTCGATGCAAAGCAGATCCGTGGATCAAATCCAAAAAAACTTCATCACACCAACAAATCACAAAAAAAATTGGGGGCTATTTTTGGTGGGGAATTTTCGGATTTAGGACGAAAACAACAAAATAAAGCTAGAAATCACGGGGTAGGGGCTCCAAAAACGTGATCAACGTGGCTCATGATACCAAGATGATGTAGGGCGGATCCCTATGGGGCCGATATTTCACGTATGGAGTGGATCCTATGGGGAAACACGAAGAGCGCGCGGAAGAACACGAGTGAAAACGGGGGGGGGGGGGCAAGAGAAACACACAACCGACACGAAATAGATCACACAAGTGCTAGATCATCGAGGCACAAAGTAGCACGAGATCCATAGTCAATAAGGGACGATACAAAGGTAGCCGTTCTTCTCCATGAGAAGCTATTGATTGTCTTCTCCGGATGGAGGTTTTGAATTCGGATGGATCTTCTCTGAAGAGGTGTGGTCCCACACGAGGAGTAGATCCGGTATGGATGAGCAATGCTCTATCTAAAATGAGCTATCACAATGCTAACCCTAGAACGTAGGTGGAGGGGGAGTATAAATAGTCTACGAGGCAAAGGGGTACATGGGCCTTGGCTCTGAGGCGCTACACGCAGGCAGGAGGGGGCCGGATGTCCGGGCATCGGGCCGGATGTCCGGGCGCTCGCGACGGGCCGGATGTCCGGGCTGGTGGTGTTGGTGCTGCGGCTCTCTGGATGGGCGACGCCAGATGTCCGCGCGGAGGGGCCGGATATCCGGTGCTTCAGGAGGCGCCGGATGCCCGATGAGGCAGCCGGATGTCCGGGCTGTCGGGGCCAGCTTCTGTGCTTCCTGGATGGCACCTCCGGATATCCGGGCTGGAGGCTGGAATTTTGGTGAGGGGGGCCGGATGTCCTTTCTGGATGCCGGATGTCCGGTCCCTGTAGCTTCTTCTGCAGAGTCCTGACCGTGTAGATCTCCAGGGGCCTGATGTCCGGTGCCTGGAGGCTGTTCTCTCCTTCTTGCATTGGTTCTCTTCTTCCATGGACTTGGGGTCTTGACCATCTTCATGTGCATCCTCGGGAGGGTCCTCTTGGTACCTAATCATGCACAACATTCCAGACTTAGGTAGTATCCATGTCTCGAGAGGATCATTTGAGATATCACTAAGGAGAGAAGTCACCTCGGTCTCGAGAGCTCTAGCTCATGCTATAGTCATGGGTCCTCTTGGTGCTTGGTGAGACGATGGGAGGTCCATGGGGATGACTGAAGGATGCTCCTCATTAAACTCCTTGTAGCCCTGAATAGGTTGGCGCGGAGGGTGCACGCGCGGCCGGGAAAGGACCCGAGCCAGGCTGGGCAGGGCTGCGGTGGCACAGGCGAGGCTGGGCATGGAGGCCGGCGAGGGCGTGGCTGGCGGCGACGCGTGCGGAGCTAGGCCAGCGTGGGCCAATGGAACGTAGGGCGGCGAGGCCGGGCAGGACGGCTGCGGCGGCCTCGGTCTGGAGCGAGGAATTGTACCAGCGAGAGTTTTTTTACTTGATTCCTGTAGCAATGCGGGTTGATTTCAGAAAACCGCAAGGTATTTTTTGCAAAAAAGCCACGACGGACGACCAGAAATCAAATTCTCTTTATTATTAGGTAAAGATATATATATACAGACGGTCTATTCTGCTAATATTAGCAGAATAACTATTCTCCACACCACTTCCGCACTGCATGCTGAACGCAAGTGCACTGCATCTTCTTGACGACGAGCACTGCAATATAGACTAGTGAACTTCGCGTCGGAAAAAACTGCACGCAATGTTTTTTCGGTACTGTTTTTGCTCTAATTTTTTGATTGTCTATCGGAACGAGGCGTATAATATACCGTTGAAAAGCTATGGATTAGGCGCAACTTCGCTATGTTGAACACTTTTCGAGATTCCTCACGGTTTAAGAGCAGTTTCAAAAACGGCACGGCGGATGACGAGTGGCAGCAAACGTATTTTCGTGTTTTTTTTTCTAAACCGCTCATCGGAATAAAACAAATGATACACCGTTGGAAAGATATCGTCAAGGCGCATCTTTTTCATATTTATTATGTTTTCTAATTCATTGCGGTTTAAGAGCAGTTTCAAATTTACTAAATCGCGGAATTCTATTTTTCAAGTTTTTTAAAATTTTTGGTACTGTTTTCGCTCCAGTTTTTGAACCGTTTGTCGAAACGAGGCGTGTGATACGCTGTTGGAAAGCTACAAACAAGGCGCAACTTTCATATGTAGAAATATTTTTGAAATTCCTTACAGTTTTAAGTTAATTTTGAAAATCATGCAGCGGACAACGAGTGGCAGCGGCCGTTTTTGGCGAATTTTTTGCAAACCGCTGGTAGGAATGATTCAACCGATACGCCGTCGGAAAGATATCGACGATACGCAACTCTTTCATGTAGAACACTCTCTTTAATTCTTTACGGTTTAAGAGGAATTTCGAATTTACCGAAATGTGAGTACTCTGTTTTTTCGCGACACCCAAATCGACGTGGGTACTGCATCCGACTGAAAACTGCACTGCAACGGACGAAAAACCGCACTACATCAGACGGGTAAGAGAACTGCATGGTTTCTTTTATCCAAACGCAATTTTTTTCAAGGACGAGAAAGTAGAGTGCACTTCACATCGGGTGTAAATGAACCACAACACTATCAAGAAGTGAATCGCATTACTTTTTTTCGCTTCCGTAACATTTTTATTGCACTTACGGGATGAACAGTATCATATGGCCGACCACACTGCTTCAGAATGAAAACCGCACTGCATCGGACGGGAAAACAAACTTCATGATTTCTTTTATCAAACGTAAATTTTTCTCAGACGAGTTTTTGTTGTCTTTTTTTCAATTTTTTTTGAACAAGAGTGGACCGCAGAGACGACGCAAGTGAACCATGACACTATTGAAAATTGAAATCCATCTGATGACGAAGCGCACTTTAAGTGCCGATGCATTGAAACACATGATAGTCCACAAGACGTATGCAGTGCAAATTGGGAAGGAAAGTGAACCGCAACACAAATAGAAGTAAATGACATGATTTTTTGTCATTTACAACCATCAAGCGAGATGTGAACCTCATGCATCAGGGTGGAGAACTACAAATCCCTGTGTCGTGAGCTGCGGGCTGCTAATAGAGCACACAATTTTTTCTTAAAAAAAGATAATAACCCCATTAAAAAAGATAGGACCACACAACGAGATATGACAATTGGAATAAAAAAAATCATGAAAGTGCACTGCAATGGAACCACACAAGGCGCACTGTACTGGAATCTTAGCGGCTGCAATCACCATGAACACACACTAATGTCGTTTGATAATGAACTTCACTTTTTTTTCATAGTGAACAACGAAGGGGTTATACAATGAGTGCAATTTCTCCTGTATTATACATTTTTTTTCAAACACTTCCATTTTTATTTTTACACAACAAACACCACACATGAAACCTTCACTTGCTTTTTCTGTACTGCATTAGAGAACTATGAGCACTGCAAGGCGTCCACTCACGCACTTCAACTCGCGATGATCTATAGTGGGCTGCATGCAGTTGCGTAATATATGCCGTCCATGTCCTGTTGAATCCGCACATATGCACTGATGAACGGCTGTCAAACGGCTGTCGGCGTAGTGGCACCAGACTGCAAATGAGCTGCCGAGCAGCACCATGCGAGATGCCGCACTGCGTGCCTGCCAAAACTGAGCTGCATGGGACGCGAGCTGACGAACGCTGTCGAAACTGCACGCCGGCGGAATCCGAGCTACTCCCGTTGGAGATGTGGGCTGCGATAAGCACTGCCCGCGTCCAAACTGTGTGCGCACACACGAACACACACATACCCTCTACGACACACAGGCTGCTGGAGCACAAGAACATACAGAGAGCAAAAAATCACAAGAACTCTACTGCACTGAACTTCATAGAAACGAAAACCAAATCTGAAAAAAAATGCTCCGCCGCACCAGTGCACAAGGACTTCACTGAGGCTGATCAATTACCACCTGCACACATGGAGTGAACCGCATCGGTGCGCCACTGGAGCTGGACAGGGCGCAAAACTGCATGTCGCACACAAACTAAAAGTTCTTATCGGTGAACTACATGCAGCGCTGTCGATCTCCAGGGGTTGCTGCTAACAGCGGTCTTATTCTGCAGCAGCTTGGGGCGGTCGTTGGAGAAGGGAGAGTGGAGGAGGACCGGTAGTCCGGCGACCAGTGGTGAAAGGGGTAGCATCAGGGAGGACCTGCAGCTTACTGATGCACGCATGCAGCATGCCCCTACCCCCTGGTCACAGCCAGATCTGAGGCCAACAGGGGAGAGTGCCACGGCCAGATCTTGCCGGGAGGGGAACCGCGCCATCTCCATGGCAGAGGCAGATCCGAGAAACAGTGGGGGAGGGAGGTTAGGGGAGGGAAGGCACAGAACTTGGGCTCACCGGCATTAGGAGGCAGTACTGGGAGGGGTGGGGCAGGTGGCGGCTCGCGGGGTGGAGGGGCGGCGCGCCACGGGGAGAAGGAGGTATGGGCGCTCCGACATGGGGAGGAAGTAGGGCACTCCGGCGCCGAGAGGAAAGAGAACAAGCCACGACGGCTGGCAAGGAGGTGCGGTGGCCGGGTGAGAGGCGGCGGGCCGGCGTGAGCCCTGGGTGGCGACGGGGTGGGAAGGCAGGTGGTGCGGCGGCCGGTTGAGGAGGCAGGTGGTGCAGCGGCGGACTGGGTGGGGGGAAGTTGCGGGGATTGGATGGAGCACAATGAGAGAAAGGAGTGGGTGGGTTCGAGAGGATAGGGTCGGGGGGTGGGTGGGTTTTTTTACTCCATAGTTCGGTCGGTTCTTTTGTGTAGTTAGTTTTCTAGCTACGGGGTGGGTCGGGGGTGTTAGCAGAATAAGCGGGTTTGATGTGCAGAATAAGGTCTTAAGGGGTGTTATCATAATAGACCCACCCTATATATATATATATATATATATAATACTGATATTACAAAGGATCACATCAGCATAGCGACACTACGCTTGCGATACTACACTTGCTCTATGCTAGCTGTGGAAATCTTCTAGCAGCGGAACAACGACGAAGGTGGTGAACTCCACTCCACAGGGACTCTGGCTGGGACACAATCTAGTTCGCACGCACGGAAACCTCGACAGGGAAGTAATCAATCATGGCATCACCTGCAATCTGGCATGACACGCCAGGTCAGTACATTGAATGTACTTGCAAGCTCATGACAACTGTCATGGAATTATCACGTCAGATGTCCTTGTGAAAGGACTTAGTCATGGAGCCATCGCAACGGGTTAGCTTGAAGGGGTTAAACCGGACAAGGGACACGAGAGTTATACTAGTTCAGCCCCTTCGATGAAGGTAAAAGCCTACTTCTAGTTGTGATGGGATTGATTGGGTTTTGAGGATCAGGGAGCGGAATACGCTTGCCTGAGTCTCGAGTTGTTGCCTGTTGTCCCTGAACCGCCGCCGGGTCGCCCCTTTATATACACAGGTTGACGCCCGGCCAGTTTACAGAGCCCCGAGGCCGACTCATACAAAGTGTTCGGCTCGGTCTCTCCTTTCCTAACTTATACTAAAAGTTTACGTAGTCATGGCGGTTTACCACTATGGGCCCTAATCCGCCTTTGGGCTTCGGGCTTCTATGCTTCTTTTAGTAAAGGGTGAACCGAATCCTCCTGGCCGGTTTATACCCAGTAGCTATATCCTCCACATTAGGCCCCAGATTGATTTGAATTTGTTCATGTCAATCTTCAATACTTCAAATATCCCTTGCGGGCATCTTCTTGTATTTTCGTAAACCGCCATATTGTCTTCTCCTGAAACTTTGTAAACCGCCGTGACGTCATCCTCTGAACGCAGCAACGGTCCATCATGGCATCATCTCTGTAAACAATAATTAAAAAATATTCCCTTCACTTAATGGTTATCCCGAAAATCGAGGCGACAGGCGCACTTATTCTGCCGTTTCAGGCTCCTTGATTCCCGCACCTGCCATTTTACTCTCTCCTCTACAAATAAGGCCCGAGGGCCCTTCTCTCTTTTCCCCTTTTGCCTTCTTCCTCCTCGTGATGCCCAAGCTCTGGAGCTCCGCCGCCGTCCGCGACCTTCGAGATCTGCATCAACAAAGGCCGCTGCATCAACCTGAAACGGACCAGACTTTCGTCATCCTCCTTCCGTAGTAGATCTGCAGTGGTAAACTTCCTTTCTCCTCCGTCTTTAGATCTGTTTCTAGGGTTCCCGAGCTCTTCCGCACAGTTCTTCATCCTTCTTTGTTCTTCCACCTGCCGCGACAATTTTTGACCCAGTAATAGTGTAGATCTCATGCGGTAGGTACCCTTCGTCCATTTTTAATGCTAGCAGATCGTTCTTTTACCTCTATAGAGTACATGGCCTTCCCTGCTCTATTTAGCACCTTTAGAACTCAGATAAAAACTGCTTTACAGATGTGTGGTAGATCCAAATAAATTTGACCATTGTGTGAAACCTGTTTCTATCAATACTTAGTAGAAGTTTCGAATTCTGGCCCTTTTGCCTACAGGCGGTTTAACCTTTTAATAGTCAATCCACCATATAGCATTAGCCCTCTCTTAAACCGCCAACTGAACTTGCACAGTATTCTTCTCCGGTTTAACACTGAATTTAGACACCTTAAACCGGCACTTTTACTTTCAGTTCCTCTTTCCGGAATGTCGAAGCAATTTTCTGCTTGCAATTGGGTTCCGTCCCGGATCACAGAGACACAGATCAATGGTTATGTCACCACTGGCGCTTTAGCCTCAAAGAGGGTTCTCCACTGGCGAGTCCCGGAATCGGAATGTCCACCTAAACCTCAAGAAGGAGAGGTGATTGTTTTTATGCAACACTTAGACCGGGGATTCAGCCCGCCCGGATCAAAAAAATTTCGGGATGTCCTTGCAAGCTTTCAACTCCATCCACAAGATATTGGTCCGAACTCTGTCAAATATATGCAACTTTCAAGTATTCTGCGAAGTCTATCTTCAAGAAGAGCCAACCGTGGAGTTGTTCCAGGATTTCTTTCATCTGAACCGCCGCACAGAATTCTCAGATGGTCCCAACACAGAGCTTTGAAGGGCTGCTCTGAAGGACAATGGTGTCGAGTTCTTGAAGGGCTGCTCTGAAGGACTTAAGGGGTACGTGATCGGCCGGATGACCAAAAGTCGTCACGGCAAGCTTTACATCGAGGACAAAGTATGGGGGCCCGAAGCCGGCTCAATTGAGTACGGGTACCGGGTCCCCTTAGGCGGAATTCATGTCTTCATTGGCAAGATCGGCGAACCGGGCCCTGAGCCGGACATCTGCACCGACCTCATCGAGACAGCTCAGCGTGCGAGTCCAGCCCGGGTTAAGCCCGCCATGAAGCATGCGTTCGTAGGATGTGTCCATGGGATCGGATCTGAACCGGTGTCTGAGGGCGAGACGGCAGTGTACGATGGCGAGTCATCCACTGGCGAAACCGAGTCCTTGTACCAGATTCATGGCGGTATGCTCGAGGGATATTCCGATGGCAACAGTATTCTGGACCTCCTTGAAGCGCCGAGCTGGGTTGCTATTTATATGGCTGGCATGCAGCCTGTGTTGCAGTCTTCATCTACCGCAGCAATGACCACCGGATTAGCGGCCGCAGCAGGTACCTCGGCGCGCCGGCCGGCGCAGGTTCTCTCCGGTTTAATGGACGCTTGGGCGACCTTGTTAGCCGCGACAGTCACCCCGGATACACAGCATCAACACAATGCAGAAGTTGCGAGACTGAAGGAGCAGATTACGCAGGCTAAGGAGGACCTGGTGACTAAGGATAATAGGATGGCTGAGGAACATGCTGCTTTGAATGCTCAATCACAGCAGATACAGGCACAGAATTACCGGCTCATGCTAGATTGGACTGCGTCAGAGGATGTGTTACGAAGGAAGTATCGGTCACGCCTGCCACCGGTTTACGAAGGGTTAAATCTCTTTCAGACACCAGGCGCTGGGCCGAGCAATCCGGCAGCCGCAAACCAAGCCGAAACGCCAAGGATCGCCCCGGATCAGCCACGAGCAACGGAGCTACCCCGATGGACAGTTAACCCACCACAGTATGTGCCTACACCATCGGGTCACTTTTCGAGCCCCCTGGATAACATGATTGCTGCGGCCTCACGCTTGGCAGCCATTCCGATGGAAGGAGATTCAATAGAGGCAGTTGAGACACAACGGGCGAGACATCTTCTTCAAACCGCCGTAGTGCAGCAACAGGCTTATTCATATAGCCGAGATAGAATCCATTCAACCCCTCGTCCGAGCCCAAGTTATAGCAGGCGGATGGACGAACCGGAGGTGTCTAGCAGCGCGCGGCGTCGCAATGCTCAGGAGGTAGTGGACCATGGCAGGGCACGAAGGGATGGCGCTTTTGATCGTTATCAACCCGCCCCGGTTCAGCCAACAGTGTCGGTTGACAGAGGCACCGGGCTTGCTTTCAGTTCCTGGGGAGTACCGTGCCTCATTCCGGCTCTCCGTGACGTGCGTCTGCCCAAGGATTTCAAGGGACCATGCAAGGTGCCCAACTATACGGCGGATCAGCCGCCTGAGGCGTGGGTCGAGACTTATGATATGGCAATGGAGATGCTGGATGTGGATGAAGCAACTTGTGCAAAGTACTTCACGATGATGTTGGAAGGACCAACCCACACTTGGTTGAAAAATCTGCCAGCTAATTCCATCGAGTCATGGGATCAGTTGAAGGCCCGGTTTATAGCCAATTTTAAGGATACGTGCAAACAGCCCATGTCCATTATAGATCTGGATGCTTGTGTTCAGGGTGAGAACGAGTCCACAACTCATTGGGTGCGCTGGGTCTCAGAAGTTTTGCACTCGTCCGACCGGATTAATGCTGGCCAAGTGATTATCACGCTGGAACGTAATTGCCAGTTTAAGTCACTGAAGGAGATGTTGGGACGGCTCAAGCGCCACTGCAACGACTTGGGAACCCTCATGGCAGCCTTGGTAAAATATGCCGATTCTGATAATACTAAGGATCCCGATTTTGATAATGAGAAACCGGAGAAGGGTAAGAGGAACGGCGGTGTGAAGGGACAGCAGCACAACCAGGGAGGCCATGGGAATAATGGTAAGCATAAAGCAGATTCAGATTTGGTGGCTAATGCTAATGTGCAGCGTCGTAGGGGTAAACCGCCCCAGCGTGGTGGGACGATGAATCTGGAGCGTTTGTTGAATCAGCCCTGTGCAAAGCATGGAACCAAAGAAGTCCATGCAACACATCTCTGGAAGGATTGCAACATCATGAAGGAGTTCAAAAATTCTGATCTCTTCCGATATGATCAGGGCCCGTCGGGCGGTTCAGGTCTGGGTTTTCATGGTGGCGGCGGTTCAGGCTCTGGGTTTCAGAATAATCATAGTAACCAGAACAACCAAGGTGGTAATAACCAACAGAGTAGTCAAGGGAATCAGCAGCAGTCGGGTTACCAGAGTCACCCGAAGCAGCTGAATGGTGGACAATATCATGTATTCACCACTAGTCTATGCAAGCGTGATCTGAAGCTGCATAAGAGGGCAGTCAATGCGGTTGAACCGGCAGTTCCACGCTATCTGCGGTGGTCGGAACAACCTATCGTGTGTAGTAGGGATGATCATCCGCCCCGGGTTGACAATCCTGGTCAGCTAGCTCTGGTGGTGGCACCTCAGGTGGGAGGTTACAAGTTCACCAAAGTACTCATGGATGGAGGAAGCAGTATTAATATTCTATATTATGAGACATTCCGCCGGATGGGGTTGACAGATAATAATCTTAAACCGTCCAATACTGTTTTCCATGGTGTGGTACCAGGAAAGTCGGCATATCCAGTGGGCAAGATTGCCTTGGAAGTTGTGTTGGGGGATGAACATGATTCCCAATCTGAGACATTGACTTTTGAGGTGGTGAGAATACAGAGCCCGTATCATGCACTGTTTGGGCGACCGGCTTATGCAAAATTCATGGCCAGACCTTGTTATATTTACTTGCAGCTCAAGATGCCGGGTCACAAAGGAACCATCACGGTTCATGGAAGTCGGAAGATCACTTTGGATTGTGAAGAGAGTGATGCGGCTTACGCTGAGTCGGTTTGTGCTATAGAGGAGTTAAAGTTTTACAAGGAGAATGTTGATCCGGCAGATATGACCCCTCTGAAGAAGCCCACCACTGAGCATGACCCAACCCTACATTTCAAACCGGCGGACGAGACAAAGCGTTTTGACTTTGTACCTGGCGATTCGTCCAAACAGTTCAGCATCAGCACCAATCTAGATCCGAAATAGGAAAGCGCGCTCATCGAGTTCATCCGTGAGAACCGGGACATCTTTGCATGGAAGCCTTCTGACATGCCAGGTGTACCGAGGGAACTCGCTGAGCACACTCTTAATATTGATCCGAAGTTTAAACCGGTCAAACAATTTCTTCGTCGCTTTAATGAAGAGAGACGCAAGGCAATTGGGGAGGAGGTAGCCCGGCTGTTGGCTGCTGGGTTTATCATTGAAGTGTTTCATCCTGAATGGTTGGCTAATCCGGTGCTGGTTCTTAAGAAAAACGGGACTTGGCGTATGTGTGTGGATTACACGGACTTAAATAAGGCTTGCCCGGCCGATCCTTTTGCTCTCCCGCGTATTAATTAGATCATTGATGCGACGGCGGGTTGTGAGCGCCTGAGTTTTTTGGATGCTTATTCAGGGTACCATCAGATTAAAATGGCGGTTAAGGACCAGGAGAAGACAACTTTCATCACCCCCTTTGGAGCCTTCTGCTATGTTTCTATGCCCTTTGGGCTCAAGAGTGCTCAGGCAACTTATCAGCGTTGTGTGCAAAATTGTCTTCACACGCAGATTGGGCGTAATGTTCATGCCTATGTGGATGACATTGTGGTGAAATCCAGGGAAAAGGAGACATTGATAGCTGATCTCAAGGAGACGTTTGACAACCTCCGGGTTTACAAGATGATGCTTAACCCAGATAAGTGTGTCTTTGGTGTTCCGGCAGGCAAGCTGCTCGGTTTTCTTGTGTCTAACAGAGGCATTGAGGCTAATCCAGAAAAGATCAAGGCAATCACATCCTTGGCTAAACCGACATGTATCAATGATGTTCAGCGTCTCGCAGGCCGGATTGCAGCCCTCAGCCGGTTTATCAGTCGTCTGGGTGAGAAGGCCATCCCCTTGTATCAGATGCTGAAGAAGACGGATGATTTCATTTGGAGTGATGCGGCCAATGCGGCCTTTGAGGAGTTAAAACGACAGTTGATTGAACCGCCAGTTCTCGCAGCCCCAGTTGATTATGAGCCTTTACTATTATATGTGGCTGCTAATGCCCGAGCGGTCAGTGTGGCAATTGTGGTAGAGCGTAAAGAGGCTGGGAAGGAGTATCCGGTTCAACGACCAGTATACTACATCAGTGAAGTTCTGATCGAATCAAAGCAGCGCTATCTGCATTGGCAGAAGTTGGTATATGGGTTTTTTATGGCCAGCCGAAAGCTCAAGCAATATTTTCAAGGTCACCCCATCACAGTGGTTAGTTCTGCTCCCTTGGCCGGGTTGCAAAGTGGGCAATTGAGCTTGGTCCACATGGTTTGAAATATGTACCTTGAACAGCCATCAAGTCTCAGGCTCTTGTAGACTTTATCAATGATTGGACCGAGTTGCAAGCACCAGAAGAGAAGCCGGATAATACATACTGGACTATTCATTTCAATGGATCAAGGCAGTTGGAAGGCTCGGGGGCTGGAGTTGTCCTAACTTCACCTCGAGGTGATAAAATTTGCTATGTCCTTCGTTTGATGTTTCCTTGTACTAACAATGCAGCTAAGTATGAAGCTCTACTTCATGGTCTCCGTGTGGCTAAAGAGATGAACTTAACTCGAGTTCGTTGTTTCGGAGATTCTGATCTGGTGGCTCAGCAAGTTTCTGGTACTTGGGATTCTAAGGATCCACTCATGGCGGCTTACAGACGTGAGGTAGATATTGTGGCGGGTCACTTCAAAGGATATCAGGTTGAGCATATTGATCACCGCAAAAATGAAGCGGCATACGCTTTGAGCCGACTTGGATCTTAGCGTAAACCGGTACCTCCTAACACATTTTTAGATATCTTGCATAACCCGTCTGTTAAATTGCCAACAGAAGAGGATCTGGCTGTTCCTGATCCGGAGGCGCAGCTGGTGGCCGCTTTGCACGTTGTGCTGGATTGGACGGTTCCATATCTGGCGTATATGAGCCGGGGTGAGCTACCAAATGATCAAGTCCTGGCCCGACAGATAGTCCGGCGGTCCAAGTCCATGGTTATTCACAATGGTGAGTTACACCGCTGTAGCGTTTCCGGCGTATTTCAGCTTTGTGTTTCTCCGGAAGAAGGCCAAGCGATCCTCCGGGAAATTCATGAAGGGGATTGTGGTCATCATGCCGGTTCAAAGTCCCTGGTTGCAAAAGCTTTTCGTCATGGGTTTTACTGGTTGACAGCTCATGCTGATGCGGAGGATCTGGTAAAGCGGTGTGATGCTTGTCAAAAATTTTCACGCAGAGCTCATGTTCCGGCTCAGGAGCTATGGATGATTCCCATCACTTGGCCTTTTGCTACTTGGGGGCTTGATATGGTGGGACCCTTTAAACGTTCCCAGGACAAGAAGACCCACCTGTTGGTGGCAGTTGATAAATTCACCAAGTGGGTTGAAGCGGAGCCTGTTAGCAAGTGTGATGCAGCTACGGTGGTTCAATTTCTCAAAAAGATTATTTTCCGTTTTGGCTATCCACACAGCATCATCATGGATAATGGTACTAACCTTTCCAAAGGTGAGATGGAGGATTTCTGTCAGAGAGAGCGCATCCGGCTTGACCTAGCATCTGTGGCGCACCCTCAATCCAACGGTCAAGCAGAACGAGCTAATCAAGAAATCTTAAAGGGTCTTAAACCTCGGCTCATGATTCCCTTGAAGCGGATGCCGGGTTGTTGGGTGGAAGAATTACCTTCTGTCTTGTGGAGCATCAACACCACCCCCAATCGATCAACAGGATACATGCCTTTCTTTATGGTCTACGAGGCAGAGGCGGTTCTCCCAAGTGATATACGTCATGATTCACCCCGGGTTGCTAATTACGTTGAAGTAGACAACGAGCAAGCCCGCCAAGAGGCACTGGACTTGCTAGATGAGAAGCGGGATATGGCTTTGGCACGATCGGCGGTTTATCAACAAGACCTGCGACGTTATCACAGCCGCCGAGTTAAGACAAGAGCCTTTCAAGAAGGTGACTTGGTGCTTCGGCTTATCCAGGATCAGACCGACATACACAAGTTATCCCTGCCTTGGGAAGGACCCTTTGTGGTCAGCAAGAATCTGCACAACGGATCATACTACCTCATTGACATTCGAGATAACTCACGCAAATCTGAGGAGGAGACCCGGCGGCCCTGGAACATAGCTCTCCTCCGGCCTTACTACACTTGAGCCATAGGCTCTTTTTTATGTACATATTTTGACAATGTATATATTATCATCAATAAATGAATCAACATCCTTGCTTTAAAGCGGGGCCTCTGCTGTTTTTTCTCAAATATTCTTTGAGCTACATGGGGGCTTCAGCTGACAAAGCGGAGTACTACCTATTAAACCGGCTATCACGCCACGAAAGCTTGGGAGCTTCACAACCAAAGGGCCAAAGAGAGTTTTCAATGCTATGCACAACTCAAACATAGGCACCTAATGAGCATAGCTCATCACGCTACTTGGGGGCTCCTTGGTCCAATACCAAGAAGTTTGAATGGACCCTTGTAGCTGGGTATCGACCCACGGCTTGGAAGCCTGGTATATTTACCTAAAACCCCGGGTTAACCTGCCTTCATCAAGTAAGACACTCTTATCCAGGTCATCCTGGCACGGCCCTCCGAACGTTTGACAGTTACTCTCCTTGAGATCCTGCACTTGTCAAAGTTAAAACGGTGATTGGTTAGTTGGATGTCCATCTTAAAAGGCTTTGTTAAATGGTTCAACTCAGTGGCCTGGCAGCCCACAAAAAGCCTCGAATTTGGGCCTGGCAGCCCCCAAAAAGCCTCGACTACACGGTTTCATTTGAGTTTTGGCTGAATTTTGTGTTAAACCAATTTTTTTTGGCTTATTCAGTCATCTTCTTAGCCCGGTATTCTTTAAACCGGCTTGGTTTGCAACTACACGTTGACATACCTTAATTTCAAACCAGAGTTTCTTAACCCGGCTTGGCGTTGACTCCCTGTCAACAGCCCGGATCGTCTGGAGTGCATCATCACCCGGTATGACTTCATCTACGACATCAGAGTGATGGAGATACAAATAATTCAGATTTGGGTTTTCACCCTTATTACAATTCAAGTTGGTCAACCAACTCACCAGGGATCTTATATTACCGGTATGTATAATTCCATATTTTTATGAGTTGATTATCAATCCGGCCTATTCTGGGCATTATGACCCGTCCGGCGGTAAACTGCCAGGACCCTTTGTCTTTTTTTATGCACACAGGAGTTGCATCTTATGATACTGGAACAAAACTGACATTGATATGGCAGATCCACGCAAAATATCTCCTGCACGATGGCAGCAGATCATCATAAGTTTTTGCTATCCTATTACACGGCACTCCGAGGCCCAAAATATGGAATTGTTCACATGGACAGTTTCTGATATATCAACCGCCTTGACGGATTAAGCTTCATCACCGGGTTGATGTGAGATAGATGGGTCATCTGGCGTCGGTTCAGCCTCCTCCTCATCCACTGGCTGGAAGTCATTGGTGGTCCAATCAATCCGGGTCAAGGCCTGAAAGACAGCCTCTTCACTTATAAGCTCAGCCGGGTCAACGTCAGGGGCGTAAGTATGCTTACGGTTTGGTGGAATAAGGTTCTGCACTTCAGGAATCACAGCTTCAACCCGTCTGTTGTTTGCATCATAGAAAGATCGGTGAACCGTCAGGTTCGCCTCTTCTGCTAGTTGACTCGCCAAAGGATGCATCTCCCTTGTTACCCATTTGAGGGCGTCATTGTCAAATTCTTCGCCATTTTCTTGTGCACTGGGGAAGCCTTTGGCTATATCAGCCGGATCAAGATCAGCTATCCATGCCTTGGCTCGAGTCAGCGCTAGCAAAGTGCCTACCCGAGCAGCGGATCGCTTCAGCTCTTCTATTTGCGCTGGCGCCATTGAGAGGCAATCTAGCGTGTCCTTGATAAGCGTTGGTGCCGCATTGTCATATGAAGTTGCGCATATAACCTGTTGAGCGCCGGTATACAGTTGTTCAATCAGTGTATATGCAGCTTTGAGCTTCTTCCGCATGTCAGAACCTAGACGAGCAATGCGACTACCTATATCGGTTCAGGAAATGCATGTTAAAACGAGGAAATTTCAAAGAGATACAACCTTGGCAACCACTACTTACCAAATATGGCAGAGGTCATGGCATTGATTTGGCACTTCAATCCAGACAATTCTTCTTTCACCGGTTCAAGAGCTGCTTCAGTAGTCTCCCCCCGCTTCACCAATCTGGCCTTTTCGGTGTGCCAATTGGCTTGTTCAGACTTAAACCATTCTTTAAGCTACTCCATGGTGGTCAAGGCGGTTTTCAGCTCATCCCTGGCCTTGGTGGTTTCTGTTTGTTGGGTTTTCAGATTTGCTCGAAGATCAGCAATTTGTAAGGTTTGTTGATTTATTTCATTCTGCAACAGTAAGAAAGCATAACAATTTCTTTGTTCAAAGTCCCAAGCATATAACCAGTTATACACTCGGCACTTGGGGGCTAATGCGGATCATTTTTTATGCGGGTACTTGAAGTCCCAAGCATATAACCAGTTATACACTCGGCACTTGGGGGCTAATGCGGATCATTTTTTATGCGGGTACTTGAAGTCCCAAGGATTAATACAAGTTTTAATCATGGCACTTGGGGGCTAATGTGTGTTTGATCAGACAAAGAAAATTTCACAAGTTACCGCATGGAGTGTATAAAGTCCCGGTTTGACTTTCTCAAGACAAACCGGCCCTTGGGGGCTACAATGCAATGAAGGTACAGAACAAGAAGCAATAATATTTACCTCATAGCGCTCCTTCATCAGATTTACTAAACTGGCTTCGTAATCACGGCTTGTATACAGCCGATTTAGGAAGCCGGAGTGAAGGTCTTGA
The DNA here is from genome assembly GCF_002162155.2 of Triticum dicoccoides. Classification (NCBI taxonomy): domain Eukaryota; kingdom Viridiplantae; phylum Streptophyta; class Magnoliopsida; order Poales; family Poaceae; genus Triticum; species Triticum dicoccoides. The sequence goes on along the minus strand of NC_041391.1, from coordinate 164,019,306 downwards.
GCAGAGAGATCGGTATAAGCAGACAAATCAGTCTTCCCCTCCCCCTTGCTCATGGCAGCAAATTCATCCTTGGCAGTGTGCTTTGATAGAGCAACCGGATTACCAGGGGCGTTATACGCAGTGCCCGTAACAACAATGTCATCATCCTTGGCCGGGCTGGAAGAATCAATATTCTGAACAGGGCTTGGTGCTTTCATGGAAGGGCTTGGCAGTTTGATAGTTGGACTTGGCGGATCAGCAGTTGAGCCCCGTTGTTCCATTGCTGGACTTGGAGGAGCAGGAGGATGTGAAGTGTCAGCTTCTGCAGTCGGTTCAACTTCTGGTAGGTTAGCATTACCATCTTGGTTCTGCCCAGCAAAGCTGTCCATGGCAACTTCCGGGTTTTCATCATGATGCTCGGGCGTCTTTTCCGGATCAACTTCAACAGAAGGGTTGCTGGTTTTGTTCTTCTTGCTTAATCGAGCCTTGGCACTACAACATCAAAAGTTAGAGTATGGTAAACAAACAAATAAAGTTATAAGCTATGTAATACTCACCCAGCGACAACTTTGAGAGGAGGCAATTGGGTGGTTGACGAACCGCCAGACGAGTTGGAAGAAGCCTGGTAATTCGGGTCAGACGGATTGAGAGGGCATCGGAAGAAACCTTTTAAGGGATACCGTTTTTCAGGAAAACAAATCACCTCTGGGGGGCATTTTCGGGAGGGCGTATCAGCTAAACCGGACGAAGTGATTTGTTGACCACTATGCCGGGTTGTGCGACGTTCTTCGGCTTGCCGTGTCTTCAAAGAAAATTTTGGGTCCAAATGAGCAAGGGGGTGAGATTGTTTTACTTTCCGGACTGTACGGCGAATTCTTTGACCCGGTACACGATCTGAGTCGGAAGAAAGAAGAATTACCTCAACATGATCTGCATGGCTGGCCTCAGCGTCATCCTGAAGAAGGTCATTGTCAATAACATATACGAAAAAGGAGCCAAGTGAGTCAAGTTCTACCTCAGTGTCTGATTCTTCCTCCGGCGGATCAGAAGACTCGGCGGTTTTCTTCTTTCCAGGCTTCTTGGTGGCCTTGGTTTTTACACGAGGAGCACGGGCCAGTTTAGTCCGTTTCCAGAAAGAGCTGTTGGCCTGAAATTAAGGCAAAGAAAGGTTAATAAACAGTCAATGCGGAAGCATATCAGTAAAGTATGCACATAAACTTACCGCCGGCGGTTTGTTGGAGACGTAAAACGGAGCCAAATCGGTTTGGCTGCGTGCAGAGACCGGTTCATCAAGCATCTTCTTTACACATTCAGTGATTTCAAGGTCGGTCATTACTACATCATGATATCGTTGAGGGTCTTTTACATTGCCGGTATACTCATGCATCAATCCGGGGCGGCGGCTCAAAGGCAGAATGCCCCAAGAAACCCAGCAGCGGACAAGATCAATGCCAGTTAAACCGTTGGCCATCAGAGCCTGGAGTTTGGCAAGTTGAGGAGCAAAATTCTTCCGTTCTGCGGCGGTTAAACGTGGAGGCAATGGGTGGCCATTGCTAAGCCGATGAGGGCGGTAGCCCGGCAAGGGATTTTCTCCATCAGGAGCAGTGTTCCGGCAGTAAAACCAGGTCTGGTTCCAGTCTTTAGGATGGCTATGATGTTTGGCATGAGGGAAGTCAGCCTCTTTCCTTTTTTGAATTGACACACCACCAAGCTCTATGTTGGGACCATCTGAGAATTCTGTGCGGCGGTTCAGATGAAAGAAATCCCGGAACAACTCCACGGTTGGCTCTTCTTGAAGATAGACTTCGCAGAATACTTGAAAGTTGCATATATTTGACACAGAGTTCAGACCAATATCTTGTGGATGGAGTTGAAAGCTTCCAAGGACATCCTGAATTTTTTTTTGATCCGGGCGGGCTGAATCCCCGGTCTAATTGTTGCATAAAAACAATCACCTCTCCTTCTTGAGGTTTAGGTGGACATTCCGATTCCGGGACTCGCCAGTGGAGAACCCTCTTTGAGGCTAAAGCGCCAGTGGTGACATAACCATTGATCTGTGTCTCTGTGATCCGGGACGGAACCCAATTGCAAGCAGAAAATTTCTTCGACATTCCGGAAAGGGGAACTGAAAGTAAAAGTGCCGGTTTAAGGTGTCTAAATTCAGTGTTAAACCGGAGAAGAATACTGTGCAAGTTCAGTTGGCGGTTTAAGAGAGGGCTAATGCTATATGGCGGATTGACTATTAAAAGGTTAAACCGCCTGTAGGCAAAAGGGCCAGAATTCGAAACTTCTGCTAAGTATTGACAGAAACAAGTTTCACACAATGGTAAATTTATTTGGATCTACCACACATCTGTAAAGCAGTTTTTATCTGAGTTCTAAAGGTGCTAAATAGAGGAGGGAAGGCCATGTACTCTACAGAGGTAAAAGAACGATCTGCTAGCATTAAAAATGGACGAAGGGTACCTACCGCATGAGATCTACACTATTACTGGGTCAAAAATTGTCGCGGCAGGTGGAAGAACAAAGAAGGATGAAGAACTATGCAGAAGAGCTCGGGAACCCTAGAAACAGATCTAAAGACGTAGGAGAAAGGAAGTTTACCACTGCAGATCTACTGCGGAAAAAGGATGACGAAAGTATGGTCCGTTTTAGGTTGATGCAGCGGCCTTTGTTGATGCAGTTCTCGAAGGTCGCGGACAGCGGCGGAGCTCCAGAGCTTGGGCGTCGCGAGGAGGAAGAAGGCAAAAGGGGAAAATAGAGAAGGGCCCTCGGGCCTTATTTATAGAGGAGAGAGTAAAATGGCAGGCGCGGGAATCAAGGAGCCTGAAACGGCAGAATAAGTGCGCCTGTCGCCTCCATTTTCGGGATAACCATTAAGTGAAGGGAATCTTTTTTAATTATTGTTTACAGAGATGATGTCATGATGGACCGTTGCTGCGTTTAGAGGCTGACGTCATGGCGGTTTACAAAGTTTCAGGAGAAGACAATATGGCGGTTTACGAAAATACAAGAAGATGCCCGCAAGGGATATTTGAAGTATTGAAGATTGGCATGAACAAATTCAAATCAATCTGGGGCCTAATGTGGAGGATATAGCTACTGGGTATAAACCGGCCAGGAGGGTCCGGTTCACCCTTGACTATGTTGTAGCCCATGAAGATCCGGAAGATGGCGCTTTACTAAAAGAAGCATAGAAGCCCGAAGCCCAAAGGCAGATTAGGGCCCATAGTGGTAAACCGCCATGACTATGTAAACTTGTAGTATAAGTTAGGAAAGGAGAGACCGAGCCGAACACTTTGTATGAGTCGGCCTCGGGGCTCTGTAAACCGGCCGGGCGTCAACCTGTGTATATAAAGGGGCGACCCGGTGGCGGTTCAGGGACAACAGACAACAACTCGAGACTCAGGCAAGCGTATTTCGCTCCCTGATCCTCGAAACCCAATCAATCCCATCACAACTAGACGTAGGCTTTTACCTTCATCGAAGGGGCCGAACTAGTATAACTCCCGTATCCCTTGTCCGGTTTAACCCCTTCAAGCTAACCCGTTGCGATGGCTCCACGACTAAGTCCTTTCACAAGGACATCTGGCGTGATAATTCCACGACAACAACCAAAAGTATCAGGGCAAAACAACAACATAGCGTTAGAAGATTAAATTATTAACAACTACTATGATACGAAAGCAACTACTAAGACAATGCTGGTAAACCAAACATCTCAATTTCAACACCCATCTCATTCTTGGCTATCTGTCCAAGCAATATACCACCTGATCACCTCGTGATCAAAACATCCACATGATCAGCTCTTGATCAAAACATCCACATGATCACCTCGTGACCACGTCACAAACTGAATGATCATCCTTGAGATCATCTCAACATCATCATCGACATCCTGCCAAGTTGTTACTGTTCAAATATATCAACATATAAATCATCTAGAAGTCATTCCATCATGTGAGTGTTGATCGAACGGTGTGACCTAGTATGAACTTGTGCCCATGACCGAGGATGCGGCTATCGATAGATTAAACACACATTCTGCAGAGGTTAGCACATTGTACCCACATCACAGAACCCATGGCCTCGTGCTCCCATTCGGGTGCACCAACGGCGTTCCAACGAAACCAATCTACTGCCATGACACTCTTCCGGCCACTCCGACCAACACCCCCTTTGGGTTCAGTTGTAAGTGCATCTAGTGCCCCTTAGTGATTTTGGTGTATTGAAGACTTATATGTTAAGGGACTAATGTGTTTATGATTGTACACATGTCTATAAGTCTATGAGGAGTTTGATATTTACAAAGAAAGTCGACCCCTAAAAATTAATATCTTCGACTTAAGATTTTGGTTTTCTGAAGACTTTGAAAGTGAAGAAATTGGTATGACCTGAATACTTGGTATTCATGCGAGGAACATGAAGCGTGAAGACTTTTGTTTTCGTAGTTTAATTTTCTCTTTCTTGAGTCATAAAAAACACTGTACTGTTAAAGGGGGTCGAGGAAATACTAAGGAAAAATTTCCACATGATGCTCAACTCAAAATCCTACACATATCAATCCCTTCGAGTGAAGCCATTGGAAAATCTCATACAGTTCAGTCAATTTCTTCAATGACAGAGACGAAGTTCTTCTGGTCTCTGAGGAATTTGTTCTGACTGAGGAGTTAGGAATTCGCTAGTGCGGATTGCCTACACAGTGAGGAACATGATAACCCTGAGGTATTTGATACTCAAAATTCTGACCGTTGTTGTGCTACGCGCCAGCTGTCCCAAAATATCTACCCACCTAACGGTCATATCATTGAAGGGCATTTATGTCTTATCATGTCGGGCTGCTCCCCTAGGCTACAAATAGCCGCCCCTACAACCACTAGCTGGTTGGCTGCTCCGAGAGAAACTGACACTTGTTATTTGAGAGCATCCCATCCTCCGAGGACTTTGAGCGAAAATCATCAAGTGAGGAAAACCCAAACCCAAACACCTACAAACCCAAAGTAATTGAGCATCACTGAAGAGATTGATCCTGCGTGGATCCGACGCTTGTTAACTTTGAAGATTGTGCTTCTTCTAGAAGGTTAGGCGTCATGGTCTAGAGCATCCAAGAGGAATTGTGAATCGCCGAGTGACCGAGTTTGTGAAGGTTTGGAAGTCACCTCAAGACTTACCACGAGTGATTGAGCGAGGTCTGTGTGACCTTAGCTCAAGGAGAATATGGTGAGGACTGTGTGTCCTCAGGTTTAAATACCTAGCCGCTCCAACCAGATGTACAACTGAGACAACAGTTGGAACTGGTCTACCAAATCATTGTCTTCACCAAGCTTACTGGTTCTATTTCCTCAACTCTTTCATTTCCTCATAACTGTGTTGTGTGCTTGTTCATATCTATGTTTGAAGACTTTGACTAAAGACTTTCTCAATTTCCTCAGTTCAATTTCTTCAGTCTGTTTGTCTTCATCCTGTATTATCCTGTGTTTACGCTTTCTGTACTCTGTGCTTTACTTCATTTCATCATGATGACCATGCTTGTGTTTTGTTATGTTTACATCTGAGTGCTTACTCCGCTGCAAGTAGTTCTTCGCTAAGGAATTTCCTCACCCACAAATTCCTCAGTGAAGAATTTCATAAAATTGCCTATTCACCCCCCTCTAGTCAATATAACGCACTTTCAATTGGTATTAGAGCGAGGTACTCCCTTGTTCTGTGTGATTTTAGTTTAACCGCCTGGAGTTTTAGTTATGTGGACTGCATGTATGATCAAGGTCTCTGCTGGGTGTCCTACCTTCGATGGGACTACCCCTACTGGAAGAATAAGATGTGAATGCATCTTGAGGCAATTGATAACGATCTCTGGTATGTTGTGGAAAATGGTGTTCACTCTGTCACACCTTCTCTGAATGCTGCTGATGTGAAGAGATTCAAGCAACTTGATTCTCAAGCGAAGAACATAATTTGTGGCCATCTGAGCAAAGGACAGTATGGTAGAGTGAGTGCTTTGGAAACTGCTAAGCTTATCTGGGATAGGCTGTCCAAAGTCAACGAAGGAGTCTCAACACAGCGTGACTCTCGAGTTGACGTTCTTTGCAATCTCTTCAACCGCTTCAAAGGACTCGACAATGAAAATGTTCAACAAACCTTTGATCGCCTCACTGACATCTCAAACGAGCTTCAAGCACTTGGTGCCACTGACATCACCGACCATGAGGTGGTGAAGAAACTGCTGAGATCGCTTGATTCCTCATTTGATACTTTGGCACTGATGATACAAGAATGTGGAGATTACAAGTCACTTGATCCCGCTGATATCCTCGAGAGGCTAAACACTCATGAGTTCCAGCTTGATGAGAAGAGAGATCTCTATGGTTCGAGCTATGGCAGAACACGTGCCCAGAAGGCCAAGGCAGTTTCTGAGTCAGAAGATGAAGATTCTGGCAGCAGCCTTGGTGATCCTGAAGAATTGAGCCAGGAAGTAGCACTGCTCGTGAAGAAATTTCAGAAGTTCTCAAGGCGTGGTTGACGGTGTCCTAGACTAGGGGGTACTCACCACGTCCTCTCCTGATCAGTTAGATTGGGCCGACGACCCCCATGGCCGTATACTCATGGGCCAGTTCGGACAGTTGCCGCATACAAGGAAGATTCCACAAGACTTGCTGATCAAGACAAGGACTCCTCCCCCACCGGCGTATTCGGCTAGGACTCTTGTTATCCTAGGCCTCTGGTGCATTATATAAACCAAGGTCGGGCTAGTCGATAGGGGAGTATACACAATCATAACCTCATAGGCTATACTTTTAGGGTTAGCTATTATGATCTCATGGTAGATCAACTCTTGTAATACTCATATCATCAAAATCAATCAAGCAGGAAGTAGGGTATTACCTCCATAGAGAGGGCCCGAACCTGGGTAAAACATCGTGTCCCCTGCCTCCTGTTACCATTAGCCTAAGACGCACAATTCGGGACCCCCTAGCCGAGATCCGCCGGTTTTGACACCGACATTGGTGCTTTCATTGTGAGTTCCGCTGTGTGATCGGCGAAAGGATCAATGGCTCGACTGCAGGTCAACTGCGACGTCGGTTTCTTCGTCACTAGCTCGACTGGTGACCTTGGCTTGACCGAGGACTGCGCCCTACCCCCGATCGTCATGTTCGGATGAGGGCCTTCATCAACATCAACTCCGATCTCTATCAAGATCATGGAGGAGTCATCCATGGAGCTCGGGGGCTCAACGTCAACATTGCCCTCGGGCGACCGTACTATTTTTTTGGACAGCAAAGTCGTATCCGCCGCCACCGCCTCCTCGAGTGTCGCCTAAACGGTTGCTTCGGTGGAATTATGCGGAACTAAGTCTACAACAACCCTGCAAAACTTTCGTCGAGTTCCGATGGAGGAATCTCCGGCAATGTCCGGTATACCAGAGCCCTGTTGAATCTGGACGAGAATCCGGACGAGTTTGGAGCGGGGTGTCCAGCATCTAGCTCGGACGTCCTTTGGAAGATCCGACAGTTGATCGCCTGTGGAATTCCCATACCTACCACCTGCCAAAAATTCAGCTCGCTCCGACCGTCCAAACTCCGGGAACCTTTCGACTAGTGCATCACTTTTTGGATCTGTTTTCTGCGCGAGAACGAATTCGACCCGAGTTCATCTCCTTTACGAATGGGATTCCGGACATCCTTTTTGAAGGACGTTTTCGTATGGGGTATTCTATTTTATTCTCAAAAACATCCCATTAATATTAAAAGTCTTTTTACAATACGATCTTCACCATCGCGCCGGTGTCAAACCGGCCCGACAACATCACTCCACGGCGGCCAACCTGCGCTAGACACGTCATCACTTTGATGAGCCGAGCTCAACTTCTTTGGATCATCGTCTCGGCCAGCCGAACAATAGTTCGGCATCGCGAAGGGTAAATCGTCACCAACATCGCCGCCCCACAAATTACACGGAGCGGGCACACCGGCATTGCCGCACGGTCACTTCATCAAGCCAGCATTGACCACGTCACAAGCTACGACCTGCATCGGCATGGCCGAACCGTTGCTTCATCGAGCCGATGTCCATCACACCAAACTACTTCAACACCTCGGCTGACACATCTCCTCACCAACCTGCTCCGTCTCCATGCCTGGACTGGGGGCTTCGTCATCCCTTCATCAACTTACTCCGGAGACTTCGGCGTCACCAGCCGACAAGCTTCATCACATTAGCTGGACCACGGGCTTTGCCTCGGCGAGCCAACCTTTGCCAGCATCGTCATGCCTTCGCTTTATCACCCATTAGGCAATGGGTGTGCGGATCGAGTCCCATTTTTGAGAGTAACCTTTCTTCATACCACTACAACAAATAAACCAGGTGCTATTAATCCTAGCAATTTTTGCTTGTTTGGGTTTATTTTTGCCAAGGAATTATTACTCCGCTTTGTTCCATCATCTATACACAGGTCTATCAAATGGTGGCCGCATTAAATGGCGGTTGCGTGGTGGTTTGGTCAGTTTCCGCGCATAGCTCGGTGAACACCGTATCCGGAACTCGGACCGGCATGTGAATTCGGGCTTTGTCATGCCTTCACTGCGTCACGCCGACGCCCTGCATCGACATTGACCTCGACGCTCAGGCCATATCTCTTTCATTATTTACTTCACTTAAATTAAATAAGTAGAAGAATTTTTTTATACATTATTATCTTTATTTGTCATTACTTTTGGTTTGCACTATTTTATCTGTTCAGCCAATCGACTCAGACTGAGCCGTGTTGTCGCCTCCGTCGACCGAATCATGTTGTCGCCTTGGCGCGCCGACCTGCTTCATTACTACGGCTGGACTGGGGGCTTCATCTTCTCGGAGTGCCGAACTCCCTGCTCGGCCACCTTGGGACCAGCCTAGGGGCTGGAACCTTGTCCCGCATCAAGCTCGGACCGCGTCATCAATGCCGAACACATTAACCAGCTAAGTTGCTTTCATGCTCAAAAACTTTCAGTTTTAAATTTTGTTCGGTCCGACCAAGCATTAAACTTTTTTAGCAAAAAGTTGTTTGTGAAAAACTTCCTTGTCCAAACTTTGTTTGTGACACACAAATTCAAATACCCCGTTTACTTGGGGGCTCCCTTCCTGGAGCTTTTCCTCTTGTATATGATTATACTTGTATGGCTTCATTCCTTGTTCATGTATTACACCATAATATGCACCATATTGACCTAAGTGATTTGCAAGCTGGGTTGCCTTGCTCCTGTGTTTACCCCTCGTTCTGGATTGTTCGGCTAGGGAGTAAAGGGAGCACCTCTGCGATTGACACGATCGGGTCACCCGAGCCGGACCTCAGACTGGGTGAAGCCGAAAGCTAGCGCTCTTACTGTTTTCAGTAATGGTCGGCACACAATGGAACTCATGATTACAAAAAATCTATTGCACAAGTCTCATAGTGAGCAACCGAAGAAAGGTATCGGTGGGGGTACTATTTTCTTTGAACATGCTTCGTACACTTCGTCGGTAATATAGCATAAGTTCACTGAGCGCGCTTTGTCTATTACAGCCTTATGGCCTGATTGCCTGGTTATTGGAAACACCGTCGACATTCTTGACAGGTGGAGTACAAACACTTTTTGGTCCTTGACCGAAGAGGGAGAAGCCGACGGTCGGTTAAGATGCGTATAAAGTTCGGGTGAACACAAATATGATATAAGTACTACGGTACATAGATTCATTATACATAAAATTCTTTTACCCAAGTCACTTGGGGGCTCATAAATTTATGTGATTTGTTTTATAATAAGTGTTCTTCTTCTTAGTCGTTGCAAAGTCCTTTTTCTATGACTCTTTTTTCAACGCGAGTGTGCGGTCAATAGCCGGGGAGCCTAATTTCTCTCTCAAAGCCGCTAAAGTTTGCTAAACTGGCCTAACGAGAAGTACTCCGCCTTCGGGATAGGAGGTTGAAGCCGTAGGCTGGCCCGCTTGAAGTCTTGAGATAGGATGTGTCATGTTAAAGCACGATAGAAGCACATTTTTTTCTAAGACCAATTTTCTGATTGGCACCGAACAATTGATCTAGTTCGAACGTTGAGTTTTTCCTGACGTTTTTTGGTTTTCCAATCCTGCGACCCTTTTCAACTATTTGTGTGTTTTCCGCATAAGTCTCGACGAGCAGCGCCGGACACCTTTAGAGATTCGGCAAAAATTCCCGGATATTGCTATATAGGCATCAGTTTCGAATTGTGTCTTTGGTCAATAGTTGGGTTGCCCGGCTCCTGTGCTTGCCTCCTACATTCTTCTCTGTTCGGCTAAGTGTGCAAAGGGAGAACCACTGCGATTGTGCTTCCAGCTCGCATGGTTAAGCACCTCAGTGGAGAAAGCCGAAAACTGACTGTCACAATAAGCGTAAACTGGTCAGCGGTCCGATGACTGTATTAAATGATGGTCTGTTCATAACGTTGGCCAAAGTGTTTATGGCTTGACCTCGACTGTCGTCGAACACTAACTAGGGGGCTACTTGGTGGCCTCCCAACTTTAAGCTCCTATGACTAAGTGAAAGTTATAAATCCCACATATCTGATTGCCTCGTTTCCGCCAACACAACCGCCTTCGGGCACCGAGACATCGGCTAAGGGCTGTTCTGTTATTTCAGAAACACCCTGCATAGCATCTACAGGGGGGTAGAAGCCGATGATGGGCCACTTTCAGATTATAAATGGTCGCAACAGAAGTGAAATTTTGGTTTCATTTAGACCACAGAGTTTGGAAGCTTTCCCTAAACTAAATCCTTAGTGTTTTCCTCCCACATTGATCGGAGCTGAGGTTTCATGATCATGCTTAGCATGACAACCCAAAGAAAGGAACCAATAGTGGCACTATTTTCTTTGGACGATGTTTCTTATGTTGAACAATAATATGACATGTCTCTCTGCATACCTTTGTTTATAAAACTGTATGGCCGGATTGCCTTGTTTGTCGTAAATCTTTGCCCTAATAAAGGCATTATAAAGTAGGACAAACACTCCTCGGCTGCTGGCCGAGGATGTTGAAGCCGATGATCGGTCAACAAAGTTTTGTATAATGCGGATCCGAGCATTAATGATGTAAAGTACTTGGATACATAGAGTGATTACACATAATTTGTGATTTTACTATGGATATCGATCCTTAATTAGGCCTCCCGTGCCCGCATTAAGGCTCGGGGGCTACTAGGCTTTGGGCTTATTATTTACAAATATTAAAAGGGCACATCGATCCCCTGATCTGTTGTTGCCACCCGACCAGTGGCTCGGGGGCTACTGCATTGACAATCCAATGCAGAAAGTTTAAAGTGCAATATAGTTTTCGAGGAGATTATTATCCTCAAGTTGGTCGACCGCACCCAACCTGAGTCTCGAGGACTTTGCACACCGTGTTGTTATTCCTAGGTATGCTGCCGAGCTGGGAATTGATCCTCAGGCTGATTTTACGAATCGATCTGAATCTCAGGGCTACTAGGGTCAGCGGTCTGATTCTTTCCTTCAGGTGCATCCTGGATATTAGGCCAACATGCACCTTGAGGACTATTGGCCATACATCTCGTCAGAGATTACATTGCACAATTCAGAATTAAATTCATAAAAATCAGCCCATGGCCAAGGTGGTGCACCACCTCGGAAGTAGTCCGACATAAAGCTCGGACGCTAGTGGCTGGCTTCGTAGAGGGCATTTCCAGCATTAAGCTCGGCTAAACTACTTCAACTTTTTTGAACCAAGGGGATCTATGACATCTCGGATATAGTCCGGTGTTGGAGCTCGGATACAGTCTGGTGTTGGAGCTTGGACACAGTTCAGCGTTGGAGCTTGGATACATTCTGGCGTTGGAGCTCGGAAGCAATCCGGCGTTGGTGCTTGGCTGCAAAAGATACCTGGAATGCAATCCTGCGTTGGAGCTCAGACGCTAGAGGACACTGCCGCACGGGAATAACTTCAAACCCGAGGTGTGGCATAATAATAACAAGGCATTGATAAAGGCCGGAAACTTAAAGGGGCTCCTCGGATACCCGACATGTAAACTCTTCGGATTTACTTCACGATCCTCAAGATCGAAGATGAGAAGATTTGTTGAACCAGTTTTCAAGACCGACGACCAAAGATGAAGAACAGTTCGGAAGAATCGAGGAGCATCCCCAACTTGAAGACCGGTTCAGGGGGCTACTGACGGTGTCCTGGACTAGGGGGTACTCACCACGTCGTCTCCCGATCAGTTAGATTGGGCCGAGGACCCCCATGGCCGTATACTCATGGGCCAGTTCAGACAGTTGCCGCATACAAGGAAGATTCCACAAGAATTGGTGATCAAGAGAAGGACTCCTCCCCCACCGACGTATTCGGTTAGGACTCTTGTTATCCTAGGCCTCTGGTGCATTATATAAACCAGGGACGGGCTAGTCGATAGGGGAATATACACAATCATAACCTCATAGGCTATACTTTTAGGGTTTAGCCATTATGATCTCATGGTAGATCAACTCCTGTAATACTCATATCATCAAGATCAATCAAGCAGGAAGTAGGGTATTACCTCCATAGAGAGGGCCCGAACCTGGGTATAACATCGTATCCCCTACATCCTGTTACCATTAGCCTTAGACGCACAGTTCGGGACCCCTACCCGAGATCTGCCGGTTTTGACACCAACAGTGGTCGCTTTGGAAAATCCTCAAGGAGCAATGATTCCTCATCTAGTGACTACAATAAGAGACTATGCCACAAATGCAAGAAACCTGGTCACTACATTCAAGATTGTCCTCAGTGGGAAAAGGAATCAAAGAAGAAGAAATACAAGGATTACAGTTCTGATGATGCGAAGAAGAAGAAGAAATCTTCAAAAATCTTCACCATCAAAATCCTCAAAGTCTTCATCTCACAAGAAGAGCGGATCCAAGAAGGCTCGGGCATTCATTGGCAAGGAAATGGACTCTGAGGCTGAATCTAAGGAACATGAGGAAGAGAAGGCATCTGAGGAGTCCGAGTTTGGTGTGGCGAGTCTAGCTCTCGCTACTGCATTCGTCAGCAAGTCTATCTTCAACTCTGGAGAAAATGGCTTCACCAACAAGGCTGATGAAGGCAATGAAGACTACGCTCCCACCTATTGCTTCATCGCAGTGGGTGCTAAGGTACTCAAATATACCTCCTCTGAATCAAGTGAGAATGAATCTGATGAAAACCTCAAGACCAGCTACTCTAAACTTTCTAAGATTGTTGTGAAACAACAAAAGGATTTTGAAAAGGTTCAAAAGATGCTATAAAAAAGTGATGATATGTTGGGTGAAGAAATGGATCGCACTAAAACCTTGACTGAAAATCTTCAGAGACTTCAGTCTAGGTTTGAAAACCTTCAAGGTCATCATAACACTCTCTTATCTAATCATGAGAAGCTTTCTTATATATTTCTTCAAAGAAAGCAAGGTCTTGAAAAGCTAAGAGTAAGTTATGAAGATCTTCAGAAGGAGCGCGATTCATTACTTGCTCAACAACTCAGCGCTGCTCGGGAAGAATTTGTTCCTCCATGTTTGATGTGCATTGAACGTGAATCTGCTAATTCTTCACCTGAATGTTCAAATGCTTCTAATGCTACAAATTCTTCACCTGTCTCTACTATCACTAATTCCACATTTGAGGGCATTGCTAGTATCACTGATGATGCAGGGCTGAAGGAATTGTATATGACAGGCATATGCAAAAGCCTCAAAGGGCATCAGACTCTTTGTGATGTGCTTGAAAAGTAGATCCTCAATAGGAACCCTAGGAAAGAGGGTATTGCCTTTGAGAGGAAAATTAATGCTGATGGAACATATTGGAAGCCTGAGCAGTACCCCAAAACCTCACGGGTTGCTGCAAAGGGACCTCCAGTAGATCCATCTAATCTATCTAGCTTTACATGTGAATCTCCTCATTCTTCTGATGAGTCATTTGACTCCAACTATAAACTTTTCAAAAATTAGAATGGTGAAGTATTTGCTAGATATGTTGGCACTAACTATAGGAACGGTTCCCCTATGAAGAAAATCTGGGTTCCCAAAAAGTGCCTTGAAAGTCTTGAGGTGAATGTCATCATGACACCACCTGTGAAGAATAGGAACCCCATATCAAATTCTTCATATGGACCAAATTCTTCATATGGATCCAAGTCCTCATATGGACCAAACTCCTCACGTGGATCAAATTCTTCATATCGTGCTAACACCTCTGTTTCACAAGGAAGAGCTAAGGGCTATGAATATGAGCATTATTCTGCTAATCATTATGTTTATAAGTCCTCGAAGAATTTCTCTGCTTATTCATATGCTTATCCTAACTCCTCTTATGTGAAACAAAGTGGACTGGCTTCTATGCCACCTTTCTCATATGGAGCTCACAGAGTGATGAACTCTTTGCCACCCCTTCAGATGTGGGTGGTGAAGAAAAAGAACTAATTTCTTCTGCAGGGTCAGGTCTCCAGACGTGCTTGAACTTCTGAAGAATTTGCTGGAGACCTGAAAATGCCTGAAAGGACGCATGCCAATCATGAAGAAATGAACCATCATTTCTCATGTCCTCATACTGTTTTATCTGTTCTATTGGTTGATGAAATTGATCTGATGAATTGATGTCATATTCTTCACTATGAAGTATATGAGTTTGTAAGATGCACTAATTCATCTACAGGATGATCAACCCAAAGCCAACGAGTGGGTCCTGGATAGTGGATGTACAAATCACATTCTGGTGACAAGAATCTATTGATGGATGTTCCCTTATCTCCATCGCATCTGAAGCATATCATCTTCGCTGACAAAGGCAAAAGTCAGGTATTGGGTCTAGGTAAGGTTGCGATCTCAAAGGATCGACACATGGACAAAGTCATGCTTGTCGAGTCCTTAGGATACAACCTCATGTCTGTCTCAATGCTTTGTGATCTTGATATGGTTGTTGTCTTTGGCAAGTATCGTTGTGTTTTTATCATGGAATCTCACAATTCCAAAGTCTTCAAAGGTTTTAGGAGAGGAGACTTGTATATTGTTGATTTCTCTACAGGACCTCAACCAGCGGTATGTGTACTTGCAAAAGCTTCAGAAGCCTGGCTATGGCATCGATGACTTGGTCATGCTGGCATGAGGAATCTGAGCATGCTCACGAAGAAGAAGCATGTCATTGGCATTGAGAATGTAAAATTCCTCAAGGATCACTTATGCGGAGCTTGTGAAGATGGAAAGATTGAGGGAGTCCTGGATAAGGGGGTATCCGGACAGCCGGACTATATGCTTGGGCCGGACTGTTGGACTATGAAGATACAAGATAGAAGACTTCGTCCCGTGTACGGATGGGACTCTCCTTGGCGTGGAAGGCAAGCGTGGCGATTCAGATGTAGATCTCCTTCTCTGTAAACCGACTCTATGTAACCCTAGCCCCCTCCGGTGTCTATATAAACCAGAGGGTTTAGTCCGTAGGACACAACAACAATCATACCATAGGCTAGCTTCTAGGGTTTAGCCTCTCTAATCTCGTGGTAGATCAACTCTTGTAATACTCATATCATCAAGATCAATCAAGCAGGAAGTAGGGTATTACCTCCATCGAGAGGGCCCGAACCTGGGTAAACATCGTGTCCCCATCCTCCTGTTACCATTAGCCTTAGACGAACAGTTCGGGACCCCCTACCCGAGATCCACCAGTTTTGACACCGACAAAGATGACCAAGGCCAAGCATCCAGCGAAGACTATCATGACTACTACTCGACCATGCTTCACATGGATCTCTTTGGTCCTAATAATTATTCAGCAGTTTCAAATGATGCATCTCTATATGGCTTTGTTATTGTTGATGATTACTTTCGTTACACATGGGTGCATATTGTCACGTACAAACATGAGGTGCAGGAAGTCTTCAAATGATTTTCCTCGAGGGCTTCAACCAACTTTGGTGTGAAGATCAAGCACATCAAAAGTGACAATGGAACTGAGTTCAAGAATTCTGGTCTTGATGACTATCTTGATGAACTCGGTATTACTCATGAGTTATCTACTCCTTATACTCCTCAACAGAATGGCGTCGTGGAGCGCAAGAACAGGACTCTTGATGAGATGGCTTGCACTATGCTTGATGAATACAATCATACCATAGCCTAGCTTCTAGGGTTTAGCCTCTCTGATCTCGTGGTAGATCAACTCTTGTAATACTCATATCATCAAGATCAATCAAGCAGGAAGTAGGGTATTACCTCCATCGAGAGGGACCGAACCTGGGTAAACATGGTATCCCCAGCCTCATGTTACCATTAGCCTTAGACGCACAGTTCGGGACCCCCTACCCGAGATCTGCCGGTTTTGACACCGACATTGGTGCTTTCATTGAGAGTTCCTCTGTGTCATCGCTGCTAGGATTGATGGCTCGTCTCGTTGTCAGGGACAACATCACCTCTAAAGGAGCACTGGCCCAAGGCCAAACTCTTCGTCTTGGCGGTTTCGTCATGACCACCCGATCGGCTGTCACGCCGACAATGACTTCTCAGGTCATCAAAAACAGCCTCCATTTCAGTTCGGAACCTTTCGGACAGATGGATCCAATGGGGCTCTCTTCCCTTAATGAGCTCTTGGATCGCATCGCTGCCCTGGGTGTCTCTACAGACTATGATTGGATCGGGCTTAAACCCGACCAAAGGGAGATTTAGTCTCCGCCGGTCACCCACGAAATCGCGGTAGTAGAGGATCATCATACGAATTCTCCTTCTATTTTGAGGACGAACTATGTCCGGATTTCCAAGCTCTCTGAGTCGGACACCCGCTTGCGGGAGGACACGCCCCAAACCCCGAACTTAGGATCGGGCAACGAGTCAAACAAATTGGGCAGCATCCCAGAGAGCGGGCCTTAAGCTCAGGAATTTCCTTGCCCCTGGGTCCCAGATTGGGTTAGGATTCAGATTCAAATCCACCCACCCACCCAGATCAATTCAATATTCAAAAAATCAGACAAGAGCCACAAGAGACAGTACATCATTACTAGGTCAGATTCCTCCTTGTGTTAAACAGGGTTAAGGTCTGTCACAAGGAAGACGCAATCTCCCTCTTCTGCAAAAATTGCACGGACAAAGGGCTCCTCAATGCTATAAGTCACCGTGAAATAGTACACTTTGCTGACTTACCGGCCATAGTGCAGAAGTACTGCGTGATGGAAAGCGCCTGGAAAACCCAAACGAACTTCTGGGACAATCAGGCTCTCACTAAACCCTTTGTCCGGTCTAAAAGGGCAAGCTCTCATAAGTTACCCGATTCAATTCCCAAAAAACCAAAGCCTGATACAAGGCGCGGAACCGTATTGGAAGAATGGCTCAGTGAGCCGTGCAAAATACACAGCACACCAGATACTACGCCAACTCATAGCCTTAGAGCATGTTGGATACTCCGGAAGGTAGCAAAGAGCAGCGAGGATCTCCTCTTAAACCATACAGCAGAACAACAACCCGCCGGAAACAACAATACGATATTTACAGTCTTCGAGACTTTCGCCTCAAATAATAGGCGCAAGCGAGCTCAGCGCAGCCTCGCCGAAGTTTGCCACGTGCCAACAATAAACCCATGGAACGACACGGTTATAACCTATAATGCCAGTGACGAACCTCAGTTCCGAACAGTCCGAGCGCCAGCCGCTTTGGTCCTTAGTCCAATCGTGGACGGCTTCAGGCTCACTAAAGTGCTCATGGACGGCGGAAGCAGGCTAAACCTCATCTACGAGGAAACCCTTAACAAAATGGAAATTGACAGGAGTACATGAATCTCAAAATGCCCGAGCCCAACAGAATCATCACTCTAGCTAGTGATCTGGACGTCGAACTCCACGCTGAAAATAAAACCGCCGCCCTCGCCCTGGAGGCATTATCAGAAGCCCTCGCGTCCGAAGAGCTGACAACGCTGCGAGCTATAGTGGACAGAGACGACGTGATACTCGACAAGCGATCTAAATCCACCTCCTTCAAACCCACAGGCGAGATAGTCAAATTCCAAGTCCACCCAACGGACCCTACAAAGACAGCTTCCATTGGGACACAGTTGAACCCCACAATAGATGCCGCACTGCGTGACTTCCTGCATGAGAATTGGGATATCTTCGCCTGGCACCCTTCAGACATGCCGGGCATCCCATGCAGGCTGGCCGAACACAGCCTCAATATACTAAAGGGATACAAGCCAGTCAATCAGACTCTTAAGCGCTTCTCAGAGCCTAAGCGGCAAGCCATGGGAGAGGAGCTAACCAAGCTACTCGAAGCCGGATTCATCAGAGACATCAAGCATCCGGATTGGCTAGCAAACTTGGTAATGGTACCAAAGAGGGACAAATCCTGGCGCTTATGTGTCAATTTCAAGGACCTCAATATAGCTTGCCCTAAGGATCCCTTCCCCCTCCCATGCATTGACCAAATCATCGACGCCACTGTAGGACACGACTCATTGTGCTTCCTCAACGCATACTCCAGATACCATCAGATCAAGATGGCGGAGTCCGACCAAGCCGCAACGGCCTTCATTACACCATATGGCCCCTTCTGTTTTAACACCATGCCTTTCGGGCTCAAAAACAGTGGCGCAACCTATCAACGCATGATTCAGACACGCCTGGAAAAACAAATCAGCAAGACAGTAGAGGCCTATGTAGACGATGTGGTCATCAAAACAAGACACGTTGAAACTTTAATAGATGACTTGAGGCTTACGTTCGACAACCTCCGAACATACGACATCAAGCTCAACCCGAAGAAGTGTGTCTTCGGGGTACCCTTCGGGAAAATTGCTCAGCTTCATTGTTTCCAATAGAGGAATTGAAGCAAATCCTGCAAAAGTTCGAGCTCTGTCACGGTTGGTTATCCCAACAGACCTCAAGTAGATCTAGAAACTAACTGGATGCGTGGCTGCCTTAAGCCGCTTTATCTCCCGCTTAGGAGAAAAGGCACTACCTCTGTATCGCCTTCTTCGACGCACCGAACACTTTGAGTGGACGGATGCGGCCACGGACGGACTGGAAGAAATAAAGGCACTATTGGCCACAAATCCAGTCCTGACCGCGCCAAACATTGGCGAACCCATGCTATTATACATAGCCGCAACAAATCAAGTTGTGAGCGCAGTGCTCATCATCGAACGAGAGGCAGACGGACACAAGTTCCCGGTTTAAAAGTCGGTATATTACGTGTCCACTGTCCTCACTCCATGCAAATCTCGGTACCCACACTATCAAAAGATAGCATACGCGGTCTTCATGGCATCCCAGAAACTACGACACTACTTTCAAGAGTGTTCGATCACGGTGGCGTACGAAGTACCACTTAATGATATAATAAATAAACGCGACGCAACAGGCCGGATTGCCAAATGGGCTATTGAGCTTCTTCCGTTCGACATAACATACAAACCACGATGGGCCATTAAGTCGCAAGTCCTGGCTGACTTTGGCGCTGAATGGACAGAAGCCGAACTCCCTAAAGAGTACGACGCGTACTCAAATTGGATCATGCATTTCGACGGCTCTAAAATGCTGGACGGATTGGGAGCGGGTTTCGTCCTGACATCCCCCACCGGAGACATGGTTCAATACATACTCCAAATATTATACACACACTCCAACAATGCAGCCGAATACGAGGCACTGTTGCATGGTATTTGGATGGCAGTCTCCATGGGCATCCAACACCTCGAAGTACGCGGGGACTCGAACCTCGCAATATCTGAAGTAAATGGAGACTTTGACGCCAAAGACACAAAAATGGCGGCCTATCGCAATGCTCTCCTCAAAATGTCAGCACAGTTCGAGGGGCTAGAACTCCACCATGTGGTTAGAGAAAACAATCAAGCGGCCGATATCCTCGCCCGCATCGGCGCTAAATGCGACCCCGTCCCACCTAATATCTTCTTAGAAAGGTTATTCAAGCCATCCGTGGCATGGCAAGGGGAGTCCGGCACTATGAGTCCGGCTCCGAACACAAACCCAGATTCTGAACCTTCTGACGTAATCGGAGGCTCTGCCACCGAAATAACACCTTCAGCCCACAAAATAATGGCTGTCATCGCCCCGTGGACCGATCCCTTCTTGGCCTACCTAAATAGGCAAGAGCTCCCCGAGGATCGAAACGAGGCACGTTGTATTGTGCGACGCCCTAAGGCCTACAAAATCCATGAAGGAGAGCTCTACAAGAAGAGCGCCACCAGAGTGCTCCAACGACGCATCTCCGAAGAGGAAGGGCGGCAGCTCTTAGCCGAAATCCTCTCCGGACTAGGAGGGCACCACACGGCAGCCCGATCACTCGTAAGCAAGGCCTTTCGGACAGGTTTTTACTGGCTGACAGCCCAGGCAGATGCACAGGACCTCGTCCAACATTGCGTTGGTTGTCAACTATTTGCCAATCAGAGCCATATGCCCCCCACCTCCCTCCAAACAATCCCCACTACTTGGCCTTTTGCGGTCTGGGGACTGGATATGGTCGGACCCCATAAAGGGGGAAGCCATAAGAAAAAATACTTATTGGTCATGGTGGACAAGTTCACCAAATGGATAGAAGCCAAACCAGTTAAAATGGCCGAATCCGGACTAGTGATAGACTTCATATCAGGGGTTGTACACCATTACGGTGTCCCCCACAGCATCATCACTGACAATGGCTTGAATTTTACAGCCGACAAGGTGAAAACCTGGTGTGGCAAAATGGGCATTAAGCTCGACCACGCCTCCGTCTATCACCCGCAAACAAACGGTCAAGTTGAACGTGGAAATGGTCTCATCATGAGCGGTATTAAACCCAGACTAGTGCGATCCTTTAAGGAATCAGACACACATTGGGTCGAGGAACTCAACTCCGTACTCTGGGGGCTGCGAACCACGCTGAATCGTACCACCGGATACACACCATTTTTATGGTGTACGGCGCAGAAGCAGTACTGCCCTGCGACATAATCCATGACTCACCACGCGTGCGCATGTATGAAGAGAAGGAAGCCGAGCTAGATCGGCAGGACAACTTGGATGCTTTGGAAGAGGAGCGTGATGTCGCTAAAGCCCGTTCCGCATTCTATCAGCAATAGGCTCGAAGGTATCAAAGCAGAGAAGTATGGGAAAAAACTTATAACATTGGCGAACTCGTTTTACGCCTCCCCGAGAAGAAGAAGGACAAGCTCAAACCCAAGTGGGAGGGTCCCTTCATCATTGATAAAGTTCTCACCGGAGGAGCATACCGTCTGCGCAGTGCATCTAATAACAGACTCGAGCTGAACCCATGGAACGCGGCCAGACTCCGAAGATTCTACGCCTAGTGCCAAACTCAGTGTTCCTCTCCCTAACTCTGCCTCTTCAATTATGTTCTCTTTCTTCCTTTCTCGCTCTCTTTTCCTTTTTAACATACATCCTTAAAATTATACGGATGCCCTAAGCACTCCGGCCGCACTGTGCGTGCACACTATACATGGGGGCTTCCTATTCGGAAGCTAAATACAACTACTTTAATGGCTCCTTGCCAGCCACATATGCATTCTTCTTTCCATATGTGCCTTTTCTTCACCATTATATGCATCGATATGACTTAAGTTTTGGCCATGCTGGGTTGCCTGGCTCTTGTATTTATGCCCTACGTTCCTGTTAATTCGGCTAGGACATAAGGGGAGCACCTATGCGATTGTTACTGCCGGTTGAGCCGGATGTGTACCTCAGACTGGGTGAAGCCGAAAGCTAGCGTTCTTAAGGGAATATTCCATCGGTGAACAAAAGATTTTCCATTTCATTACAATGTAAATACCCAGATGTTTTGTTTTCTGTGCTTATGTTCGCAGTTCGGACATGCACATCGATGCATGCACACCCAGAGAAAGGAACCCCTAACGGAATTATTCTCTCTGGAAGATGTTTCTTACTATTAATGTAATATAACATAACTAGTTCGGTACTTGTCTGTTCAAGCACTTATGACCCCTACGCCTGGTTTCCACGCATACCGCGGTTTTTCATAACTGTGCGGGTATTCGGATACACCCCGGACTGTCGGGTCCGGGGGCTGAAGTGAAAACGTCCGCCACGACAAATGATTTTCAATCCGGCTAGGGAGTACATAAGCCCATTCAAATTACACACTCATTTAAACTGGTTGTGTACTCTTCCTCTATACCATCTAATAGGATGTCTAGCTTACAATCCTGTTGGGAATACCTTGCAGCTAACACTACTTGGTCATATACTAGACTAACGGGTATCTCTTGTCCATCTGACCCCACCGGTCCGACTTCGGCCATATGGTTCGGGTCAGCCTTGGCGTAACGCGTCTTCACCATGGCCCAAGCTTCTCTTGCACCTTGCCGGCAGGATGATACCTTCCATAACCAGAAGCGCCACCGTGCTCCTTTGAGCATCTCCACAAGTTCACTCATGCCTCCTGGCAGGGAAGTGGATGGCCACAAGGCCTGGGCAATACCCTCCATCACATGTCGAGCTCGTTCGTGCAGCTGTGAAAGATCTTGCAGCATATCGCCTGCAGATCCGGGCATCTCCTCTCCGGGACGGCCCGTTACCATACCTACAGACACAACTCTGTCAAATTCGCTTCCTCGCCGAACTGTTTTGCAGCACGTTACAAGCACTTACTATAAATGCCGTGTCGAAGCCTCCGGTTCTCCTTCACGGAGTCCGCGAGCTGAGCCCGAACAACTTGCAGCTTATTCTACTCCTGAGTAGACTGCGTCAGCATGTGTTCACCCGCCTTCAGCTGACTGCGCAGATGCATCTCATTATCTCCCACAGTCTTCGGATTTCCTTCGGGATTGTCTGCCGAATGTTTTTTCAGATTTATAAAACATGCCGAACAAACAAACTGATAGAAGGAAATTATTACCAGAAGAGGCCTTTTTGGATTCCTCTTGTTCGGCTGGATTGGCCTTCATTTGGGCCTTACATTCCTCCAGCTCTTGAGACAACTAGGCATTCTTCTCTACAAGAACCTACACATTTAATGATCCTTAAATCAGCTGTTCCAACTGTTTCAAGTCTCAGGGGATACTACTACACATACTTATCAATTTTTCTTACCTGTATATCCTTCACATACTGGTCCGTTGCTCTGTCAAGTCCATCTTGAGCAGCGCAGATATATGCGTGTCCAGAATTGAAGGCATTAAATGCCTCTTCGGAAAAAATACCACCGCGAAGTACAGCCCGTCGGTGCCGGTGATTCATGGCACTCTCCACTTCAGAATCTGTGGCGGAAAGCCTATCCGTATCCACCGCAGGAGGATAGTTCGGCGCTGTCCCCACATCAACCTCCGCCCGTGAATCCGGTTCAGGAATCCGGCTGCTGGAGGCGTGGCCGGTAGGGTCTCCAGATATAGTCCGGCGTTTCCTGCCAGGACATAATTTAAGCCGTCATGTCTCGCCTAAAGACAAAATAACCACGGGGCAAGTTTAATGAATACCTCTACGCCTACGTCTTGGTCCTGACCGCCTTCCTTTTGAGCCTGCCTTGACTAGGCGCCTCTTGCTGAGAGGCCCCCGTGGGTTCTGCGCGGCGTGCCGACTGCCATTTCTTTAAAAATACGGCGTGTGAGCATAAGGTACGACATAACGAAGGACTCCTTTCGGAAGGTCGGAACCCCGACATTACTTACATGTGACACAGGAAGCAGTCCGGGATAATCTGCGACGATGGCCACTAAAGACCCACCGCTGCTTGCCTGGTAGAAAGTCCCGTTGGCAAATTCCACGGATATGTCCGGATCTTCTTCAAGTTCGGGGTCGAGAGCCCGGCCGGGATCCTCTGGCTGCAGAGAGGGGCTGTTGAACTCTTTCACGGCCTTCCTTAGTTCCTGTTTTGAAACAGCAAGGTAAATAATTGTGACCAAGAAGGTATGGTTGGGCAGAGTCGAGTAAAGGATGACGGCCTACCCACCTTCGGGGGTTGTACATGGAAAATCCTTCACGCGGTTTAATGCGGAGGAACTCCTCTTCTTCTCCTTTGTACAAATCGGACAGTATCCCCGCCAAAGACGTGGCGGAGTCCGGACCTTTGCAGCCGCAACGGGAGGCATCGTCTTCTCCATTGAAGTGCCACATGGGTTTCCCCCTATATTGAAGTGGCTGCACTCCCCTTATTATACATATTGACATAACTTCGATTATTGTAAATCCTGATTTGGCCAGGGTTTTTATCCTACTCATCAGGTAGAGGACTTCTCTGTTGTCTTCCTCCTGGGGGCTCCGAGGATGCCAACTTTGGCATTTCTTCAGTGGAGAACTGGTAAACGCAGGAAGGCCCGTCCGGACTGGGTCCGGAAGGGGAACGTCGTCGACATGAAACCACTCCGAAGGCCAGTCTTCGGACACCTTCTTTGGAGTACCGGACAGTATCCGGTCTGGGTAATGCGCCATATTTCGGCTCTGACCACTTGATATATAGATCCCTCCTGGCTGCGGGGGACGAGGCAGAATAACCTCTTCCATAGCTCGAAATGGGCTTCGCAGCCCAGGAACAACTCGCAAAGGGCAACATAGCCCGCAATGTGTAGTATGGAGGCGGGAGTAAGATTATGCAACTGGAGGCCGTAGAACTCCAGGAGCCCGCGGAGGAATGGGTGGATTAGAAACCCAACGCCTCTTAGGAGATATGGGACAAGGCATACCCGCTCCCCCCGAGATGGATTAGGGAATCTTTCCGCTTGTTCCCCGCCATTATAGGTGGCTAGTCCGGATCGTATGGGGACCATGAATGCGGGCGGAAGGAACCCTTTGGCCTGCAGCTCTATTAAGCGGTTGTGAGAGATGGAACACTTTTCCCAATCCCTTGGTTTCGAGCTAGGGGAGCGATGGGCAGGGCTGCGGCGACCGGACATGATGGAATGGCTTCTTTTGAACACGCTCTGCGGAGTGCTTGCTCCTGAGAAGGTGGTGTGATCTGGATTTGAGGATCCCCGTCTCTTCAAATAGACGAGCTTAGGGTGGCGAATGTAAAAATGCCCCGGCCCCTCGTCTTCACTCGACACGTGGAGATGGCCATTATTGAAGCATAGAAGCCAAGGAGTACAACCTTACTGGGAGGCCGGACATCGTTCACTACGGCGGGTGTTCCGGATTGGAAAAGAACCCGCCTTGCAATGCCGAAGACAATCTGTGCGCCGGACTCATCGTCATTGAAGCCTGGTTCAGGGGCTACTGAGGGAGTCCTGGATAAGGGGGTATCCGGACAGCTGGACTATATGCTTTGGCCGGACTGTTGGACTATGAAGGTACAAGATAGAAGACTTCGTCCCGTGTCCGGATGGGACTCTCCTTGGCGTGGAAGGCAAGCTTGGCGATTCAGATGTAGATCTCCTTCTCTGTAAACCGACTCTATGTAACCCTAGCCCCCTCCGGTGTCTATATAAACCAGAGGGTTTAGTCCGTAGGACACAACAACAATCATACCATAGGCTAGCTTCTAGGGTTTAGCCTCTCTGATCTCGTGGTAGATCAACTCTTGTAATACTCATATCATCAAGATCAATCAAGCAGGAAGTAGGGTATTACCTCCATCGAGAGGGCCCGAACGTAGGTAAACATCGTGTCCCCATCCTCCTGTTACCATTAGCCTTAGACGAACAGTTCGGGACGCCCTACCCGAGATCCACCGGTTTTGACATCGACAAAGATGACCAAGGCCAAGCATCCAGCGAAGACTATCATGACTACTACTCGACCATGCTTCACATGGATCTCTTTGGTCCTAATCATTATTCAGCAGTTTCAAATGATGCATCTCTATATGGCTTTGTTATTGTTGATGATTACTTTCATTACACATGGGTGCATATTGTCACGTACAAACATGAGGTGCAGGAAGTCTTCAAACGATTTTCCTCGAGGGCTTCAACCAACTTTGGTGTGAAGATCAAGCACATCAGAAGTGACAATGGAACTGAGTTCAAGAATTCTGGTCTTGATGACTATCTTGATGAACTCGGTATTACTCATGAGTTATCTGCTCCTTATACTCCTCAACAGAATGGCGTCGTGGAGCGCAAGAACAGGACTCTTGATGAGATGGCTCGCACTATGCTTGATGAATACAATCATACCATAGCCTAGCTTCTAGGGTTTAGCCTCTCTGATCTCGTGGTAGATCAACTCTTGTAATACTCATATCATCAAGATCAATCAAGCAGGAAGTAGGGTATTACCTCCATCGAGAGGGACCGAACCTGGGTAAACATGGTATCCCCAGCCTCATGTTACCATTAGCCTTAGACGCACAGTTCGGGACCCCCTACCCGAGATCCGCCGGTTTTGACACCGACATTGGTGCTTTCATTGAGAGTTCCTCTGTGTCATCGCTGCTAGGATTGATGGCTCGTCTCGTTGTCAGGGACAACATCACCTCTAAAGGAGCACTGGCCCAAGGCCAAACTCTTCGTCTTGGCGGTTTCGTCATGACCACCCGATCGGCTGTCACGCCGACAATGACTTCTCAGGTCATCAAAAACAGCCTCCATGTCAGTTCGGAACCTTCCGGACAGATGGATCCAATGGGGCTCTCTTCCCTTAATGAGCTCTTGGATTGCATCGCTGCCCTAGGTGTCTCTACAGACTATGATTGGATCGGGCTTAAACCCGACCAAAGGGAGATTTAGTCTCCGCCGGTCACCCACGAAATCGCTGTAGTAGAGGATCATCATACGAATTCTCCTTCTATTTTGAGGACGAACTATGTCCGGATTTCCGAGCTCTCTGAGCCGGACACCCGCTCGCGGGAGGACACGCCCCAAACCCCGAACTTAGGATCTGGCGACGAGTCAAACAAATTGGGCAGCATCCCAGAGCCCGGGCCGTTAAGCTCAGGAATTTCCTTGCCCCTGGGTCCCAGATTGGGTTAGGATTCAGATTCAAATCCACCCACCCACCCAGATCAATTCAATATTCAAAAAATCAGACAAGAGCCACAAGAGACTGTACATCATTACTGGGTCAGATTCCTCCTTGTGTTAAACAGGGTTAAGGTCTGTCGCAAGGAAGAGGCAATCTCCCTCTTCTGCAAAAATTGCACGGACAAAGGGATCCTCAACGCTATAAGTCGCCGTGAAATAGT
Organism: Triticum dicoccoides; assembly: GCF_002162155.2. Taxonomy (NCBI): domain Eukaryota; kingdom Viridiplantae; phylum Streptophyta; class Magnoliopsida; order Poales; family Poaceae; genus Triticum; species Triticum dicoccoides. The sequence goes on along the minus strand of NC_041391.1, from coordinate 163,992,250 downwards.
ACACTTTGCTGACTTACCGGCCATAGTGCAGAAGTACTGTGTGATGGAAAGCGCCTGGAAAACCCAAACGAACTTCTGGGACAATCAGGCTCTCACTAAACCCTCTGTCCGGTCTAAAAGGGCAAGCTCTCATAAGTTACCCGATTCAATTCCCAAAAAACCAAAGCCTAATACAAGGCGCGGAACCGTATTGGAAGAATGGCTCAGTGAGCCGTGCAAAATACACAGCACATCGGATACTACGCCAACTCATAGCCTTAGAGCATGTTGGATATTCCGGAAGGTAGCAAAGAGCAGCGAGGATCTCCTCTTAAACCATACAGCAGAACAACAACCCACCGGAAACAACAATACGATATTTACAGTCTTCGAGACTTTCGCCTCAAATAATAGGCGCAAGCGAGCTCAGCGCAGCCTCGCCGAAGTTTGCCACGTGCCAACAATAAACCCGTGGAACGACACGGCTATAACCTATAATGCCAGTGACGAACCTCAGTTCCGAACAGTCCGAGCGCTAGCCGCTTTGGTCCTTAGTCCAATCGTGGACGGCTTCAGGCTCACTAAAGTGCTCATGGACGGCGGAAGCAGGCTAAACCTCATCTACGAGGAAACCCTTAACAAAATGGAAATTGACAGGAGTACATGAAGCTCAAAATGCCCGGGCCCAACGGAATCATCACTCTAGCCAGTGATCTGGACGTCGCACTCCACGCTGAAAATAAAACCGCCGCCCTCGCCCTGGAGGCATTATCAGAAGCCCTCGCGTCCGAAGACCTGACAACGCTGCGAGCTATAGTGGACAGAGACGACGTGATACTCGACAAGCGATCTAAATCCACCTCCTTCAAACCCACGGATGAGATAGTCAAATTCCAAGTCCACCCAACGGACCCTACAAAGACAGCTTTCATTGGGACACAGTTGAACCCCACAATAGATGCCGCACTGCGTGACTTCCTGCATGAGAATTGGGATATCTTCGCCTGGCACCCTTCAGACATGCCGGGCATCCCACGCAGGCTGGCCGAACACAGCCTCAATATACTAAAGGGATACAAGCCAGTCAAGCAGACTCTAAAGCGCTTCTCAAAGCCTAAGCGGCAAGCCATGGGAGAGGAGCTAACCAAGCTACTCGAAGCCGGATTCATCAGAGACATCAAGCATCCGGATTGGCTAGCAAACTTGGTAATGGTACCAAAGAGGGACAAATCCTGGCGCTTATGTGTCAATTTCAAGGACCTCAATATAGCTTGCCCTAAGGATCCCTTCCCCCTCCCACGCATTGACCAAATCATCGACGCCACTGTAGGACACGACTCATTGTGCTTCCTCGACGCATACTCCGGATACCATCAGATCAAGATGGCGGAGTCCGACCAAGCCGCAATGGCCTTCATTACACCATATGGCCCCTTCTGTTTTAACACCATGCCTTTCGGGCTCAAAAACACCGGCGCAACCTATCAATGCATGATTCAGACACGCCTGGAAAAACAAATTGGCAAGACAGTAGAGGCCTATGTAGACGATGTGGTCATCAAAACAAGACACGTTGAAACTTTAATAGATGACTTGAGGCTTACGTTCGACAACCTCCGAACATACGACATCAAGCTCAACCCGAAGAAGTGTGTCTTCGGGGTACCCTTCGGGAAAATTGCTCAGCTTCATTGTTTCCAATAGAGGAATTGAAGCAAATCCGGCAAAAGTTCAAGCTCTGTCACGGTTGGCTATCCCAACAAACCTCAAGCAGATCTAGAAACTAACTGGATGCGTGGCTGCCTTAAGCCGCTTTATCTCCCGCTTAGGAGAAAAGGCACTACCTCTGTATCGCCTTCTTCGACGCACCGAACACTTTGAGTGGACGGATGCGGCCACGGCCGGACTGGAAGAAATAAAGGCACTATTGGCCACAAATCCAGTCCTGACCGCGCCAAACATTGGCGAACCCATGCTATTATACATAGCCGCAACAAACCAAGTTGTGAGGGCAGTGCTCATCATCGAACGAGAGGCAGACGGACACAAGTTCCCGGTTTAAAAGCCGGTATATTACGTGTCCACTGTCCTCACTCCATGCAAATCTCGGTACCCACACTATCAAAAGATAGCATACGCGGTCTTCATGGCATCCCAGAAACTACGACACTACTTTCAAGAGTGTTCGATCACGGTGGCCTCCGAAGTACCACTTAATGACATAATAAATAACCGCGACGCAACAGGACGGATTGCCAAATGGGCTATTGAGCTTCTTCCGTTAGACATAACATACAAACCACGGTGGGCCATTAAGTCGCAAGTCCTGGCTGACTTCGTCGCTGAATGGATAGAAGCCGAACTCCCTAAAGAGTACGGCGCGTACTCAAATTGGATCATGCATTTCGATGGCTCTAAAATGCTGGATGGATTGGGAGCGGGTGTCGTCCTGACATCCCCCACCGGAGACACGGTTCAATACATACTCCAAATATTATACACAGACTCCAACAATGCAGCCGAATATGAGGCACTGTTGCATGGTATTTGGATGGCAGTCTCCATGGGCATCCAACGCCTCGAATTATGCGGGGACTCGAACCTCGCAATATCTCAAGTAAATGGAGACTTTGACGCCAAAGACCCAAAAATGGCGGCCTATCGCAATGCTCTCCTCAAAATGTCAGCACGGTTCGAGGGGCTAGAACTCCACCATGTGGTCAGAGAAAACAATCAAGCGGCTGATATCCTCGCCCGCATCGGCGCTAAATGCGACCCCGTCCCACCTAATATCTTCTTAGAAAGGTTATTCAAGCCGTCCGTGGCATGTGAAGGGGAGTCCGGCACTATGAGTCCGGCTCCGAACACAAACCCAGATTCTGAACCATCTGACGTAATCGGAGGCTCTGCCACCGAAATAACACCTTCAGCCCACGAAATAATGGCTGTCATCGCCCCGTGGACCGAGCCCTTCTTGGCCTACCTAAATAGGCAAGAGCTCCCCGAGGATCAAAACGAGGCACGTTGTATTGTGCAACGCTCTAAGGCCTACAAAATCCATGAAGGAGAGCTCTACAAGAAGAGCGCCACCAGAGTGCTCCAACGACGCATCTCCGAAGAGGAAGGGCGGCAACTCTTAGCCGAAATCCTCTCTGGACTAGGAGGGCACCACACGGCAGCCCGATCACTCGTAAGCAAGGCCTTTCGAATAGGTTTTTACTGCCTGACAGCCCGAGCAGACGCACAGGACCTCGTCCAACATTGCGTTCGTTGTCAACTATTTGCCAATCAGAGCCATATGCCCCCCACCTCCCTCCAAACAATCCCCATTACTTGGCCTTTTGCGGTCTGGGGACTGGATATGGTCGGACCCCTTAAAAAGGGAAGCCATACGAAAAAATATTTATTGGTCATGGTGGACAAGTTCACCAAATGGATAGAAGCCAAACCAGTTAAAACGGCCGAATCCGGACTAGTGATAGACTTCATATCAGGGGTTGTACACCATTACGGTGTCCCCCACAGCATCATCACTGACAATGGCTTGAATTTTACAGCCAACAAGGTGAAAACCTGGTGCGGCAAAATGGGCATTAAGCTCGACTACGCCTCCGTCTATCACCCGCAAACAAACGGTCAAGTTGAACGTGCAAATGACTAGTGCGATCCTTTAAGGAATCAGACACACATTGGGTCGAGGAACTCAACTCCGTACTCTGGGGGCTGCGAACCACGCTGAATCATACCACCGGATACACACCATTTTTTATGGTGTACGACACAGAAGCAGTACTGCCCTGCGACATAATCCATGACTCACCACACGTGCGCATGTATGAAGAGAAGGAAGCCGAGCTAGATCGGCAGGACAACTTGGATGCTTTAGAAAAGGAGCGTGATGTCGCTAAAGCCCGTTCCGCATTCTATCAGCAATAGACTCGAAGGTATCAAAGCAGAGAAGTATGGGACTAAACTTATAACATTGGCGAACTCGTTTTACGCCTCCCCGAGAAGAAGAAGGACAAGCTCAAACCCAAGTGGGAGGGTCCCTTCATCATTGATAAAGTTCTCACCGGAGGAGCGTACCGTCTGTGCAGTGCATCTGATAACAGACTCGAGCTGAACCCATGGAACGCGGCCAGACTCCAAAGATTCTACGCCTAGTGCCAAACTCAGTGTTCGTCTCCCTAACTCTGCCTCTTCAATTATGTTCTCTTTCTTCCTTTCTCGCCCTCTTTTCCTTTTTAACATACATCCTTAAAATTATACGGATTCCCTAAGCACTCCGGCCGCACTATGCGTGCACACTATACATGGGGGCTTCCTATTCGGAAGCTAAATACAACTACTTTAATGGCTCCTTGCCAGCCACATATGCATTCTTCTTTCCATATGTGCCTTTTCTTCACCACTATATGCATCGATATGACTTAAGTTTTGGCCATGCTGGGTTGCCTGGCTCTTGTATTTATGCCCTACGTTCCCGTTAATTCGGCTAGGACATAAGGGGAGCACCTCTGCGATTGTTACTGACGGTTGAGCCGGATGTGTACCTCAGACTGGGTGAAGCCGAAAGCTAGCGTTCTTAAGGGAATATTCCATCGGTGAACAAAAGATGTTCTCGTTCATTACAATGTAAATACCCAGATGTTTTGTTTTCTGTGCTTATGTTCGCAGTTCAGACATGCACATCGATGCATGCGCACCCAGAGAAAGGAACCCCTAACGGAATTATTCTCTCTGGAAGATGTTTCTTACTATTAATGTAATATAACATAACTAGTTCGGTACTTGTCTGTTCAAGCACTTATGACCCCTACGCCTGGTTTCCACGCATACCCCGGTTTTTCATAACTGTGCGAGTATTCGGATACACCTCGGACTGTCGGGTCCGGGGGCTGAAGCGAAAACGTCCGCCACGACAAATGATTTTCAATCCGGCTAGGGAGTACATAAGCCCATTCAAATTACATACTCATTTAAACTGGTTGTGTACTCTTCCTCTATACCATCTAATAGGATGTCTAGCTTACAATCCTGTTGGGAATACCTGGCAGGGAAGTGGATGGCCACAAGGCCTGGGCAATACCCTGCATCACATGTCGAGCTCGTTCGTGCAGCTGTGAAAGATCTTGCAGCATATCGCCTGCAGATCCGGGCATCTCCTCTCCGGGACGGCCCATCACCATACCTACAGACACAACTCTGTCAAATTCGCTTCCTCGCCGAACTGTTTTGCAGCTCGTTACAAGCACTTACTATAAATGCCGCGTCAAAGCCTCCGGTTCTCCTTCACGGAGTCCGCGAGCTGAGCCCAAACAACTTGCAGCTTATTCTACTCCTGAATAGACTGCGTCAGCACGCGTTCGCCCGCCTTCAGCTGACTGCGCAGATGCAGCTCATTATCTCCCACAGTCTTCGGATTTCCTCCGGGATTGTCTGCCGAATGTTTTTTCAGATTTGTAAAACATGCCGAAGAAACAAACTGGTAGAAGGAAATTATTACCAGAAGAGGCCTTTTTGGATTCCTCTTGTTCGGCTCGATTGGCCGTCATTTGGGCCTTACATTCCTCCAGCTCTTGAGACAACTGGGCATTCTTCTCTACAAGAACCTACACATTTAATGATCCTTAAATCAGCTGTTCCAACTGTTTCAAGTCTCAGGGGCTACTACTACACATACTTATCAATTTTTCTTACCCGTATATCCTTCACATACTGGTCCGTTGCTCTGGCAAGTCCATCTTGAGCAGCGCGGATATATGCGTGTCCAGAATTGAAGGCATTAAATGCCTCTTCGGAAAAAATACCACCGCGAAGTACAGCCCGTCGGCGCCGATGATTCATGGCACTCTCCACTTTAGAATTTGTGGCGGAAAGCCTATCCGTATCCTCCGCAGGAGGATAGTTCGGCGCTGCCCCCACATCAACCTCCGCCCGTGAATCCGGTTCAGGAATCCGGCTGCTGGAGGCGTGGCCGGTAGGGTCTCTAGATATAGTCCGACGTTTCCTACCAGGACATAATTTAAGCCGTCTTGTCTCGCCTAAAGACAAAATAACCACGGGGCAAGTTTAATGAATACCTCTGCGCCTACGTCTTGGTCCTGACCGCCTTCCTTTTGAGCCTGCCTTGACTAGGCGCCTCTTGCTGAGAGGCCCCCGTGGGTTCCGCGCGGCGTGCCGACTGCCATTTCTTTAAAAATACGGCGTGTGAGCATAAGGTACGACATAACGAAGGACTCCTTTCGGAAGGTCGGAACCCCGACATTACTTACATGTGACACAGGAAGCAGTCCGGCATAATCTGTGACGATGGCCACTAAAGAGCCACTGCTGCTTGCCTGGTAGAAAGTCCCGTTGGCAAATTCCACGGATATGTCCGGATCTTCTTCAAGTTCGGGGTCGAGAGCCCGGCCGGGATCCTCTGGCTGCGGAGAGGGGCTGTTGAACTCTTTCACAGCCTTCCTTAGTTCCTGTTTTGAAATGGCAAGGTAAATAATTGTGACAAAGAAGGTATGGTTGGGCAGAGTCGAGTAAAGGATGACGGCCTACCCAGCTTCGGGGGTTGTACATGGAAAATCCATCATGCGGTTTAATGCGGAGGAACTCTTCTTCTTCTCCTTTGTACAAATCGGACAGTATCCCCGCCAAAGACGTGGCGGAGTCCGGACCTTTGCAGCCGCAACGGGAGGCATCGTCTTCTCCATTGAAGTGCCACATGGGTTTCCCCCTATATTGAAGTGGCTGCACTCCCCTTATTATACATATTGACATAACTTCGATTATTGTAAATCCTGATTTGGCCAGGGTTTTTATCCTGCTCATCAGGTAGAGGACTTCTCTGTTGTCTTCCTCCTGGGGGCTCTGAGGACGCCAACTTTGGCATTTCTTAAGTGGAGAATTGGTAAACGCAGGAAGGCCCGTCCGGACTGGGTCCGGAAGGGGAACGTCGTCGACATGAAACCACTCTGAAGGCCAGTCTTCGGACGCCTTCTTTGGAGTACCGGACAGGTATCTGGTCTGGGTAATGCGCCATATTTCGGCTCTGACCACTTGATATATAGATCCCTCTTGGCTGCGGGGGACGAGGCAGAATAACCTCTTCCATAGCTCGAAATGGGCTTCGCAGCCCAGGAACAACTCGCAAAGGGCAACATAGCCCGCAATGTGTAGTATGGAGGCGGGAGTAAGATTATGCAACTGGAGGCTGTAGAACTCCAGGAGCCCGCGGAGGAATGGGTGGATTAGAAACCCAACGCCTCTTAGCAGATATGGGACAAGGCATACCCGCTCCCCTCGAGATGGATTAGGGAATCTTTCCGCTTGTTCCCCGCCATTATAGGTGGCTAGTCCGGATCGGATGGGGACCATGAATGCGGGCGGAAGGAACCCTTTGGCCTGCAGCTCTATTAAGCGGTTGTGAGAGATGGAACACTTTTCCCAATCCCTTGGTTTCGAGCTAGGGGAGCGATGGGCAGGGCTGCGGCGACCGGACATGATGGAATGGCTTCTTTTGAACGCGCTCTGTGGAGTGCTTGCTCGTGAGAAGGTGGTGTGATCTGGATCTGAGGATCCCCGTCTCTTCAAATAGATGAGCTTAGGGTGGCGAATGTAAAAATGCCCCGGCCCTTCGTCTTCACTCGACACGTGGAGATGGCCATTATTGAAGCACAGAAGCCAAGGAGTACAACCTTACTGGGAGGCCGGACACCGTTCACTATGGTGGGTGTTCCGGATTGGAGAAGAACCCGCCTTGCAATGCCGAAGACAATCTGTGCGCCGGACTCATCGTCATTGAAGCCTGGTTCAGGGGCTACTGAGGGAGTCCTAGATAAGGGGGTATCCGGACAGCCGGACTATATGCTTTGGCTGGACTGTTGGACTATGAAGATACAAGATAGAAGACTTCGTCCCGTGTCCGGATGGGACTCTCCTTGGCGTTGAAGGCAAGCTTGGCGATTCGGATGTAGGTCTCCTTCTCTGTAAACCGACTCTGTGTAACCCTAGCCCCCTCCAGTGTCTATATAAACCGGAGGGTTTAGTCCATATGACACAACAACAATCATACCATAGGCTAGCTTCTAGGGTTTAGACTCTCTGATCTCGTGGTAGATCAACTCTTGTAATACTCATATCATCAAGATCAATCAAGCAGGAAGTAGGGTATTACCTCCATCGAGAGGGCCCGAACCTGGGTAAACATCGTGTCCCCAGCCTCCTGTTACCATTAGCCTTAGACGAACAGTTCGGGACCCCCTACCCGAGATCCACCGGTTTTGACACCGACAAAGATGACCAAGGCCAAGCATCCAATGAAGACTATCATGACTACTACTCGACCATGCTTCACATGGACCTCTTTGGTCCTAATCATTATTCAGCAGTTTCAAATGATGCATCTCTATATGGCTTTGTTATTGTTGATGATTACTTTCGTTACACATGGGTGCATATTGTCACTTACAAACATGAGGTGCAGGAAGTCTTCAAACGATTTTCCTCGAGGGCTTCAACCAACTTTGGTGTGAAGATCAAGCACATCAGAAGTGACAATGGAACTGAGTTCAAGAATTCTGGTCTTGATGACTATCTTGATGAACTCGGTATTACTCATGAGTTATCTGCTCCTTATACTCCTCAGCAGAATGGCGTCGTGGAGCGCAAGAACATGACTCTTGCTGAGATGGCTTGCACTATGCTTGATGAATACAAGACGCCTCGTCGATTCTAGATTGAGGCAATTAATACTGCGTGCCACATCATCAACATGGTATATCTTCACAAATTCTTCAAGAAGACTTCTTATGAACTCCTCACTAATAAGAAACCCAATGTGAGTTATTTCAAAGTCTTCGGTGCTAAGTGTTGGATTAGAGATCCTCATTACAACTCAAAATTTACACCGAAAGCACAAGAAGGTTTTATGCTTGGTTACGGAAAGGACTGGCACACCTACAGAGTCTTCAACAACGTTCTTCACAAAGTTGTTGAAACTGTAGATCGGCGGTTCGATGAAACTAATGGCTCACAAAGAGAGCACCTACCTTCTGTGTTAGATGAACAGTCACCTGAGGAATCTATTTTCTTTTCCGGTGCACTCGCTTTGTATCTCCGACACCAAGGAAGGAAACGGTGGGAAGAAAGCCTAGCCCCTGTCCGGGTTCAAAGCTACCGAGGATGTCCTTCCTACCGAAGAATCTATTCAAGAAATCATTCCAGAACGTGAAGAACATCATACTGATGCACCTGAAGAAAATGGTGCTGAAGAAAATGCTGATCAAATTCCTCGATGACAACCCGCTCATCCTCGCAATGCAAACAAAGTGCAAATTGAGAAAATCATCAGCGACATCAACATTCCAGGTCCTCTCACACGCTCAAAAGCTTCACATTTGTCTAACTTTTGTGGGAACTTTGCTTTCGTCTCTATCACAGAGCTCACTAAGGTAGATGAAGCATTTCTGGAGCCTTAGTGGATTCAAGCTATGCAAGAAGAATTACAACAATTCAAGATGAACAACGTCTGGGAACTAGTTAATCGCCCAGATCCTCGCAAGCACAATATCATTGGCACAAAGTGGATATATCGCAACAAGCAAGATGAAAATGGCCTTGTGGTGAGGAATAAGGCATGACTTGTAGCTCAAGGCTACACACAGGTTGAAGGAATTGATATCGATAAAACTTTTGCACCTGTTGCTAGACTTGAGGCTATTTGCATATTACTTGCTTATGCTAACCATCATGATATCACTTTATATAAAATGGATGTGAAAAGTGCATTCCTCAATGTCAAGCTTGAGGAAGAAGTATATGTTGCTCAACCCTCAGGTTTTGAGGATCCAAAGCATCCTGACAAAGTCTTCAGACTCAATAAGGCCCTCTACGGCCTCAAGCAGCCCCCTAGGGTGTGGTATGATACTTTGAAGGAATTCCTCATGAAGAAAGGCTTCAAACCCGGTTCACTTGACCCTACTCTTTTCACTAAATCTTATGATGGTGAATTGTTTGTGTGCCAAATTTATGTTGATGATATTATCTTTGGCTGTACTGACCAACGTTACAGTGATGAATTTGCCTATACTATGAGTGAAGAATATCAAATGTCTATGATGGGAGAATTGAAATTCTTCTTAGGTCTTCAAATTCGTCAACAGGGCAATGGCATATTCATATCTCAGGAGAAATACCTTAAGATGTACTGAGAAAATTCGGCATGCAAGATTGCAAAGGGGTCAAAATTCCAATGCCCACAAATGGCCATCTATGCACTGATGAAAATGGTATTGACTTTGATCAAAAGGTATATCGCTCCATGATTGGTTCTTTATTGTATTTATGTGCATCTAGGCCAGATATTATGCTTAGTGTTTGCATGTGTGCCCAATTTCAAGCTACACCGAAGGAATCACACCATAAGGCTATGAAGCATATTCTTCGATATCTAGCTCACACACCAACACTTGGATTATGGTACCCCAAAGGCTCGGCTTTTGATCTCATTGGATATTCAGACTCTGACTATGTTGGTGATCGTGTGGACCACAAGTCAACATCAGGCACATGCCGTTTCCTCGGACGATCTTTGGTCTGTTGGTCCTCGAAGAAACAGAACTGCGTATCACTGTCTACTTCTGAAGCTGAGTACATTGCCGATGGTTCTTGTTGTGCTCAATTGTTCTGGATGAAGCAAACTCTCAAGGACTACGGCGTCAACATGAAGAGTGTGCTTCTCTACTGTGACAATGAGAGTGCAATCAAGATTGCTCACAACCCAGTTCAGCACTCGAAGACAAAGCACATTCAAATTCGTCATCATTTTCTCCGTGATCATGTGTGGAAGGGCGACGTCTCTATTGAACATGTATGGACTGAAGACCAGCTAGCCGATATCTTCACTAAGGCCTTGGATGAGAAGAGATTTAGCAAGTTGAAGTGTGAGCTAAATATCATGAATCTTCGAATGTTCTTTGAAAAAGGACACTCATCCTAACACTTATGCAAATTTGATGACTTAGATGTGCAACACATGAAGAAATGTTTTTCTTCAATCAATGAAGACTAACACTCTAAGTGTGAAGAAATTGATGAAGAATTTGATTCTCAGAACCCTACGACAATTGTACATGGTGTCTGAAATCATCATTCTTATACGGTGGGTCACGCCACCACCAAAAGTTGAAAATCTTCAATTTGAGTTTTTCCTCAGTTTTTGAAATTCCTCAGTTGTTCATTTTCTTCAACTTTGCATTGTCTTCACTGTTTCCGTCGTTTTTCTTCATTG
>NC_041391.1:163941646-163980589 GCF_002162155.2 Triticum dicoccoides | reverse complement strand
CTCTGCCCGTGCGTTGCAACGGGAATAAACGCTCCCATGACAATAAAACCGAACTACCGTGGAAGAAACCACTACCATAGCAGTGTCAACGGGTCGGCATAAAAAGATTAAGTTCTCAGCCATACTAATTCAGTTACATATATGTTCATTGCAACTTCTTTAAAATATCATATATATATATATATATATATATATATATATATATAGTCTAAATGTACAAACCAATATATAGTCTAAATGTACGTAACCTGGAGAGGTGGGGGCGCCTCCCCTAGGGCAGACGCCCCTCCCGGCTTGGGGGGCAAGTTTCCTAGGGGTGGGGGCGCCCAAACCCATCTAGGGTTTCCCCTGTGGCCGCCACCCATCCCCTAGGGAACCCTAGGGTGCCTCCTCCACCCCCCTTCCCCCTATATATAGTGAGGGAGAGAGAGGGCAGCCGCATCCTTCCCCTGGCGCAGCCCTCTCCCTCCTCCAACACCTCCTCCTCATCCGTAGTGCTTGGCGAAGCCCTGCTGGAGAACCACGAGCTCCACCACCACCACGCAGTCGTGCTGTCGGAGTTCTCCCTCAACTTCTCCTCTCCCCTTGCTGGATCAAGAAGGAGGAGACGTCCCCGGGCTATACGTGTGTTGAACGCAGAGGCACCGTCCGTTCGGCGCTAGATCGGATCTTCCATGATTTGAATCATCGCGAGTACGACTCCATCATCCGCGTTCTTGTAACGCTTCTGCTTAGCGATCTTCAAAGGTATGAAGATGCTCATCCTCTCCCTCTCTTGTTGCTAGAATCTCCATAGATTGATCTTGGTGATGCGTAGAAAATTTTGAATTTCTGCTACATTCCCCAACAGTGGCATCATGAGCTAGGTCTATTGCGTAGATTCTATGCACGAGTAGAACACAAGCAGTTGTGGGCGTTGGTTTGTTCAATTTTCTTACCTTACTAGTCATGTCTTGTTTTGGCGGTATTGTGGGATGAAGCGGCCTGGACCGACCTTACACGTACGCTTATGTGAGACAGGTTCCACCGACTGACATGCACTTGTTGCATAAAGGTGGCTAGTGGGTGCCAGTCTCTCCCACTTTAGTCGGATTGGATTCGATGAAAAGGGTCCTTATGAAGGGTAAATAGCAATTGGCATATCACTGTTGTGGCTTTGCATAGGTAAGAAACGTTCTTGCTAGAAACCCATAGCAGCCAGGTAAACATGCAACAACAATTAGAGGACATCTAACTTGTTTTTGCAGGGTATGCCATGTGATGTGATATGGCCAAAAAGAATGCGATGAATGATATATGATGTATGAGATTGATTATGTTCTTGTGATAGGAATCACGACTTTCGTGTCGATGAGTATGACAACCGGCAGGAGCCATAGGAGTTGTCTTAATTTATTGTATGACCTGCGTGTCATTAAATAACGCCATGTAATTACTTTACTTTATTACTAAACCGTTAGTCATAGTAGTAGAAGTAATAGTTGTCGAGACAACTTCATGAAGACACGATGATGGAGATCCTGATGATGGAGATCATGGTGTCATGCCGGTGATGAAGGTGATCATCCCGTGCATCAAGATGGAGATCAAAGGCGCAAGATGATATTGGCCATATAATGTCACTTTATGATTTGCATGTGATGTTTGTCATGTTTACATCTTATTTGCTTAGAACGACGGTAGCATAAATAAGATGAACCCTCATAAAATTTCAAGAAAGTGTTCCCCCTAACTGTGCACCGTTGCGAAAGTTCGTTGTTTCGAAGCACCACGTGATGATCGGGTGTGCTAGATTCTAACGTTCGCATACAACGGGTGTAAGCCATATTTACACATGCGAAACACTTAGGTTGACTTGACGAGCCTAGCATGTACAGACATGGCCTCAAAACACAAGAGACCGAAAGGTCGAACATGAGTCGTATAGTGGATACGATCAACATTAAGATGTTCACCGATGATGACTAGTCCGTCTCACGTGATGATCGGACACGGCCTAGTTGACTCGGATCATGTATCACTTTGATGACTAGAGGGATGTCTATCTGAGTGGGAGTTCATTAAATAATTTGATTACATGAACTTAATTATCATAAACATAGTCAAAAGGTCTTTGCAAATTATGTCGCAGCTCACGCTTTGGTTCTACTATTTTTAGATATGTTCCTAGAGAAAATTTCAGTTGGAAGTTGATAGTAGCAATTATACAGACTGGGTCCATAAACTGAGAATTGTCCTCATTGTTGCATAGAAGGTGAGGTAGTCATGGATTAGGGGGTGTCCGGATGACCGGACTATAACCTTTGGCCGGACTCCTGGACTATGAAGATACAAGATTGAAGACTTCGTCATGTGTCCGGATGGGACTTTCCTCGGCGTGGAAGGCAAGCTTGGCGATACAGATATGTAGATCTCCTCCCATTGTAACCGACTCTGTGTAACCCTAGCCTTCTCCGATGTCTATATAAACCGGAGGGTTTTAGTCCGTAGGACGAACAACAATCATACCATAGGCTAGCTTCTAGGATTTAGCCTCTCTGATCTCGTGGTAGATCTACTCTTGTACTACCCATATCATCAATATTAATCAAGCAGGAGTAGGGTTTTACCTCCATCGAGAGGGCCCGAACCTGGGTAAAAACATCGTGTCCCTTGTCTCCTATTACCATCCGCCTAGACGCACAGTTCGGGACCCCCTACCCGAGATCCGCCGGTTTTGACACCGACATTGGTGCTTTCATTGAGGGTTCCTCTGTGTCATCATCTTTAGGCCCGATGGCTCCTCCAATCATCAACAATGATGGGGTCCAGGGTGAGACTTTTCTCCCCGGACAGATCTTTGTATTCGGCGACTTTGCACTGCGGGCCAATTCGCTTGGCCATCTGGAGCAGATCGAAAGCTACGCCCCTGGCCATCAGGTCAGATTTGGAAGTTTGAACTACACGGCTGACATCCGCGGAGACTTGATCTTCGACGGGTTCGAGCCACGGCCGAGCGTGCCGCACTGTCGCGACGGGCATGATCTAGCTCTGCCGCCGAACAGTGCCCGGGAGGCCGCCCCAGTGTCCGCTCCGACCCTTAGCTCGGAGCCGACTGTGCCAATCGAGGACGGGTGGCTAGACACCGCCTCAGGGGCTGCAATCTCCACGGCGATCGAGCCGAACACCAGTCTTGTCCTTTGCGAAGCTCGTGACTCCAAGGTGCCAGACTCCTTTCTGGACTCTGAACCTTCTGTGCCCCTAACGATCAAACCCGATTGGGCGCCGATCAAGGAGTTCGCCGCCGTGGACATCTTCCAGCACTCGCCCATCGGCGACATTCTGAATTCACTAAGGACTCTCTCTTTATCAGAGAGCCCTGGCTGGACTACGGTCAGCAAGGTTGGGATGCGGACGACGAAGAAATTCAAAGCCCACCCACCACCCACTTCGTAGCCACTGTCGATGATTTAACCAACATGCTCGACTTTGACTCCGAAGAGATCGACGGTAGGGACGCCAATGCAGGAGACGACCAAGAACCAGTGCCTATAGGGCACTGGAAGGACACCTCGTCATACGACATATACATGGTGGACACCCCAAAAGAAGGGAATGGCGATGGAACAACGGAGGATGACCCCTCCAAGAAGCAGCCTAAGCGCCGGCGTCAGTGGCGCCGCTCTAAATCCCACCAAAGCAAAAACAGCGATTCTAGCACGGGAGATAATAACACCCCGAACAGTGCCGAAGGCAACCCCCTCCAGCAGGATTCAACACAGGAGGATGGAGAAGCCAGCCCTCATGAGAGAGCGGCAGACAGAGAGGTAGAGGACGATAATTACATGCCTCCCTCCAAAGACGAGGCAAGCCTCGACAACGAAGAATTTGTCGTACCTGAGGATCCTGTTGAACAAGAGCGTTTCAAACGCAGGCTTATGGCCACGGCGAGCAGCCTCAAGAAAAAACAGCAGCACCTTAGAGCCGACCAAGACTTGCTAGCTGACAGATGGACTGAAGTCCTTGCGGCCGAAGAGTACAAACTCGAAGGCCCCTCCAAGAGCTACCCAAAGCGCATGCTGCTACCCCGAATAGAGGAGGAAGCACCTAAACCTACATCACTAGCGCACGACGCGGCCGACCGTCCACCCCGTGGCCGCGACAGAGAGGCCTCTCGGCCATCCACTCAAGCCACACCCAGGCGTCACCCAAAAAATACCAAGGCACGGGGAAATGTGCCAGATCTGCGAGACATATTGGAGGACAAGGCAAGGCAAACAAGATCGATCTACGGATCGCGTGGGCTCCCCACGACACGTGATGATAACCGTCACGCCGGATATGGCAAATACGGCCAGGTCGAACACAGCAGACAAAGCTCATTTGGGCTACGTCGTGATATAGCCCAGTACAGAGGCGCCGCACACCCACTATGCTTCACAGATGAAGTAATGGATCATCAAATCCCCGAGGGTTTTAAACCCATAAACATCGAATCATACGATGGCACAATAGATCCTGCGGTATGGATCGAGGATTATCTCCTTCATATCCACATGGCCCGCGGTGATGATCTACACGCTATCAAATACCTCCCACTCAAGCTTAAAGGACCAGCTCGGCATTGGCTTAACAACTTGCCAGCAGAGTCAATTGGTTGCTGGGAGGAGCTGGAAGCCGCATTCCTCGACAATTTCCAGGGCAACTATGTGCGACCACCAGACGCCGATGACCTAAGCCATATAATTCAGCAGCTAGAGGAATCGGCCAGACAATTCTGAACACGGTTCCTAACCAAGAAAAATCAAATAGTCGATTGTCCGGACGCAAGGGCCCTCGCAGCCTTCAAACATAACATCCATGACGAATGGCTTGCCCGGCACCTAGGACAGGAAAAGCCGAAATCCATGGCATCCCTCACAACACTCATGACCCGCTTTTGTGCGGGAGAAGACAGCTGGCTAGCTCGTAGTAACAACATGACCAAGATCCCTGGTAATTTGGATACCAAGGACAACAATGGCAGGTCGCGTCGCAACAAGCACAAGCGCCACATTAACGACGACAATGCTGAGGATACGACAGTTAATGCCGGATTCAGAGGCTCTAAACCCGATCAGCGGAAAAAGCCATTCAAAAGAAATACTCCTGGCCCATCCCGTTTGGACCGAATACTCGATCGCTCGTGCCAGATACACGGCACCCCCGAAACACCAGCCAATCAGACCAACAGGGATTGTTGGGTGTTCAAGCAGGCAGGCAAGTTAAGTGCCAAAAACAGAGACAAGGGGCTGCATAGCAATGACGAGGAGGAGCCCCGGCCGACGAACAATAGGGGATAGAAGGGCTTTCCCCCACAAGTGCGGACGGTGAACATGATATACGCACCCATATCCCCAAAAGGGAGCGGAAGCATGCACTCAGGGACGTATATGCGTTGGAGCCAGTCGCCCCAAAGTTCAACCCGTGTTCCTCCTGCCCGATCACTTTTGACCGAAGGGACCACCCCACTAGCATCCACCATGACGGATTCGCCACATTGGTTCTAGACCCAATCATTGACGGATTTCACCTCACTAGAGTCATCATGGATGGTGGCAGTAGCCTGAACCTGCTTTATCAGTATACAGTGCGAAAAATGGGCATAAATCCCTCAAGGATTAAACCCACAAAGACGACCTTTAAAGGCGTCATACCAGGTGTAGAGGCCAACTGTACAGGCTCAGTTACACTCGAAGTGGTCTTCGGATCCCCGGATAATTTCCGAAGCGAGGAATTAATCTTCGGCATAGTCCCGTTCCGCAGTGGCTATCACGCCCTGCTCAGACGTACCGCATTTGCAAAGTTCAATGCGGTGCCGTACTATGCATACCTCAAGCTCAAGATGCCAGGCCCTCGAGGAGTCATTACGGTCAATGGAAATACCGAACGCTCTCTCCGAACTGAGGAGCATACGGCGGCCCTCGCGGCGGAAGTACAAAGTAGCCTCTCAAGGCAATTTTCCAGTCCGTCTATTAAACGTCCGGACACCGTCAAGAGCGCCCGGAGTAACCTACAACAAGACCGCCTGGCACATTCCGAGCAAGCGTAGCAGTGCGACCCCAACCCCAGCCCTCGCGAAATAGCAAAACCAGTACCACGCGTACATAATTCCGCTTGGGAAATACCATGGGCATAGGGGGAGGGGCACAACCACGGCACGCCCAAAATGCGGCTCAACCGCACTAGGGGCTCTCGATTTTGTTATTTATTTTTTCTTACTTTCAGGACTCCACTCTCTGGAAGGCCTGTCCAGCAGTACAATCGCCGAACACACGATGCAACAACCAGGGAGGCAACAAGCTACGTCGAATGTCCAGGTGGTCTCTATAACGAGCTAAATACATGTCTTACATAAAGTCTCGCAGCTTGCCCCTGGAGGGGGACATGTCAAATAATCCCATCTATTGCTTATCGCACTATTTGTATCATTCTGCTTTCACAGCAGCCTTTTAATAAACAATACATAGCTCTTGTCTATTATTGCATTCATTTTTTATGTAAATATGTTTAGTCATGACATTATGCAACCATACACTTTGGTACGGACAATACACCAAGGGCTTAAGTACCCCAGAATATGGTGTGAGAAGTCCGAACACTCTCACGAGTGCGGCACCCCGAACTTATAGCATTATATGCATCGGCTCCGAATCATGTCTTGGGTCAATAGTTGGGTTTGCCCGGCTCCCATGTTTTGGTACCTTACGTTCCGTTATATCGGCTAAGGTAGCGCTGGGAGAACTACTGCGATTGTGCCCCAGTTGAGCTGGGTTAAGCACCTCAGTAGAGAAAGCTAAAACTGACCGTCAAGATAGGGCGAGAGCCAGTCGCTGTTCGAGAGGTTTCGAGTCCCTAAAGACTTATGCCGCTTAGAGCGAGGAGCTGGCTTTGTCCGGCCTAGGCGTGGATAGCACCCCGAACTCGGTCTTCCGAATACTAGGGGCTTCACCGAAATTTAAAACTCTAGAATTCTATGGCTAAGTGAGAGTGATAAAGCATTATAGTCTGATTGCCTTGTTCATTGTGCTGAGCGCCTCCCTCGAAGGACCCAAGAATGGGAAAAAGAGCGCTCAGGTTTATCCCGAACACCCCAGCACTCGTGGCATGGGGGTAGAAGCCGATGACTCGCCATCTCTCAGATTTAATAAACGGCCGCACAGAAGGTAATATTTTAAATTAAAAAAGAGTTGCTTAGTGCATATGAACAAGTTTTCAGCGCACAGGATAACACGAGCGAGTTTACTCAA
This sequence comes from Triticum dicoccoides, assembly GCF_002162155.2. Classification (NCBI taxonomy): domain Eukaryota; kingdom Viridiplantae; phylum Streptophyta; class Magnoliopsida; order Poales; family Poaceae; genus Triticum; species Triticum dicoccoides. The sequence continues at coordinate 163,973,321 of NC_041391.1, read as the reverse complement.
AAATTACATCCTTGGAACACTCATTCACCACAAGGCAGGCACCCTTCAGGACACCCTCATAATACAACTCGGGCTTGCGATGCTCCTTCCCCTCCGGTGGCCCATCTGCCACCAGCTTCTCAGCATCCATCTTGCCCCAGTGTAATTTAACACGGGCAAGGGCCCTACGGGCGCCTTCGATGCATACGGAGCGCTTGATGATTTCAAGCCATGGACAGGCATCCACCAGCCACCTCACCAGCCCAAAGTAGCTCCCAAGCATGACCTCCCCAGGCCATAGCCGGCCTATAAGGCCCTTCTTGGCCTGTTCGGCTACCTTATGGAGCTCGACCAGCTGCTTCAGCTGGTCGCTCAAGGGCACCGGGTTTCCGGCATCATCATACTGGGACCAGAACACCTTCTTCGTCGAGCTCCCTTCCTCGGCTCGGTAGAATGCGGCAGCATCGGACACACTGCGGGGCAGATCTGCGAATGCTCCTGGAGAGCTCCGAACTCGGGTAAGTAATAAGTAATTCACTTTCATGTGCTTGCTTTGCATAAAGAATGCCTTACCCGCTGCTATCTTCTTCATTGCCTCAATTTCCTAGAGGGCTTTTTGGGCTTCGGCCTTGGCAGATTTGGCGCTCTCAAGGACCGAGGCAATCTCGGACTCTCGAGTCTTTGAGTCAAGCTCCAAACTCTCGTGTTTTTTCACAAGAGCGTGGAGCTCTTGCTGCACCTCCGCCACCCGCGAGTCCTGTTTTCCTCGCTCGGTGCGCTCCATGGCCGCATTGTCTTCGGCCTTGGACAGTGCTTCCTTCAGGGTCGCCACCTCGGTCGTGGCCCTGTAATACTCACGTTGGTCCTGTCATTATTTTCAACCAGATCTTTTTATATACTTACATAAGGTACTACTTACCTTCCTTGTCCTCGAGCTACTTCTTGGCAAGGCCGAGCTCGGTCTCGGACCGCTCGAGGCTCTGCTTCAATGCATCGACCTCCGCAGTTAGTGCGGCAGAGGTCAGCAGCGCAGCCTGCATTCCCATATTGACATACTTATGTTAGACTCCTGCGTATATCTTTTTAGATCCTCAGTCCGGCTTTTCTTTCCGAACACCAAACTGAGCATCAGGGGCTACTGTCTATGCGGTAATATTTTTACATGTCTTAAATACATACCTCAAAGCATGTTAGAAGGCTGGCACAGGCTTCTGCCAGCCCGCTCTTGGCGGACTGAACCTTCTGGATCACCGCACTCATAATAGTGCGGTGCTTCTCGTCAATGGAGACGCCGTTAAGTACCTCCAACAAATTATCCAGTGCCTCCGGTTGGACGGAGGTCACCAGCGTCGTAGGCTTACCCTTCTTACTAGGGGGCCGCCTGCCGGACTCCGGAACCACTGAAGGTTCTAGTGCGGTGTCCGGTCCAGGGCCGGACTTCGAGCCCTTTGGAGTTTCATCCCCTTTGCGCCTAGAGTCCGGGAGGTCGCCTTGCGGCGTCTCCAGGACCACCTCCTCCTGGCTTGGCCCCTTTTGGGACTCCACCTCGGCATCGTCTGTCGGGCGAGGGGAGGTAGCAGTCGCGAGTTAAAGACTATTCACATCCGACGAATCCAGGGAGCCGCTCGACGAAGCATCCAGCCGGGCCTTGGGCGGACTGCATGATTATACTCAGCGTCAGAGGATACTATGCAATAAAGGAACGCCATGAGTTATTCTGGTATCCGGATACTTACGATTTTGCCAGGGGCTTGGCCCTGGATGGCCACTCCTCTTCGTCGTCGTCGGCGCTGATGGAGTAGTCCGGAGGAAGGGTCTTTCCGATCTTGGACCCTCCAGCCCCCCTAGTTGGGGCGGCCTTCCTTTTCTTTCCACCCCCCGTTGGAGGGGGAGAGGCCTCTTCTTCCTCCTCCTCATTTTCGTGGGAGGAGTGCGCTTCGGAGTCGTCGGGCGATGAATCCAACACCACCAGGCGCCGGGAACTCTTTCAAGTTCCCGTGGCCTTCTTCTTGGCCTTCTTCTCTGGCACCACATAAGGTGTCTTGACCAGCAGCTTCACCAAGCGGGCATCTGCTGGGCCTTCGGGCAAAGGAGCCGGATAGTCGATCTATCCGGACTTCTTCTGCCAGTCCTGTCAAAGGAATCGGAGCTTAGATCCCGCATAGAGTCAAACTATGAAAAACAAGTATCCTGTAAAGGGTAAAACAAGCTTACTACACTGGCTTGGCGCTTCGCGCAGAATGCGCAATCCTCGGTAATGGGAGGGGGAACCTCAGCGCCCTTGAATAGCACCTTCCAGGCATCTTCGTGCGTTGTGTCAAAGAGCCTAGACAAAGTTTGGTCCTGGGCCGGGTCGAACTCCCATAAGTTAAAAGCCCGTCGTTGACACGGGAGGATCCGGCGGAAGAGCATGACCTGGACTACGTTGACAAGTGTAACCTTCTTGTCCACTAGGTTTTGGACGCAGGATTGGAGTCCTGTCAGCTCTCCCGAATTACCCCACGACGGGCCCGTCTCTTTCCAGGAGGTGAGCCGTATGGGGATGCCAGATTGGAATTCGGGGGCCGCTGCCCATTCAGGGTCACGCGACTCGGTGATGTAGAACCACCGCGATTGCCACCCTTTGATGGTTTCCACAAAGGAGCTCTCGAGCCATATGACGTTGGGCATCTTGCCCACCATGGCGCCTCCGCACTCCGCTTGCTGGCCGCCAACTACCTTCGGCTTGACATTGAAGGTCTTCAGCCATAAGCCGAAGTGGGGCTTGATGCGGAGGAAGGCCTCGCACACAATAATAAACACCGAGATGTTGAGGATGAAGTTCGGGGCGAGATCATGGAAATCCAGGCCGTAGTAGAACATGAGCCCCCGGACAAATGGGTGGAGTGGGAAGCCCAGTCCGCGGAGGAAATGGGGGAGGAACACCACGCTCTCATGGGGCCTGAGGGTGGGGATGAGCTGCCCCTCGTTCGGGAGCCGGTGCGCAATGTCATTGGACAAGTATCCGGCTTTCCTCAACTTTTTGATGTGCCCCTCCGTGGCGGAGGAGGCCATCCACCTAACTCCCGCTCCGGACATGGCTGGAGAAGGTTGAGGTGGGAAGTGCGGACTTGGGCGCTGGAGCTCGAGTGCGCGTAAATGGATAAGCAAAGGAGGAAGAAGGCGTCGATGGAAAAGGTGGATCCTTATCCCCTAATATGGGCGGACGGAACTATGTGCCCCACCAGCCTGGTAAAACTCGCTATTCTCCCAAGCGCCGTGATTAATCGCACAGTTGGGTTACCCACGCCCGTATTGATGACAATCCCGGAATAAGGGGACACGATCTCTGCTTTGACAAGACGTGCCAAGGAAACCACATCGCTAAATGCACTGAGGTGGGATAGTAAAATGATTCGAATAGAGGCTTGGCCGTGGCATGATGTCATGCTACGGAATACGTCAGCGGATTAGATTTGTACAAATATTATTCTCTCTACGGTGGTATGTGGAACTTATTTTGCAGAGCCGGACACTATCCTTGTGTTCAAAATCTTCTATGAAGTATTTGGAGGAGGAACCCGCCTTGTAATGTCGAAGACAATCTGCGCGCCGGACTCGTCGTAATTGAAGCCTGGTTCAGGGGCTACTGAGGGAGTCCTGGATTAGGGGGTGTCCGGATGACCGGACTATAACCTTTGGCCGGACTCCTGGACTATGAAGATACAAGATTGAAGACTTCGTCCCGTGTCCGTATGGGACTTTCCTTGGCGTGGAAGGCAAGCTTGGCGATACGGATATGTAGATCTCCTCCCATTTGTAACCGACTCTGTGTAACCCTAGCCTTCTCCGATGTCTATATAAACCGGAGGGTTTTAGTCCGTAGGACGAACAACAATCATACCATAGGCTAGCTTCTAGGGTTTAGCCTCTCTGATCTCGTGGTAGATCTACTCTTGTACTACCCATATCATCAATATTAATCAAGCAGGAGTAGGGTTTTACCTCCATCGAGAGGGCCCGAACCTGGGTAAAAACATCGTGTCCCTTGTCTCCTGTTACCATCCGCCTAGACGCACAGTTCGGGACCCCCTACCCGAGATCCGCCGGTTTTGACACCGACAGAAGGCTTATGTCCTTAATGCACCGCTCGGTGTGCTGAACCTCGAGCGTCGTTTGTGGATGTTGCAAACATCTGACATACACGTTTTGATGACTACGTGATAGTTCAGTGTGTAATGTTAAACGGTTTAGAATTGAGGCACCGAAGACATTTTTTGATACGTCGGAGAACATATGAGATGTTACAAGAGCTGAAATTGGGATTCAGACTCGTGCCCACGTCAAGAGGTATCATACCTCTGATAAGTTTCTTAACCTGCAAACTAAGGGAGAAAAGCTCAATCGTTGAGCATGTGTCAGATTGTCTGAGTACTGTAATCGCTTGAATTGAGTGGGAGTTAATCTTCCATATGACGTAGTGATAGTTCTCCAAAGTCACTGCCACCAAGCTACTAGAGCTTCATGATGAACTATAACATATCAGGGATAAATATGATGATCCTAGAGTTGTTCGCGATGTTTGACACCGTGAACGTAGAAATCAAGTAGGAGCATCAATTCTTGATGGTTAGTAAAACCACTAGTTTCAAGAAGGGCAAGGGCAAGAAGGGATACTTCATGAAATGGCAAATTAGTTTCTGCTCTAGTGAAGAAACCCAAGGTTGGACCCAAACCGGGACTAAGTGCTTCTGTAATGAGGGCAACGGTCATTGAAGCAAAACTGCCCTAGATACTTGGTAGATGAGAAGGCTGGCAAGGTCGACAGAAGTATATTGGATATACATTATATTAATGTGTACTTTACTAGTACTCCTAGTAGCACCAGGGTAATAGATACCGGTTTGGTTGCTAAGTGTTGGTAACTCGAAATAAAAGGCTACGAAACAAACGGAGACTAGCTAAAGGTGAGATGACGATATGTGTTGGAAGTGTTTCCAAGGTTGATGTGATCCAGCATCGCATGCTCCCTCTACCATCGAGATTGGTTTTAAACCTAAATAATTGTTATTTGGTGTTTGCATTGAGCATAGACATGATTAGATTATGTTTATCGCAATATGGTTATTCATTTAAGGATTATAATGGTTACTCTGTTTATTTGAATAATACCTTCAATGGTCTTGCAACTAAAATGAATGGTTTATTGAATCTTGATTGTAGTGATACACATGTTCATGCCAAAAGATATAAGATAGTAATGATGGTACCACATACTTGTGGCACTGCCACTTGTCATATTGGTATAAAACGCATGAAGAAGCTCCATGTTTGATGGATCTTTGGACTCACTCGTTTTTGAAAAAGATTGAGACATGCGAACCTTGTCTATTGGTATATCTGCATGAAGAAACTCCATACAGATGGATCATTTGGACTCACTTGATTTTGAATCACTTGAGACATGAAAATCATACCACATGGGCAAGATGACTGAAAGGCCTCGTTTTCAGTAAGATGGAACAAGAAAGCAACTTGTTAGAAATAATACATTTTGATGTGTGCAGTCCAATGAGTGCTGAGGCACGCAGTGGATATCGTTATTTTCTTACTTCATAGATGATTTGAGTAGATGCTAAGTATATTGACTTGATGAAACACAAGTCTGAATTATTGAAAGGTTCAAGTAATTTTAGAGTGAAGTTGAAGATCGTCGTGACAAGAGGATAAAATGTCTATGATATGATCATAGAGATGAATATCTGAGTTACGAGTTTGGCACACAATTAAGACATTGTGGAAATTGTTTCACAACTAACACCGCATGGAACACCATAGTGTGATGATGTGTCCGAACATCATAACTGCACCCTATTGGATATGGTGCATACCATGATGTCTCTTATCGAATTACCATTATTGTTTATGGCTTAGGCATTAGAGACAACCGCATTCACTTTAAATAGGGTACCACACAATTCCGTTGATACGACACCGTATGAACTATGGTTTAGAGAAACCTAAGTTGTCGTTTCTTAAAATTTTGGGGCTGCGATGCTTGTGTGAAAAAGTTCCAGGCTGATAAGCTCGAACCCAAAGCGGATAAATGCATCTTCATAGGACACGCAAAAACAGTTGGGTATACCTCCTGTCTCAGTTCCGGAAGCAAAAAGGATTGTTTCTAGAATTAGGTCCTTTCTCGAGGAAAAGTTTCTCTCGAAAGAATTGAGTGGGAGGATGGTGGACACTTGATGAGGTTATTGAACCGTCACTTCAACTAGTATGTAGCAGGGCATAGGAAGTTGTTCCTGTGGCGCCTACACCAATTGAAGTGGAAGCTGATGATATTGATCATGAAACTTTGGATCAAGTCACTACCAAAACTTGTAGGTTGACAAGGATATGTAATACTTCAGAGTGGTACGTAATCCTGTCTAGACAACAATGAACCTACGAGCTATGGAGAAGCGATGGTGGGCCCAGATTCTGATGAATGGCTCGAGGCCATAAAATCCTAGAGAGGATCCATGTATGAAAAAAAAGTATGGACTTTGGAAGAACTACTTGATGGTCGAAAGGCTATTGGGTACAGATGGATTCTAAAAGGAAGACAGACAATGATGGTAAGTATCACAATTAAGAAAGCTCGACTTGTCGTTAAGATGTTTTCGGACAAGTTCAAGGAGTTGACTGCGATGAGACTTTCTCATTCGTAGCGATGCTAAGAGATTGTTGGAATTATATTAGCAGTTACTGCATTATTTATGAAATCTTGCAGATAGGATGTCAAAATATTGTTTCCTCGACAATTTTCTTGAGGAAAGGTTGTATATGATACAACCAGAAGATTTTGTCAATCCTATAAGATGCTAACAAGTATGCAAAGCTCCAGCAATCCTTCTAAGGACAGGAATAAGCATCTGGGAGTTGGAATATATGCATTGATGAGATGCTCAAATATTTTGGGTTTATACAAAGTTTATGAGAAACTTGTATTTCCAAAGAAGTGAGTGGGAGCACTAAAGAATTTCTGATGAGTATATGTTGTTGACATATTGTTGGTTGGAAATGATGTAGAATTTCTAGAAAGCATATAGGGTTGTTTGAAAAGTGTTTGTCAAGATTGAGGGAGTCGCATATAGGGTTGCGCATATATATAAAGTGTTTTCCCGGATAGCCGGACTATAACCTTTGGCCGGACTCTTGGACTATGAAGATACAAGATTGAAGACTTCGTCCCGTGTCCGGATGGGACTTTCCATGGCATGGAAGGCAAGCTTGGCGATACGGATATGTAGATCTCCTCCCATTGTAACCGACTCTGTGTAACCCTAGACCTCTCCGGTGTCTATATAAACTGGAGGGTTTTAGTCCGTAGGACGAACAACAATCATACCATAGGCTAGCTTCTAGGGTTTGGCCTCTCTGATCTCGTGGTAGATCTACTCTTGTACTACCCATATCACCAATATTAATCAAGCAGGAGTAGGGTTTTACCTCCATCGAGAGGTCCCGAACCTGGTTAAAAACATCGTGTCCCTCGTCTCCTGTTACCATCCGCCTAGACGCACAGTTCGGGGACCCCTACCCGAGATCCACCGGTTTTGACACCGACATTGGTGCTTTCATTGGGAGTTCCGTTGTGCCGTCGCCATCAGGAAGGATGCCTCATCCCGTCTTTAAAGACGGCGCTGTTGCTAAAGGAGCTTTGGATATCGGCCAAACTCTCCGGCTAGGCGGTTTTCTTATGACCGCCTGTTCTGCCGCCGCGCCGACGATGACTTCTCGGGTCATCGAAAGCAATCTCGACGTCAACACGGAACTCGCCGAGCAGTTAGATCCGATTGAGCTCTCTTCCTTAAACAAGCTCTTAGATCGCAACGCCGCCCTGGGAGTTGCTACCGACTACGATCAGATTGGGCCTAAACCCGATCCGAGAGAGATTAACTCTCCCAGGTCACCCACCACGTCGCTATGGTGGAGGAACAATGCGGCAAGCATTCATCTATCTTAAGGACTAGTTATGTCCGGATTCCCGATCCCTCCCAGCCGCATACCCGCGGAGGGGAGGACGTCACTCAAGTGTTGAACCTAAAGTCAGGCAGCGGGCTAGATTCACCGGACAACATCCAAGAACCCAAGCTTCCGAGTTCGGAAACTCCTTGGCCCCTGAGTCTCAGATTGGGCGAGGTTCTGGATTTAATTCCGCCCGCCCACCCAAATATAAGGGATCTATCCCAAATTCGGCAAGAGCCCACAGAAACAGTACACCATTACTGGGCCCGATTCCTCCTGGTTATGAACAGGATAGAGGACTGCCGCGAGGAGGATGCAATTTCATTCTTCTACAATAATTGCACGAACAACGGAATCCTCAACGCCATAAGTCGCCGCGAAATTACATGCTTCGCCGACTTGGCATCCATAGTACGAAAGTACTGTGCGATGGAAAGCGGCTGGAAAACCGAAATAAAATTTTGGGACAATCCGGCCCTGAATACAACACCAATCCAAAATAAAAGGGTGCATTATCGCCAGGCACCTGGGTTAAACACCAAAAAGCAAAAACCCTCTATAGGTCATGGAACCGTACTAGAGGGATGGCTCAATGGACCCTGTAAAATTCATAGTACAGAGGGCGCCACACCAACTCACAGCCTTAGAGCATGTTGGATACTCCGGCAGGTGGCCAGAAGTGGCGAGGAGCTTCTAACTCCAGAATTCACAGAGCACCAGCCCAGGGATACCAGTACGGTATTAACAGTCTTCGAGACTTTCGCATCAAATAATATGCGGAAACGAACACTCCGCAGCCTTGCCGAAGTCTACCAAGTAGCAACAATAAACCCATGGAGTGACACGGCTATTACCTTTAATGCCAATGATGAACCTAAATTCCGAACAGCCCGAGCACCAGTCGCATTGGTCCTCAGTCTAATAGTGGACGGCTTTCGCCTTACCAAGGTACTCATGGACGGTGGCAGCGGATTGAACCTCATTTATGAGGAAACCCTTCGAAAAATGGAAATAGACTGGAGCCGCATTGAGCGAAGCAACACAACCTTTAGAGGAATAATCCCTAGTCGGGAAGCGTGCTATACAGGAAAAATCACACTGGATGTGGTGTTTGGCAAGCCAGATAATTACAGGTCTGAGGAGGTCACGTTTCAAGTGGCCCCGTTCAGCAGCGGATACCACGCTCTATTAGGGCGAGAGGCATTCACAATTTTTCATGATATACCCCATTACGGGTACATGAAGCTCAAAATGCCCGGACCCAACGGAATCATCACTCTTGCTAGTGACCCGGACATAGCACTCCGCGCCAAAAATAAGACAGCCGCACTGGCCCTTGAGGCACTATCTGAAGCCTGAGCGGCCGAGGAACTAAGTGCACTGCACTCCTCGGTGAATAGGGACGATGTAATACTCGATAAAAGATCCAAGTCCACCTCCTTTAAACCGGCGGATGAAATATTCAAATTCCAAGTCCATCCAACGGACCCTACAAAAACGGCCTCCATTGGGGCGCAATTAAACCCTGATGTAGATGCCGCACTACGAGAATTCCTACGCGAAAATTGGGACATTTTTGCCTGGCACCCTTCAGACATGCCAGGAATCCCACACAGGCTGGCCGAGCACAGCCTAAACATCCTAAAAGGATTCAAGCCTGTCAAGCAGGCTCTTCGGCGTTTCTCCGAACCTAAGAGACAAGCCATGGGAGAGGAGCTAGCCAAACTACTGGAGGCCGAATTCATCAGAGATATAAAACATCCGGACTGGCTAGCAAACCTGGTGATGGTACCAAAGAAGGACAAATCCTGGCGCCTATGCGTCGATTTCAATGACCTCAACAAGGCTTGCCCAAAGGATCCCTTCCCCCTCCCCCGCATCGATCAAATTATCGACGCTACCGCAGGACACGATTCATTGTGTTTCCTCGACGCATACTCCGTCTACCATCAAATTAAGATGGCAAAGCCAGACCAAGCCGCAACGGCATTCATCACCCCATACGGCCCATTTTGCTTCAACACAATGCCATTCGGGCTCAAAAACGCCGGCGCAACATATCAGCGCATGATTCAGACATGTCTGGCAAACCAGATCGGCAAAACAGTGGAAGCATACGTGGATGACGTGGTCGTCAAAACCAAGCATGTCGAAACTCTAGTAGACGACTTGAGGCTCACATTCGATAACCTCCGAACATATGACATCAAGCTTAACCCGGAAAAATGCGTTTTCGGTGTACCAGCCGGAAAGCTCTTGGGCTTCATTGTATCCGGTAGAGGAATTGAAGCAAACCCAGCCAAGATCCGAGCTCTGTCACAATTGGATATTCCAAAGGACCTCAAACAAATATAAAAATTGACTGGCTGCGTGGCGGCTCTAAGCCGCTTTATCTCCCGCTTGGGAGAAAAGGCACTACCCCTTTATCGCCTCCTTCGGTGCACTGAACACTTCAAGTGGACGGATGCCGCCATGGCCGGACTCGAAGAAATAAAAGCCACATTGGCAACAAATCCAGTCCTGGCCGCGCCTAACATCGGCGAACCAATGCTATTATACATTGCGGCAACTTATCAAGTTGTAAGTACAGTGCTCGTCGTCGAACGAGAAACGGACAGACACAAATTTCCCCTTCAAAAATCAGTTTACTACATGTCCATTGTCCTCACTCCATGCAATTCATGGTACCCGCATTATCAAAAGATAGCGCACGCAGTGTTTATGGCATCTCGGAACCTGCGACACTACTTTCAAGAGTGTTCGATAACAGTAGCCTCCGAAGTACCTCTTAATGATATTATGAACAACCGCGACGTGACGGGCCGGATTGCCAAATGGGGCATTGAGCTCCTCCTGTTCGACATAACCTATAAGCCACGGCGAGCTATTAAGTCGCAAGTTTTGGCCGACTTCGTCGCCGAATTAACTGAAGCCGAACTCCCTAAAGAGTGCGGCACATATTCCAACTGGATCATGCACTTCGACGGCTCCAAAATGTTAGCTGGTCTGGGGGCTGGCGTCGTTCTGACGTCCCCAACAGGATATACAGTCCAATACGTACTTCAGATAATGTATACGGACTCCAAAAACGCAGCCGAATACGAGGCCCTTCTACATGGTCTCCAGATGGCAGTCTCCATGGTCATCCAACGCCTAGAGGTGCATGGGGATTCGAACCTCGCAATATCCCAAATAAATGGAGACTTTGATGCTAAGGATCCAAAAATGGCAGCTTATCGCAACGCCGTCCTAAAAATGTCAGCTCGGTTCGAGGGGCTCGAATTTCACCATGTAGCCCAGGAAAACAATCAGGTGGCAGACGTCTTGGCACGCATCGGCACAAAGCGCGATGCAGTCCCCCCAACATTTTCTTGGAGAGGCTATTCAAGCCATCCATATCATGGGAAGGGGAATCTGGAAATAACAGCCTGGACCCAACCGCACCGCCCGACACCGAACATTCTGACACAACGGGAGGCTCTGCCAACCAAGTAACATCCTCAGCCCACGTAATAATAGCAGTCATTGCCCCGTGGACAGAACTATTCCTAGCCTACCTAACCAGGCAGGAACTTCTCGAGGACCAAAACGAGGCACGCTGCATAGTGCGGCGATCTAAAGCCTATAAAGTCCACGAAGGAGAGCTTTATAAGAAAAGCACCATCGGAGTCCTTCAAAGGTGTATCTCCGAAGAGGAAGGGCGGAATCTCCTGGCTGAAATTCATGCCGGACACGGCGGGCACCACGCGGCAGCCCGGGCCCTTGTAAGCAAGGCCTTCCATACATGATTTTATTGGCCGACGGCCCGGGCAGATGCTCAGCACTTAGTCCAACGATGCGTCGGTTGCCAGCTCTTTGCTAACCAAAGCCATATGCCACCCACCGCCCTCCAAACTATACCCATCACCTGGCCCTTCACGGTTTGGGGGCTTGACATGGTTGGACCCCTTAAAGGAGGAACCCACAAGCAAAAATACCTACTGGTCCTGGTGGATAAATTCACCAAATGGATAGAGGCCAAGCCTGTTAAGACGGCCGAATCCGGACTGGTGATAGACTTCATATCAGGGGTCGTACACCGTTACGGCGTCCCCCACAGCATCATCACTGATAACGGCACGAACTTTACGGCCGACGAGGTCAAACTCTGGTGCAAAAACATGGGCATCAAGCTCGACTATGCTTCAGTCTATCACCCACAAACTAACGGTCAAGTCGAGCAAGCAAATGGTCTAATCATGAGCGGCATCAAACCCAGATTAGTGCGGTCCCTCAAGGAATCTAACACACACTGGGTAGAGGAGCTCGACTCCGTACTCTGGGGGCTGTGGACCACGCCGAATCGCACCACCGGATTCACACCATTCTTTATGGTACGGCGCAGAGGCAGTTCTGCCCTGCGACATAATTCATGACTCACCTCGCGTGCGCATGTACGAAGAAAGAGAAGCTGAACTCGATCGGCAGGACAGTTTGGACGCCTTAGAGGAGGAGCGTGACGTGGCAAAAACCCGTTCCGCATTCTATCAATAGCAGGCTCGAAGATATCAAAGCAGAGAAGTACGGGCCAAAACTTACAATGTTGGCGAGTTAGTTCTACACCTGTCGGACAAGAAAAATGACAAACTCAAGCCCAAATGGGAAGGTCCCTTCATTATTGACCAAGTCCTGACTGGTGGAGCGTACCGTCTACGAGATGCATCGGATAACCGACTCAAGCCGAACCCATGGAACGCAGCCCGTCTCCGAAGATTCTACGCCTAGCGCCGGCCTCTGTGTTTGTCTCCTTCCTCTATCTATTTTTTACACATTAGTTGTCTTATATTTCTCTCCTTCTCCCTCCCTTTCTCTTACAGCCTTTAAGGGCTCGTTTGCGCCTTATTCGCACACAATTGACGCGCTATCCGTGCTCATTATACCTAGGGGCTTCTTTAACAGAAGCTTGTTTATACGGGCCTCATTCCCAACACATGTGTCACACTTCCGCATGTACCTTTTATTCACCATTATATGCATCGATATGACTTAAGTTTTGGCCAAGCTGGGTTGCCTGGCTCCTGTGCTTACCCCTATGTTCCCGATTGTTCGGCTAGGCGGTAAAGGGAGCACCTCTGCGGTTGTTACTGCCGCGTCAGCCAGATGTGTACCTCAGACTGGGTGAAGCCGAAAGCTAGCGTTCTTAAGGGAATATTCGGTCGGTGAACTAAAAGTTGATTTCTCACTCGTTTATTTATCCTCCCCCAGATGCTTTTCTTCTTTTTTCGCAGTCCGGACATGCACTTTAGGGCATGCCTCCCAGGGAAAGGAACCCCTAATGGAACTATTATCCCTGGAAGATGTTTCTTACTAACCATGTAATATAACATAACTAGTTGGGCACTTGTCTGTTCAAGCACTAATGACCCCTACGCCTAGTCTCCACGCATGCCCCGGTTCTTACATAAACGAGAGGGTATTTGGACACACTCTGGACTATCAGGTCCCGAGGTTGAAGCGAAAAGGTCCGCCATGACAAATGATCTACAATCCGGATAGAAGACATTTTACATGTCATCTTAAATTACATAGTCAATTTGACTGGGTATATTCCTCTTCAATACCATCCAGCAGGCTATCTAGTTTACAGTCCTGTTGGGAATATTTGGCGGCCAACTCTACCTAGACGTACACTAAACTCACAAGGATCTCCTTCCCATCAGGCCCCACAGGTCCGACCTCGGCCATGTGGCTTGGGTCAGCCTTCGTGTACCGCGTCTTCACCATGGACCAGGCCTCCCTGGCGCCTTGACGGCAGGCCGATATCTTCCATAATCGGAAGCGCCGCCACGCTCCCTTCAGCTTCTCTGCAAGCTCTCCAAGGCCTTCGGGCATGGAGATGGATGGCCACAAGGCCTGGGCGACGCCTTGCATTACCTGCCGAACTCGTTTGTGCAGTTGTGAGAGCTCGGGAAGAAGGTCACCCATAGAACCGGGCATTTCCTCTGCAGGCCGACCTGTCAGCATACCTACAGACTTAACTCTGTCAATTGACTTCCTCGCCGAACTCTTTTTCGAAGTTCGTTCAAGCACTTACTAAAAATGCCGTGTCGAAGCTGCCGATTCTCCTTCATAGAGTCCGACAGCTGAGCACGAACATCCTTTAGTTCCTCACCCAGCTGGGTGTTGGCATCTTGGAGATTATTCTTCTCTTGCCTCACCCTCGTAAGCACACTCTCGCCAGCCTTTAACTGGCGCAAGAGTTGTTGCTTGTCCGGATCCACTCCGGCGCCATCTGCAATGTTATTGTCAGATTTCCACGCATGCAGCACTTCACAACATACTTATCTTTCGAAGCATATATTACCAGAGGGGGTCTCCTTGGCCTCCCCCGCCGTGGCTAGTGCGGCCTCAAGTTGTGCTTTACACTCTTCCAGCTCCAGGGACAGTTGGGTATTCTTTTCTGTAAGATCCTGCATAACAAATGATCCTTAAATTAGTTATTCTAACTGTTTCAAGTCTTGGGGGCTACTAACATATATAACCATCAAATTTTCTCACCCGTATGTCTTTTACATACTGCTCTGTAGCTCTGGCTAGACCATTTTGAGCGGCACTGAGGTACGCATCTCCCGTATTGAAGGCATCCAATGCCTCTTGGGAAAAACAAGCGTCACGAAGAACTCTCCGGCAACGCCTGTGGTTCATGGCACTCTCCACCTCGGAATTGGTGGAAGACAGCCCGTCCGCATCCTCTGTCGGAGGAGCGTTCGGTGCGTGCCTCGTGTTCGCCTCCGCTTCCGGACCCGGCCTTGAAGCCTAGCTCGTGGAGGCGCGATCGGCAACCTCTCCAGAAATAGTCCGGCGAGCGCTCTTCTTCCTGAAGAGAGCACGAGCATTAGTATGCCTTGAGGGAATAAAACCTGGGAATAAAATGGCGCGCCATACCATTGCGCCGGCGTCTCAATCTGGACTGCACTTCTTTTTAGCCTGCTGGGCCTTGCTGCCCCTTGTTGGCTAGCCACCGCAGGCTCGGCCCTCCACCTCAAGGACTTCCCCTGCATAAATGCCATTGGTATACGGTGATCAAAAATAAGCACGGGTGGATCATCTTAAAAGTACTGGGACTTTGGTCTGGGTTACTTGTGAGACTGAAGTAGTCCGGGATAATCGGCCGTAATGGCCACTAAGGCATTGTCCTTGCTCAATTGATGAAACACCCCATCGATCAGCTCCACAGATAAGTCCGGGTCCTCTTGGGAGTCCGGGTCGAAGGACCGTTCCGGGTCCTTGGGTTGTGGAGGAGGGCTGTTTATTTCCTTTACAGCCTGGCGTAGCTCCTGTGTTGAAATTGCTAGACTGAATACTTAACTATGGGAATATGAAACGGATGGGTGAGTGGAAGTGCCCGCTTACCCAGCTTGGAGGATTGTACATAGAAAATCCGCCCCGTGGGTTGACGCGGAGGAATTCCTCCTCTTCTCCCTTGTACAAAGCGGACAAGATCTTTATTAGAGCGGCAGCCGATTCTGGCCCCTTACGGCCGCACCGGGTGGCGTCGTCCTCCCCGTTGAAATCCCACATGCGGTGGCCTCTATACTGAAGCCACTGCACCCCTCGCATAATGCATGTGACCATGACCTCGATCATGGTCAGTCCGGAATGAGCTAACAACCTTATCCGGCTCATCAAGTAAAAGACGTCCTTGTCATTTTCCTTATGAGGGCTCCGTGGACGCCAGCTTAGGCGCTTCTTCAAAGGAGCATTATCAAACTCAGGGAGGCTGATCCGCACAGGGTCCGGCAAGGGGACATCTTCTATATAAAACCATTCTGAAGGCCAGTCTTCGGACGCCTTCTTTGGGGTTCCGGATAGATATCCGGTCCCGGCGATGCGCCATATTTCGGCTCCGCCCACTTGATATATCGACCCCTCCTGAGAACGGGGCACAAGGCAGAATAGCTTCTTCCACAGCGCGAAATGAGCCTCGATGCCCAAAAACAGCTCGCAAAGGGCTACGAAGCCCACAATATGCAATATGGAGGCAGGCGTAAGGTTGTGCAACTGGAGGCCATAGAACTCCAGGAGCCCCCGGAGAAACGGATGAATTGGAAATCCGAGCCCTCTTATCAAATAAGGGACAAGGCATACCCGCTCTCCTCTTTGGAGGGATTGGGGATGCTCTTCGCTTGCTCTCCACCGTTATAGGTGGCAAGCCCGGCTCAAACCGGGACCATGTAGGCTGGGGGGAGAAGCCCCTTGGCTTGGAGCGCCACTAGCTCGCTGTGCGGGACGGAGCATCTCTCCCAATCTTTAGGCTGAGGGCTGGGGGCGAGAGGAGGAGCTGCATCGACCGACCATGATGGAATGGATCTCTGTCGAATGCGCTCCGATGAATGCTCGCGAAGGGAAGATGGTGTGATTCGGATCTAAATCCCCGTCTCTTTTATAGGCAGATCATTTGCGTAGCTAGGGGGGTAAATGAAAAAAACACCCTGGCTTTTCGTATTCATTTGACACGTGGAAGATGGCCATTATTGGGCGCAGAAGCCAAGGAGCACAACATTCACCAGAAGCCGGACACTATTCAACAGGTATATGGAATTTGGAGAAGAACCCGCCTTGCAATGCCAAAGACAAATCTGCGCGCCAGACTCATCTTCATTGAAGCCTGGTTCGGGGGCTACTGAGGGAGTCCCGGATTAGGGGGTGTCCGGATAGCCGGACTATAACCTTTGGCCGGACTCTTGGACTATGAAGATACAAGATTGAAGACTTCGTCCCGTGTCCGGATTGGACTTTCCTTGGCGTGGAAGGCAAGCTTGGCGATACGGATATGTAGATCTCCTCCCATTGTAACTGACTCTGTGTAACCCTATCCCTCTCCTTTGTCTATATAAACCGGAGGGTTTTAGTCCATAGGACGAACAACAATCATACCATAGGCTAGCTTCTAGGGTTTAGCCTCCCTGATCTCGTGGTAGATCTGCTCTTGTACTACCCATATCATCAATATTAATCAAGCAGGAGTAGGGTTTTACCTCCATCGAGAGGGACCGAACCTGGGTAAAAACATCGTGTCCCTTGTCTCCTGTTACCATCCGCCTAGACGCACAGTTCGGGACCCCCTACCCGAGATCCGCCGGTTTTAACACCGACAAAGATCTATAAGGATAGATCAAAACGCTTAATAGTACTTTCAAATGAATACATACCGTGACAAGATTTTGAAGGAGTTCAAAATAGATTGGCAAAGAAGGAGTTCTTGGTTGTGTTATAAGGTGTGAGTATTGAGTAAGACTCAAGACCTGACCACCGCAGAACAGATAGGAAGGACGAAGGTCGTCCCCTATGCTTTATACGTAGGCTCTATAGTATGTTATGCCGTGTACCGCACCTGAAGTGTGCCTTGCCATGAGTCAGTCATGGGGTACCAGAGTGATCCTGGAATGGATCACAGGAAATTGGTCAAGGTTATCCTTAGTAACTAGTGGACTAAGGAATTTTCTCGATTATGGAGGTGGTAAAAGAGTTCGTCATAAATGATTACGTCGATGCAAACTTTGACGCTAATCTAGATGACTCCACGTAGTAAACCGGATTCGTATAGTAGAGCAGTTATTAGGAATAGTTCCAAATAGCGCATGGTAACTGCATCTAGAAGAAGATATAGAGATTTGTAAAGCACACACGAATCTGAAAGGTTCAGACCCGTTGACTAATAACCTCTCTCACAAGCGAGATATGATCAAACCCCATGGGTGTTGGATTCGTTACGATCACATAGTGATGTGAACTAGATTATTGACGCTAGTGCAAGTGGGAGACTGTTCGAAATATGCCCTAGAGGCAATAATAAAATGGTTATTATTGAATTTCCTTTTTCATGATAATTGTCTATTGTTCAAGCTATAATTGTATTAACTAGAAACTATAATACATGTGTGAATACATAGACCACAACATGTCCCTAGTGAGCCTCTAGTTGACTAGCTCGTTGATCAATAGATGGTTATGGTTTCCTAACCATGGACATTGGATGTCATTGATAACGGGATCACATCATTAGGAGAATGATGTGATGGGCAAGACCCAATCCTAAGCATAGCACAAGATCGTGTAGTTCATTTGCTATGAGCTTTTCTAATGTCAAGTACCATTTCCTTAGACCATGAGATTGTGCAACTCCCGGATAGCGCAGGAATGCTTTGGGTGTACCAAACGTCACAACGTAACTGGGTGGCTATAAAGGTGCACTACAGGTATCTCTGAAAGTGTCTGTTGGGTTGGCACGAATCGAGACTGGGATTTGTCACTCCGTATGACGAAGAGGTATCTCTGGGCCCACTCGGTAATGCATCATCATAATGAGCTCAGTGTGACTAAGTAGTTAGACACGGGATCATGCATTATGGAACGAGTAAAGTGACTTGCTGGTAACGAGATTGAACGAGGTATTGGGATACCGATGATCGAATCTCGGGCAAGTAACATACCGATTGACAAAGGGAATTGTATACGGGATTGATTGAATCCCCGACATCGTGGTTCATCCAATGAGATCATCGTGGAACATGTGGGAGTCAACATGGGTATCTAGATCCCAATGTTGGTTATTGGCCGGAGAATTGTCTCGGTCATGTCTGCATGGTTCCCGAACCCGTAGGGACTACACACTTAAGGTTCGGTGACGCTAGAGTTGTTATGTGAAATAGTATGTGGTTACCGAAGGTTTTTCGGAGTCTCGGATGAGATCCCGGACGTGACGAGGCACTTCGGAATGGTCTGGAGGTGAATATCGATATATTGGACGAAGGGTATTGGTGTCCGGAATTGTTCTGGGAGTAGCTGGTGACGACCAGCGTGACCGAAAGGTGTTTCGGAGGCCCCGACAAGCGTTGGGGGGCCTTATGGGCCAAGGGGAGGGGGCACACCAGCCCACTAATGGGCTGTGCGCCCCTCCCAACCCCTCTCACATAACCTGGAGAGGTGGGGGCGCCTCCCCTAGGGCAGCCGCCCCTCCCGGCTTGGGGGTTAAGTTTCCTAGGGGTGGGGGCGCCAAACCCATCTAGGGTTTCCCCTGTGGCCGCCATGCATCCCCTAGGGAACCCTAGGGCGTCTCCTCCACCCCCTTCCCCCTATATATAGTGAGGGAGAGAGAGGGCAGCCACACCCTTCCCTTGGCACAGCCCTCTCCCTCCTCCAACACCTCCTCCTCCTCCGTAGTGCTTGGCGAAGCCATGCTGGAGAACCACGAGCTCCACCACCACCACGCCGTCGTGTTGTTGGAGTTCTCCCTCAACTTCTCCTCTCCCCTTGCTGGATCAAGAAGGAGGAGACGTCCCCAGGCTATACGTGTGTTGACCGCGGAGGCACCGTCCATTCGGCGCTAGATCGGATCTTCCGTGATTTGAATCGCCGCGAGTACGACTCCATCATCCGCGTTCTTGTAACACTTCCGCTTAGCGATCTTCAAAGGTATGAAGATGCTCATCCTCTCCCTCTCTTGTTGCTAGAATCTCCATAGATTGATCTTGGTGATGTGTAGAAAATTTTGAATTTCGGCTACGTTCCCCAACAAGTTTTTCACTCCGTCTATAAATACCCCTCCCATTCCTCACTTCACTTTTACTCCGCTTGTCCTCTCTCCCGCTCGAGCTTCCCAAAACCTAGTGCCGCCGCTACTTCATCGTCGCCGGTGAGGAAGAGCTTCACTGCCTCAACCTCGTCGCCGTCGTACTCGCGTCGGCTGCGGATTTCTTCTCTCCGCCACTGCCGTAGCTATCTTCCTCTGCTGAGTTAGGGCGTGGAAGATCTGAACTGACGAACTTCACATCTACACTTCCTAGTTCATCGTGTTCTTCATCCAAGGTAATTAAAAGTTACTTTTACTGCCCTCTTTGATTCAAATGTTCAATCAAAAATCTTCAAAGGTGTTTATTCTTCAAATTCTCACACACTAAACACCTCACATTTCATCTGTTCTTGATCTGTTTCTCTAAGCAACATTTTTCTTCAAGATTCCTCAATTGTGTGGATTTTCGATCTGCACAACTCTGGAACCTAAGACAAAGAAAGCTTAGTGAAATTCTTCAAGAAACATCTGGTCAGATTCCTCAAACTTGTTCTTTTTGAAAAACCTTCCGAGAATGCATATGACCTCTCCAAATTCCTTGCAACAATACTCTGTTCACAGGTACTCATGTCCGCTACTGAATCACTAGGTTCTCATAAACTTAACTCATTTGCAGTGTTCCTCGAAGAAAAGTTACATACCTCCTCAAAAAATTCAGTTGTTCATATTCCTCAGCTGAAGAAAATTGCTGACGATAAGAAGCCACAGAAAGGAGGAAAGAGGCATGAAGTCAACATAGCATTTGAGATCCCTGATGATATCTATGCTGGTACTACACACCCCCTGAGGAAGATAAAAATCAACGCAAGGTGCACATTCAAAAGATTGAGAGGATATGGGCACGGGAATGGAGGGAGTACAGATATGTCACTCCCAAGTACATGAAGAAATTCACTGTCACCCCTCCATGCTCAAGACCTCCATTGGCACCTGTCCAAGAAGTAGATCCCACCAACCTCAAGCGCAGTGAGGACTATCCTAAAGAATGGGCCAAGCGCCAGGCCAAACTGGCCAAACAGGCAAAAGAAGCAGTGAGTAAATTTACTGAAGACTCTGCTGCCACTACCACCACTGCTGAGGCCTCTACTGTCAAGCCAAAGAAGGCCATGGAAAAGAAGCCTGCTCATAAGCCAAGTGCTTCATCCTCAATGCCCTCACGACCAGACTCTTCAAAGCCATCACGGCCAATTCCTTAAGCTGCTCTAGCTCCTCCTCCAAAATCCTCAGGACCTGTGCATCTCGCCACGTGCCAAAGGACAACTGGCATCTCTATTGCCTCAGCATCTTCTGCTAGTTCTCCAGCTCCACCAAATTCTTCAACTGGCCCCTCTCTACTGAAGAAAAGGCCACTGCTGGACGAGGCACTCGACCAAGTCCTCACAAGAAGCAAGAAGCAAAATGTTCTGAAGCTTTCCCCTGAAGAACTCGTTGCCTTGCAAGCTGAGATCAAGCAACTAAGTGATGAATTTGATCGCTACTGTGCTGACTGGCTTGGAGCCAAAGTCAGATTCGTGAATTTAACTGAGAAGTTCACTTCCAATGATGCAGCTCCAATGAAACAAGGAAATCCTCAGGCTGAGGCATCTGCTCAGCCTACCGAAGAACATACCAGCACCGCTGATGAAAATCAGGCTGCTGATGAATCTCAGAGTACCAGGGCTGATGACTGCTTTCCAGCCGCTGAAGAAATTGCCAGGGCAACCTCCAGTGTTGCGCCTGAAGAAACTGCCAGGACAGCTGAAGCTTCAACAGTTGTGCCTGAAGAAAATGAAGAAATCAGGGCAACTTCAACAGTTGTGCCTGAAGAAATTGAACCAAATTCCTCTGCTCCTCATGCACCTACTCCAACTCCGATCCTTATGTCTGCATCAGATGTGAAGAAGATCAAGGCTGCAGAGCGTGCAACAGTGAAGAAAAGGAAGGCATCAACTTCATCAGATTCTTCAGCTCCAAAGAAGATGAAGCCGTTGACCATCTCTTTTGCAAATCCCATTGATGCTATTCCCGTCTCATCCATGCCATGAAAGGACCTTGTTCCTTTTGATGAAGAATAGGTGATTCCAAATGAATCAGATGAAGAGATTCCTTGTGCTGCTTCGTCAGAGCAGTTGGATGAAGAAATTGAAGCGGATGCAATCCCTTCAACCCCAACAGTCTCATCGCTTATGCCTCAGTTCACTGCTGAAGAGGTCGGCGTTGAGGAAAAGAGTGAAGATGAAGATGTGGACATTGGGTGTACAACTCTTGTGCTGAATGATGACTTGTGGGAAAGTCAGCACCCCAACTCTCCTCTGTTCACACCACTGCAACAAATTCCTTAGTCCCCTGTCAACACTGAAGTACAAATGGGATCTGAAGAACCTCGTGCAACCCCGTCTGTCCATGAAGAGATTCCAGCCACTAGTGCTGAAGAAAATGTTAATGAAGAATTAAAGACCCAGGCTGTCACTGAAGAAGAACCTGGAATTCCTTAGCCTGTGGAGCCAGAGATTGCGATTCCTGAGGTGGTGATGCAATTGACTAATACTCCTCAGCCCAAGCCAAAGGACCCCTTCTCGAAGAAGCAGAAATTCAAGGCTGGTGACTTCTTTGGCGAGCATGTTTTCTTCACTGAATTCAACCCATATGACTCTGCTCGTCTTACAAGGAAGCGTTTCTGGACTGCCAGCGAAGTAAAATTTTATTCTTCACTGCTCTTCAACAAGGACAAAGTCTTCGACCACGAGCATATTCCTCACATCGACATGGAATCAATGCCTTGTTTTGCCCCAGTCCTCAGTGTGCTTCACGATGCAGGATTGCTCAACTTCTGCGGATTTTTGTGATTGGAATGAAGAGCTCATTCTTCAATTCTATGCAACCCTGCACATCACAGGCGATGCTGATGATATCAACTCTTGGGTGTTGGACTGGATGACTGAAAACACTCACTATAAGGCACCGGCCTCTGAATTACTTCACGCCCTGCCCATCAGTCCACCCATTAAAGGAGCTCGCTGCCTGTACCAGGAGCCAGAACTCACTGCTCATTACATGCAAGTGCTAATGAAGCCTTTGAAGCCAGGTCAAGCCCCAAGGACCAAATTCCTTGTGAAGGAATTGTTGTATGTACCAAGAACAGTCTATCGCATTCTGATGAAGACTATGAGTCCTAGGCCATGACTCATCTGATGAGGAAATTGTTGGCATCATGAAGAATCTGCTAGTCAACATCATTCATGGCATTCCTGTCAATTTTCATGATTTCTTCATGAGGACTCTGGCAAATGTTGCACTGTCTCCATTTGAGTTGAAGCCTTACACACCTTGGATTATGAGATTCATCAAAACAAGGTCCTTGCTCAACTACAAGGCTGACACTCTCAACCATTGTAGCTACTTGCCCCCCATTGAAGTCCTCAAAAGGACATTTTCCTCATCTGATGACAAGGGCAAGGTAGCTGCTGTTATAGATGAAGGCATTCATCCATTGGATGGTCAGTTTCGCAAAGCTGCATCTTACTCCACCAATGATGACTCTGCCACTCATGATTCTGCTACTAATGCATCCAAGCCAAATCCTCAAGCCACAGCTCCTAGAGTGATGACTGGCCGTGAGCTGCTTCTTAGTCTTCACCAGAAGGTGGATCGAAACCACAAATGGGTTAAGCGTCAGTTTGGTTCTATTCTTCACAACATGACTGCTACACACAATGCAGTGAAGAAAAACCATTAGTACCTCCATGAAGTCTTCGGCACCTGGACTATTCTATCTCATCTATATGGTGAAGAAGATCTAAAGCAAATGGGTCTCAAGGAGGATTTTGACTGGTCTGCACCTCCCTCGAAGAAATACAAGAAGGTCAAGGTTCCTTCCTTGGTGGCCAACTCCTATTCTTCATCACGCGACACCGATGAATATGGATACTTGGACGACACTGCGGCAGGCCCTACAACAACAAACGACCCCAACAACACTGGCGCTCCTTCATCAACTTGATATTCTTCAGGGGCGTTAGTCCTCATTTTTCGACCCTTTTGGTCATTCGATGACCAAGGGGGAGAAACTTGAGTTAGTCTTCAAGCGGGTCTATCTATATGGGCGTTCTTTTCTAAGTTACAACTCTCTTTCTTCTGAGACTTTATTCGATCGAGTTGTAAACTTAAACTCTATGGTGGCCTGATACTTTTGTTGGGATATTCTGCATGCTTCTTCCTCGATTAATGTTAATGCATGCATGCTGAATTACATCAGTCACCATATTTCATCATGCATTTCAAATTCTTCATATAATATGTTAAATGCGTGTATGAATTAGAAGATATAGGGGGAGATCTCCATGATTCTACTCTTCAAGTGTGCATTGCTTCAAAAGCAAATTTCTCACTATGCACATCTTCAGGGGGAGTTCTCCTATATCTTGCTATCAAATTCCTCAATATCAGTATTTACACTTCGTATAAATATCCCCGTTGAAAACTTAACCTATATTGTCATCAATCACCAAAAAGGGGGAGATTGTAAGTGCATCTAGTGCCCCTTAGTGATTTTGGTGTATTGAAGACTTATAGGTTAAGGGACTAATGTGTTTATGAGTGTACACAGGTCTATAAGTCTATGAGGAGTTTGATATTTACAGAGAAAGTCGACCCCTAAAAATGAATATCTTCGACTAACAATTTTGATTTTCTGAAGACTTTGAAAGTGAAGAAATTGGTGTGACCTGAAGACTAGATATTCATACGAGGAACATGAAGCGTGAAGACTTTTGTTTTCGTAGTTTCATTTTCTCTTTCTTGAGTCATTGGAAACACCGTACTGTTAAAGGGGGTCGAGGAAATACTAAGGAAAAATTTCCATGTGATGCTCAACTCAAAATCCTACACCTACCAATCCCTTCGAGTGAAGCCATTGGAAATCTCATACAGTTCAGTCAATTTCTTCAGTGACAGAGACGAAGTTCTTCTGGTCTCTGAGGAATTTGTTCTGACTGAGGAGTTAGGAACTCGCCAGTGCGGATTACCTACACAGTGAGGAACATGATAGCCCTGAGGTATTTGATACTCAAAATTCCGAGCGTTGTTGTGCTACGTGCCAGCTGTCCCAAAATATCTACCCACCTAACGGTCATATCATTGAAGGGCATTTATGTCTTATCATGTCGGGCTGCTCCCTAGGCTATAAATCGCCGCCCCCCCTACAACCACTAGCTGGTTTGCTGCTCTGAGACAAACTGACACTTGTCATTTGAGAGCATCCCATCCTCCGAGGACTTTGAGCGAAAATCATCAAGTGAGGAAAACCCAAACACCTACAAACCCAAAGTGATTGAGCATCACTGAAGAGATTGATCCTGCGTGGATCCAACGCTTGTTACCTTTGAAGAATGTGCTTCTTCCAGACGGTTAGGCATCATGGTCTAGAGTATCCAAGAGGAATTGTGGATCACCGAGTTACCAAGTTTGTGAAGGTTTGGAAGTCACCTCAAGACTTACCACGAGTGATTGGGCGAGGTCTGTGTGACCTTAGCTCAAGGATAATACGGTGAGGACTGTGTGTCCAGGACTGTGTATCCTCAGGTTTAAATACCTAGCTGATCCAACCAGACGTACAACTGAGACAGCAGTTGGAACTGGTCTACCAAATCATTGTCTTTACC
This sequence comes from Triticum dicoccoides, assembly GCF_002162155.2. Taxonomy (NCBI): domain Eukaryota; kingdom Viridiplantae; phylum Streptophyta; class Magnoliopsida; order Poales; family Poaceae; genus Triticum; species Triticum dicoccoides. The sequence continues at coordinate 163,948,097 of NC_041391.1, read as the reverse complement.
AAGCTTACTGGTTCTATTTCCTCAACTCTTTCATTTCCTCATAACTGTGTTGTGTGCTTGTTCATATCTGTGTTTGAAGACTTTGACTGAACACTTTCTCAATTTTCTCAGTTCAATTTCTTCATTCTGTTTGTCTTCATCCTGTATTATCCTGTGTTTACGCTTTCTGTACTCTGAGCTTGTCTTCATTTCATCATGATGACCATGCTTGTGTTCTGTTATGTTTACATCTGAGTACTTATTCAGCTGCAAGTAGTTCTTTGCTAAGGAATTTCCTCTCCCACAAATTCCTCGGTGAAGAATTTCATAAAAATCGCCTATTCGTCGCCCCTCTAGTCGATATAACGCACTTTCATCAGTCCTAGGTGGCCCTGATGTCAACTCATGACATCCAATGGCCACCATCGTGGCAAAACAAAAACAGTCCCAAACGGGGACATGAGAGTTCAATACCAACCACGGGCACACAAGGTTATGTCTGCTTACTAGGCCAGGGTAACCCACACCCATAACCTTCCCTCGTTAGAGGCACCGGTGAGAGACATGACAATAGATCGCATTAGGGCCTTCCCATAATTGCAAATGTGGTTGCACTGGAAAAGGCCGGTTCGGTGGCACCTGACCAACTTAATGACGGAATTTGTCCCCAAAGTATATCTGCGATAACTGATACACCGATATCATCTATCAACCTTTGATCCAAGTCATAGCAATATCCAACAAATAATCCAAAGCATAACCTAGTCATGACATAATCTCTAAGGATAACAAAATACTAAGAGCATGCTGAATCCAAGAACAATAATACTACTAATCCAATAGCAAGAACAAGCTATCCAGCTAAGATCCACATGCAGTCATCATATCCAAAATCATACACCAAAATATAATATCAGATATCAACATGAAAATAATCATAATATAAGCCACTAATAATCCAATGGCAACATGTCATCCACAGAAGCTGCAAAATAATAGTCCTAGAACTCCAAACAGCATCATGGCAATAGCAAGATCAAAATATCACTCCGAAATGGCATGAATCAGTCACATGTAGCTAAAGCAAATTTTAGACAAGTTTATAGAAGTAAACCATGTCAATGCATTGCAATCATGCAAATGGAGGGTGTGGCTTGCCTAGGAGGGAGGGATTCATTGGGAAAGTGCAAGAAGCTCGCGGAAAGAATCACCGGAAAATGTTCTCTCTCGGAGGAGGCTGAATAAGGGCAAGGGCATAAAGGTCATTTTCAAAATTTTAACACATGGTGAAACTGATACCAACAGAACGGACTCGACAAGTCGAAGAAGTGGGCTTTGGAATCACCTCATTTGGAGTTGTGAGCAAAAAGATACAGCCGTTCGTTCGTCAGGCGGAAAAATCAACAAATTATGTGCTTTTCTGCTACTAAGGGGTGAACATTCGCAAAGTAGAGGCTTCGGCCGACTGATCAGAACTGAAAGCGCAATTTCAGCAATATGCTTCCCCACAAAGAAAACGTAACCAGCCGCAGTACAAAGGAAGAATACGCTTCCCTTAGGTGAAGACATACATGGCCGTATGCGTCTCCACTTAACCACGCGGGCCCGGGGTTTCAGTGGATGACGAGTGGAGTCGAGGGGGAGGTGGGGCCCGCCTGGCAGGGTTGTCTTCCTCCTCCCGCGCCTGCACTTTGCCGTGGGGAGGGGAGGACCCCGACGGCGACCGCTGGCATTGCAGGCCATCACCTGCGGCGTGTGGCATACCGGCGTGATCAGGGGACCGAGCTGCACCTTCCTGGACCACTCACGCATCCCCGGGAGGTCGGAGTCACGCGGGGTTGCGGCTACAGTGGACGGTGGCTCAGCCGGACTCGGGCACAGCACTTCGGCCAAGGAGAGGATGTGGTGACCACCGGGGAAGGGTCAAGGATGGTGGTGGAGGGGTCTGGTGGAGAAGAGAAGGAGTGGGAGCTCGGCGTCAAGCCAATTTAGGCCGAGACCGAGGCGGGCACGGAGGCCATGTAGGAGGAATGAGGGGCTCCGAAGATGGACTGAGGAGCCTGGGTGGCTTATGGGAGTGAGAGGGAGCTATTGGTGTGGTCGGGAGGGGTCGGGGATGGTTTATATAGCCAGGAGAGGAGGTGCCCGAGCTAGAGATTGTCGCAGGCGCGTGGGCACTCGGAGGTAGGAGACGGGAAGGCACAGAGGAGAGTTTACGGGGGCAGAGGGAGCCAAGCGGCACGGGGAGGAAGGCGACGGGCGCGAACTGAGCCGAACGACTACTGTTCGTCCGTGGGCACGCGGAGGCGAGCACCGACGAGCGAGCTGGCGAAGGGGGAGAGGGGTCCATGGTTAAGGCTACGACGAGGGGAAACGGCTAGACATGGTCACGCGTGCGAACACGACAAGAGGGAGAGGGGCCGGAGCTAGGCGACGTCCTGGCCGCGGCCACAACGAGCAGAGCACGTGCACATGTGTGCCAGCTGCGCGGTCACCACGTGACATGTCACGAGCAGGACTGGAGGGGATGCCAAACCTTGTCTGGGGTATTGCCTCTCTACCCTGGAGGTTGTAGAAAGAGAAATCTCGAGAGAAGGGGCTTTGTAGCGAAGTGAGTCATCGATGAAAGTTTGCTGCATCAATCTTCATCAGGCCACTGTGCTCAACAGAGAACTGATTGGGGCCAAATTTATTGTCTGGTGTGTGTAGCTTAGGAAGGACTATAATTCTGGGGGTTTTGGAGTACAATGGACCACAAACTAATATAGTTGATGTGCAACTCGCATTATGGTCCAAAAGCTTCATCTAGATGATGCACTCACTTGGAGTAGCCACTTGAGCTCAAATTTGTCAAGGCAGCATGTTTTGGACATATAGAGATGTTGTGAAAATTTCATACCAAATGGACAAACCAAAATGGTACTTGCTTCACAAACATCCTCTTTGTCCAGAAACTTGGAATAATTTTGGAGAGAAAATGGCTTGTTTAAATGATCCAAAATTTTGTGGAGAGAAGTTATTTAGGTAGGAGCATGATCTGGTAATTTTTCGGAATTAATGAAGCAATATAAAATATACTTGCTTCACAACCTGAAAATATTAACAGAATCAAGGATTTGAAGCTGTGCTCACATAGATGATTGGATGAAGCTGAAACTTAGAGGAGTGTGATAATATGAGCACATGAAATGGTGTGAAAACTTTCAACTCATTTAGATACTCCTAGCTAGTACTTCCTTCACAATGGCTTTTTTTACAGAAACTTTAAAAAATTGCTGAGGAAGATTGGCTAGGAAAATAAAGTTGAATTTTGGCATGAGGCAATGATTTGGATGATATATCATGCCCAAAAAGTTTGGGAGCAATCAAGAAAGGATAGATGGCACTTCCTTCACAAAAAGCCACTCTGGATAGAAATGAGGAATAAATATTGGGGAATTATTTTTGGACTTGGACAGAAAAGTTTGGGCATATTTGAGGAATATATGACCCAAAAAAATTATGAGAATTATTTGGCAATTTTGGGAGTGACAGAAATATAGGTTGCTTCACAACCTAGGGCAAACATGACTATTCCTTTAATAGGAAAAGGAATATTCCTTAGAAAAGAATTTTAGGGTTGGGCTAGAATGGAAATGACATGATCTTGGAAAAGTTTTGAGAATAATGAGCCACTTGAGAGAAGAAATGATGATGATCTCCCAGGTTGCAAGGCCATAGATCCACTCGAAAAAGAAAATCAGAGCAAAAACCAATAAATCAAAAAAAGGGGCAAAAACCAGGGTGTTACAGGATCGGATGCCATGTTTGATTAGGCCATCCTGATGACATTTTGTTCGTCCCTGTAAATATTGTGACGGTTGAATAAAGCTTTCGCGAGTTTGTCTCAAAAATAAAGCTAGCAACTACTTCTATCTCCAGAAAAAAGCTAGCTGCTACTTTGTCTAAACAAAGTAGCTACTAGTCGTTCTTAAAAATAGCTAGCCAATACTCCTAGTTATGTTACTCTAGCTACTACTCGTTCTTAAAAAATAGCTAGCCGCTACTGGTAGTTATGTTACGTAGCGAGCAATCTATTCCATTAAAAAAGACTTGCGCAACACTTCTTTGGCAAAAGATCGATAGGGTCGCAAACCATATTATGATAACTAATTGCATATCTGGATCATGTTGTGGTCATCTCCAAGCTTGAATGGCGTTGCAAACACGTGGAACTTTGGTTTCCCATTTGCAACATGGACCATCTTGCGGTCATCTCCAACTTACATGGCGGGGATCATGTTGCGGTCACCCATTACAGCATGGACTATCATTCTGTCACCTCTATGTCGCATGGCATCGCAAACACGAGGGCCATTGGTCACCCACCTCGACATGGGCCATGTTGTGGTCACGGATTGTAACATGGACCTATAATATATTGCCTCCGTTTCTAAATATTTGTCTTTTAGAGATTTCAAATGAACTACCACATATGAATGTATATAGACATATTTTAGAGTGTAAATTCATTCATTTTGGTCCGTATGTAGTCACTTGTTGAAATTTATAAAAAGATAAATATTTACGCACGAAAAAAGTATTGCAATATATATTATTAAAATAAAAGGCAAACAAGCCATCATATTCATCCTCATAAATTAAGTTATCTTGATCCTTAATTTTAGACATCAAAAGCTGAGATTAAAAGATGTAAATGTTACGTAAAAATATTGACATGTACCAGAAGGGGCAACATGTCACGTATAAATAGTACACAAAAAATGATGGCCACGAGCAAAACAAGATAGCCATGAGCAGTTACTATTGAGTCGAGCCTTTTTTTTTCTGAACATCAGTACATACGCAAGCGCTCATACATACACGCATACATTTATCCGTATGAACACACACGCACATCCTACCTCTATGAGCACCTCTGAGAGACTGAGCTGACATGTCATCTTGAGATTTACGAAGTCGCCGTAGGCGCCTCGTCGTCGACGGGAATGCCTCCTTCCACTAAAAATGTGTCGCCGGAAATTTTAAAATAAATGCAGGAATAATACGAGCACCAGGATTTGAACCTTGGTGGGCTGAGGATACCACTATCCCTCTAACCATCCAACCACATGTTGATTCGCTTATTGAGTCCAGCCTAAAAAGAACCATTGAACCCATCCAAAACAGCAGTGTGCACAAGATGGAATAGATATGTTTCCATCAATGGGTCATGGACAACATGAAATACGAGTCCAACATGCAAGCTTAATAAGCAAACAAGGAGAGTAACATGCTCACGTGATTGCAATTTCAAACACGGAAAGATACATACAAATAAGACAAGTATATGTTCAGATTTCACATGGTGTCGGCCACATAAGCACAGCCACGGCAACCCATATAAACAGGTCTAACCGACCGCATAAAGCACACACCAAAGAGTTAGGAGTCAACTAAGACTACGCCACGGAACACTCAACTCACACATCCCATGGAGATCGAAGTAGACAAAGCCATGCCGCGACGTTAAAGCCAGCCTTCCGTTTCATTCGACATCCGACAAAGTCACGCCCTAGCGCTTTTGACCTGAATTATCAAGTTTGGTTATTGTTATTTGGTAAATTTACCTTTTTTTGGATAAACTCTTGCTTTCTCAATTGATAAACCTGATATCACCGGCAGCTCTCGCCGCCAGCCACTCCGGCCCCGGCACCCATCCCCTGCCTCCTCGCCGGCGGCCGCTCCAGCACCGTTACCCACCTTTCCCTCTCATGGCCTCCCATGCATTTGGTGGCAGGCCTCGCGCCCTACGGTGGACCGACTCCAGCCCCTCGTTCGCTGAGAGCAGTGCCCGCCGGCCGATGTCAGCCTCCTTCGGGAGGCCCTCTACGCTTCGCCGCCCCCTCCCCCGCCTCCCCAGGCCCCCTCCCCCGGTGGCCTGCCCGGGGTCGGCAGAGCCCGCGTCCCGGCCCTAGCCCCGTTCCGAGATCCACAGTGAGGGGGCTGCCTTGCTCCCGCCTGCTGATGGTGGCGCGCTTGCCCGCGACTGGGAAATGCCTCGTGGGCATAGGCGAAGGCTGTTGTGCAAGTGGTGCCCCCCCTAGCTCCACGCCGCTGCTCTCCGGGTCCTTGCCTGCCATCTAGTCGTCGGCCGTGCCTGCTGTCACCCCCTCCCCTCGTCCGTCCTTACCAAGTTCCCTTGTTTCTGGTAATGTTTCTGTGGCGTCGCACGCCGCTTCTGCCATGTCTGGCCACCCCTCCGCATGCCTGCTAGAGTCGTGTTCTATCTTCCACGGTCTCCGACCGTCGAGGCGACCGAAGCTGCGCTGCAGCAGCACACGCTCATCGTTCTTGTTGCCGGCGCCCGCTCTGGTGTTTACTGTGAGGATGCCGTGGCCTTGCTCCATGCGAAGTGCCCCATGCCCCCCCCCCCGACGCGTTCTCCCTGCACCGCCGCCGACCCGATGAGTTTCTCCTCCGCTTCCTGGAC
>NC_041391.1:163856890-163941207 GCF_002162155.2 Triticum dicoccoides | reverse complement strand
TGGACGTCGCTGACCGAGCGCGCGTTGCCGCGTCCGCTTTACACTATTGGCGCTTCCGCCTGCTCATTGATACATCTCCGTCTTATCTATAATTTTTGATTGTTCCATGCCAATATTATACAACTTTCATATACTTTTGGCAACTTTCTATACTATTTTTGGGACTAACATATTGATCCAGTGCCCAGTGCCAGTTCCAGTTTGTTGCATGATTTTTGTTTCGCATAAAATCCATATCAAACGGAGTCCAAAAGGGATAAAAATTTACGGATTTTTTTGGAATATATGTGATTTTTGGGAAGAAGAATCAACACGAGACGATGCCCGAGGGGGCCACGAGGCAGGGGGCGCGCCCCTAACCACTCCATAAGGCGGTTGGTGCCCTTCTTCCGCTGCAACAAAGCTAATATCCAGATAAAAATCGTGTCCAAATTTCAACCCAATCGGAATTACGGATCTCCGGGAATATAAGAAACAGTGAAAGGCTAGAATCGGGGAGGCAGAAATAGAGAGACAAAGAGACATATCCAATCTCGGAGGGGCTGTCGCCCCTCCTCCGCCATGGAGGCCATGGATCAGAGGGGAAACCCTTCTCCGATCTAGGGGGAAGGTCAAGGAAGAAGAAGAAGAAGGGGGCTCTCTCCCCCTCTCTTCCGGTGGCGCCAGAACGCCGCCGGGGCCACTACAAGAAATATGTCAACTTGTGACCTTCTGTCAGTGACCCTCGAAGAATAGGTCATAAATCTGTTCGGGGGCTCCAAACCCTAAACTATAACGACCATTTTACTCAGAAAGGTCGTAATTTTCTTACACGAAAAGGTCATGATGAAGTAGACAACACTGGTTTGCTGCCTTATTTCTAGCTGATCACGACCAATATAGATGGTCATAACCTTGTAAATTGTGGTGGATTGCTATGACTAGGCGCCACCTCATCAGTTTTCCCTATGTGTCATGTCCATGTGTCAATTTATTCCCTAGGTTTTGAAGCAACGTATATTTTTGTCATTCTCAAAATTCCCAAAAAAGGCATTCTTCACTATCCAAATCATTGCCTCATGACAATATTCAACTCCTTTTTCCTGGTAAATCTTCCTCGGCAAATTTCCAAAGTTTTTGTTCAACTCTAACTGTTGTGAAGTACTAGCTAGGTGCTACGTCTTGAGCTTGTGTTGGTTTTCCTTGAAGAGGAAAGGGTGATGCATCAATAGTAGCGTAAGTATTTCCCTCGGTTTTTGAGAAACAAGGTATCAATCCAGTAGGAGGCTCCTCGGAAGTCCCATGCACCTACACAAACAAACAAGAACTTGCAACCAACATAATAAAGGGGTTGTCAATCTCTTCACGGCCACTTGCGAAAGTGAGAGCTGATAGAGATAATACGATAAAATAGATATATTTTTGGTATTTTATGATATATATTGGAAAAGTAAAGATGCAAATAAAAGTAGATGGAAAGCTTATATGATAAAAGATAGACCCGGGGGCCATAGGTTTCACTAGTGGCTTCTCTCAAGATAGCATAAGTATTATGGTGGGTGAACAAATTACTGTCGAGCAATTGATAGAAAAGCGAATAATTATGAGATTATCTAGGCATGATCATGTATATAGGCATCACATCCGTGACAAGTACACCGACTCCTTCCTGCATCTACTACTATTACTCCACACATCGACCGCTATCCAGCATGCATCTAGAGTATTAAGTTCATAAAGAACAGAGTAACGCAATAAGAAAGATGACATGATGTAGAGGGATAAACTCATGCAATATGATATAAACCCCATCTTTTTATCCTCGATGACAACAATACATTACGTGCCTTGCTGCCCTTTTTGTCACTGGGAAAGGACACCGCAAGATTGAACCCAAAGCTAAGCACTTCTCCCATTGCAAGAAAGATCAATCTAGTAGGCCAAACCAAATTGATAATTCGAAGAGACTTGCAAAGATAACTTAATCACACATAAAAGAATTTAGAGGAGATTCAAATATTTCTCATAGATAAACTTGATCATAAACCCACAATTCATCAGATCTCGACAAACACATCGCAAAAAGAGTTACATCGAATAGATCTCCAAGAAGATCAAGGAGAAAATGGTATTGAGATTCAAAGAGAGAGAAGAAGCCATCTAGCTAATAACTATGGACCCGAAGGTCTGTGGTAAACTACTGACAACTCATCGGAGAGGTTATGGTGTTGATGTAGAAGCCCTCCGTGGTTGATTCCCCCTCCGGCGGAGCGCCGGCGAAGACTCCAAGATGGGATCTCGCGGATACAGAAGGTTACAGTGGTGGAAATAGTTTTTCGTGGTCGCCTATGATGTTCTCGAGGTACGTGGGTATATATAGGAGCACGAAGTAGGTCGGTGGACACCTAAGGGGCCCACGAGATAGGGGGGCGCGCCCAGTAGGGGGGCGCCCTCCACCCTCGTGGCCTCCTTGATTGCTTCTTGACTTGCACTCCAAGTCCTCTGGATCACGTTTGTTCCAAAAAGATCGCTCCCGAATGTTTCATTCCATTTGGTCTCCTTTTGATATTCCTTTTCTTCGAAACACTGAAATAGGCAAAAAAAACAGCAATACGGGGTGGGCCTCCAGTTAGTAGGTTAGTCCCAAAAATGGTATAAAAGTGTAAAGTAAATCCCATAAACATCCAAACGGGTAATATAATAGCATGGAACAATCAAAAATTATTGATACGTTGGAGACGTATCAAGCATCCTCAAGCTTAATTCCTTCTTGTCCTCGAGTAGGTAAATGATAAAAATAGAATTTTTGATGTGGAATGCTACCTAGCATAATTCTCAATGTAATTTTCTTTATTGTGGCATGATTGTTCAGATCCAAATGATTTAAGATAAAAGCTTATAAAACATAAAAATAATAATACTTCAAAGCATACTAACAAATAATCATGTCCTATCAAAATAGCATAGCCAAAAAAGCTTATCTCTACTACCTTAAAAAAATGTAAGGTTCCGTATCCCGTCATACGTCGTCGAACCCTTCGTCCGCCTCCCTCATCCTTCATCCTCCCACCATCTCGTTCCTTTTCTTCTCTCTCGCGCATGCCCACCGATTCAACAGCCTCGGCTCACGACTGTCGGTATCCGGCAATCACGGTACATGGGCTCCCTCGTCCCCCGTTGCCTTCGTGCCTCCTCCCAACGACCACATGTTGGGGAACGTAGCAGAAATTCAAAAAATTTCTACGAGTCACCAAGATCTATCTATGGAGAGACTAGCAACGAGAGAGAGGGGAGTGCACCTACATACCCTTGTAGATTGCTAAGCGGAACCGTTCAAGTGAACGGGGTTGAAGGAGTCGTAATCGTCGTGATCCAAATCACCGGAGATCCTAGTGCCGAACGGACGACACCTCCGCGTTCAACACACGTGCAGCCCGGTGATGTCTCCCATGCCTTGATCCAGCAACGAGAGAGGGAGAGGTAGGGGAAGACTCCGTCCAGCAGGAGCACGATGGCGTGGTGGTGGTGGAGTAGCGCGGTACTCCAGCAGGGCTTCACAAAGCACTACGAGAGACGAGGAGGAAGAGAGGTAGGGCTGCGCCAAGAGGGATATCAAATCATGTGTTGGCAGCCCCAAAGACCTCAACTATATATAGGGGAGAAGGAGGGGGCTGCGCCCCCTCTACGGTTTCAACCCCAAGGGGTGCGGCAGCCCCTAGATCCCATCTAGGGTGCGGCCAAGGGGGGAGAGGGGGAAACTTGCCCCCCAAGTAAGGTGGAGGCTCCCCCTCCCCAAACCCTAGGCGCCTTGGGCCCTGGTGGGGGCGTACCAGCCCACCTGGGGCTGGTACCCTCCCACACTTGGCCCATGCAGCCCTCTGGGGCCCGGTGGTCCCACTTGGTGGACCCCCGGGACCCTCCCGGTGGTCCCGGTACATTACCGATAGCACCCGAAACTTTTCCGGTGACCAAAACATGACTTCCCATATATAAATCTTAACCTCCGGACCATTCCAGAACTCCTCGTGATGTTCGGGATCTCATCCAGGACTCCGAACAACATTCGGTAACCACGTATATCTATTCCCTATAACCCTAGTGTCATCGAACCTTAAGTGTGTAGACACTACGGGTTCGGGAACCATGCAGACATGACCGAGACAACTCTCCGGCCAATAACCAATAGAGGGATCTAGATACTCATGTTGGCTCCCACATGTTCCACGATGATTTCATCGGATGAACCACGATGTCGAGGATTCAATCAATCCCGTATACAATTCCCTTTGTCTAGCGGTATTGTACTTGCCCGAGATTTGATCGTCGGTATCCTGATACCTTGTTCAATCTCGTTACCGGTAAGTCTCTTTACTCGTTTCGTAGCACATCATCCCGTGATCAACCCCTTGGTCACATTGTGCACATTATGATGATGTCCTACCGAGTGGGCCCAGAGATACCTCTCCGTCAACCGGAGTGACAAATCCCAGTCTCGATTTGTGCCAACCCAACAGACACGTTCGGAGATACCCGTAGTGCACCTTTATAGCCACCCAGTTATGTTGTGATGTTTGGTACACCCAAAGCATTCCTATGGCATCCGGGAGTTGCACAATCTCATGGTCTAAGGAAATGATACTTGACATTAGAAAAGCTTTAGCATACGAACTACACGATCTTTGTGCTAGGCTTAGGATTGGGTCTTGTCCATCACATCATTCTCCTAATGATGTGATCCCGTTATCAACGGCATCCAATGTCCATGGTCAGGAAACCGTAACCATCTATTGATCAACGAGCTAGTCAACTAGAGGCTTACTAGGGACACGGTGTTGTCTATGTACCCACACATGTATCTGAGTTTCCTATCAATACAATTATAGCATGGATAATAAACGATTATCATGAACAAGGAAATATAATAATAACTAATTTATTATTGCCTCTAGGGCATATTTCCAACAGTCTCCCACTTGGACTAGAGTCAATAATCTAGTTCACATCGCCATGTGATTAACATTCACAGGTCACATCGCCATGTGACCAACATCCAAAGAGTTTACTAGTGTCACTAAACTAGTTCACATCATCATGTGATTAAGACTCAATGAGTTCTGGGGTTTGATCACGTTTTGCTTGTGAGAGAGGTTTTAGTCAATCGGTCTGCAACATTCAGATCCGTATGTACTTCGCAAATCTCTAGGTCATATTGTAAATGCTGCTTCCACGCTCCACTTGGAACTATTCCAAATGGTTGCTCCACTATAGTATCCAGTTTGCTACTCAGAGTCATTCGTATAGGTGTTAAAGCTTGCATCGACGTAACCCTTTACGCCGAACTCTTTATCACCTCCATAATCGAGAAACATGTCCTTATTTACTCCAAGGACAATTTTTGACCGCTGTCCAATGATCCATTCCTGGATCACTCTTGTACCCCCTTGCCAGCCTCATGGCAACGCACACTTCCGGTGTGGTACATAGCATAGCATACTATAGAGCCTACGTCTGAAGCATAGGGGACGACCTTCGTCCTTTTTCTCTCTTTTGCCGTGGTCGAGCTTTAACTCTTAACTTCATTCCTTACAACTCAGGCAAGAACTCCTTCTTTGACTGATCCATCTTGAACACCTTCAAGATCATGTCAAGGTATGTGCTCATTTGAAAGTACCATTTAGCGTTTTTTGATCTATCCTCATAGATCTTGACGCTCAATGTTCAAGCAGCTTAATCCAGGTTTTCTATTGAAAAACACTTTTCAAATAACCCTATATGCTTTCCAGAAATTCTACATCATTTCTGATCAACAATATGTCAATAACATAAACTCATCAGAAATTCTATAGTGCTCCCACTCACTTCTTTGGAAATACAAGTTTCTCATAAACTTTGTATAAACCCAAAATCTTTGATCATCTCATCAAAGCGTATATTCCAACTCCGAGATGCTTACTCCAGTCCTTAGAAGGATTGCTGGAGCTTTGCACACTTGTTAGCATCTTTCAGGATTGACAAAACCTTCTGGTTGTATCACATACAACCTTTCCTCAAGGATATCGTCGAGGAAACAATGTTTTGACATCCTATGTGCAAGATTTCATAAATCATGCAGTAATTGCTAATATAATTCCAACAGACTCTTAGCATCGCTACGAGTGAGAAAGCCTCACTGTAGTCAACTCCTTGAACTTGTCGGAAAACATCTTAACGACGAGTTGAGCTTTCTTAATGGTAATACTTACCATCATTGTCTGTTTTTCTTTTAAAATCCATCTGTACCCAACAGCCTTACGACCATCAAGCAGTTCCTCCAAAGTCCACACTTTGTTCTCATACATGGATCCTCTCTCGGATTTTATGGCCTCAAGACATTTGTCGGAATCCGGGCCCACCATCGCTTCTCCATAGCTCGTAGGTTCATTGTTATCTAGCAACATGACCTCCAAGACAGGATTACGTACCACCTTGAAGCAGTACGCATCCTTGTCGACCTATGAGGTTTGGTAGTGACTTGATCCGAAGTTTCATGATCATTATCATAAGCTTCTACTTCAATTGGTGTAGGTGCCACAGGAACAACTTCATGTGTCCTGCTACACACTAGTTGAAGTGATGGTTCAACAACCTCATCAAGTCTCCACCATCCTCCCACTCAATTCTTTCGAGAGAAACTTTTCCTCGAGAAAGGACCCGTTTCTAGAAACAATCCTTTTGCTTCCAGATCTGAAATAGGAGGTATACCCAACTATTTTTGGGTGTCTTATGAAGATGCATTTAATCCGATTTGGGTTCGAGCTTATCAACCTGAAACTTTTTCACATAAGCGTCGCAGCCCCAAACTTTCAAGAAACGACAACTTAGGTTTCTCTAAACCACAGTTCATACGCTGTCATCTCAACGGAATCATGTGGTGCCCTATTAAAGTGAATGTGGTTGTCTCTAATGCCTAACCCATGAACGATAGTGGTAATTCGATAAGAGACATCATGACTGCACCCTATTGGATATGGTGCATGCCATGATGTCCGGACACACCATCACACTATGGTGTTCCAGGCGGTGTTAGTTGTGAAACAATTTCCACAATGTCTTAATTGTGTACCAAACTCGCAACTCAGATATTCATCTCTATGATCATATCACAGACATTTTATCCTCTTGTCACGAAGATCTTCAACTTCAGTCTGAAATTACTTGAACCTTTCAACAATTCAGACTTGTGTTTCATCAAGTAAATATACTCAACATCTACTCAAATCATCTGTGAAGTAAGAACATAACGATATTCACTGCATGCCTCAGCACTCATTGGACTGCACACATCAAAATGTGTTACTTCCAACAAGTTGCTATCTTGTTCCATCTTACTGAAAACGAGGCTTTTCAGTCATCTCGCCCATGTGGTATGATTTGCATATCTCAAGTAATTCAAAATCAAGTGAGTCCAAACGATCCATCTGCATGGAGTTTCTTCATGCGTATACACCAATAGACATGGTTTGCATGTCTCAAACTTTTCAAAATGAGTGAGTCCAAAGATCCATCAGCATGGAGCTTCTTCATGCGTTTTATACCAATATGACTTACATGGCAGTGCCACAAGTAAGTGGTACTATCATTACTATCTTATATCTTTTGGCATGAAAATGTGTATCACTATGATCGAGATTCAATAAACCATTCTTTTAGGTGCAAGACCACTGAAGGTATTTATTTAAATAAATAGAGTAACCATTATTCTCCTTAAATGAATAACCGTATTGAGATAGACATAATCCAATCATGTCTATGCTCAACGCAAACACCAAATAACAATTATTTAGGTTTAACACCAATCCTGATGGTAGAGGGAGCGTGCGATGCTTGATCACATCAACCTTGGAAACACTCCCAACACATATCGTCAGCTCACCTTTAGCTAGTCTCCATTTATTCCGTAGCTTTTATTTTGAGTTACTAACACTTAGCAACCAAACCAGTATCTAATACCCTGGCGCTACTAGGAGTACTAGTAAAGTACACATTAGCATAATGTATATCCAATATACTTCTATCGACCTTGCCAGCCTTCTTATCTACCAAGTATCTAGGGTAATTCTGCTCCAGTGGCTGTTCCCCTTATTACAGAAGCACTTAGTCTCGGGTTTGGGTTTAACCTTGGGTTTCTTCACTGGAGCAGCAACTGATTTGTCGTTTCATGAAGTACCCCTTCTTGCCCTTGCCCTTCTTGAAACTAGTGGTTTCACTAACCATCAACAATTGATGCTCCTTCTTGATTTCTACATCGCGATGTCGAACATTGCAAATAGCTCAAGAATCATCATATCTATCCCTGTTATGTTACAGTTCATCACGAAGCTCTAGTAGCTTGGTGGCAATGTCTTTGGAGAAACATCACTATCTCATCTGGAAGATTAACTCCCACTCGATTCAAGTGATTGCTGTATCCAGACAATCTGAGTACAAGCTCAACGATTGAGATCTTCTCCCTTAGTTTGTAGGCTAGAAAACTCGTCGGAGGTCTTATACCTCTTGACGTGGACACGAGCTTGAAATCCCAATTTCAGCTCTTGGGACATCTCATACGTTCTGTGACATTTCAAAAAATGTCTTTGGTGCCTCAATTCTAAACCATTTAACATTACCGAACTATCATGTAGTCATCAAAACGTGTATGTCAGATGTTCGCAACATCCACAGACCACGTTCGAGGTCCAACACATCGAGCGGTGCATTAAGGACATAAGCCTTCTACTGTCCGCATAATTGCTACTGTCAACTTTCAACTATATTTTCTCTAGGAACATATCTAAAAAAATAGAACTAAAGCGCGAGCTATGACATAATTTGCAAAGGGTTTTTGACTATGTTCAGGATAATTAAGTTCATCTTATGAACTCCCACTCAGATAGACATCCCTCTAGTCATCTAAGTGATTACATGATCCGAATCAACTAGGCCGTGTCCGATCATCACGTGAGACGGACTAGTCATCATCGGTGAACATCTTCATGTTGATCGTATCCACCATACGACTCATGCTCGACCTTTTGGTCTCTTGTGTTCCGAGGCCATGTTTGTACATGCTAGGCTCGTCAAGTTAACCTAAGTGTTTTGCGTGTGTAAATTTGGCTTACACCCGTTGTATGTGAACGTTAAAATCTATCACACCTGATCATCACGTGGTGCTTCGAAACGACGAACTTTCGCAACGGTGCATAGTTAGGGGGAACACTTTTTTGAAATTTTAATGAGGGATCATCTTATTTACTACCGTCGTTCTAAGCAAATAAGATGTATAAACATGATAAACATCACATGCAATCAAATAGTGACATGATATGGCCAATATCATTTTGCTCCTTCTGATCTCCATCTTCGGGGCTCCATGATCACCATCGTCACCGGCATGACACCATGATCTCCATCATCATGATCTCCATCATCGTGTCTCCATGAAGTTGTCTCGCCAACTATTACTTCTACTACTATGGCTAACAGTTTAGCAATGAAGTAAAGTAAGTACATGGCGTTATTCAGTGACACGCAAGTCATACAATAAATAAAGACAACTCCTATGGCTCCTGCCTGTTGTCATACTCATCGACATGCAAGTCGTGATTCCTATTACAAGAACATGATCAATCTCATACATCACATACCATTCATCACATTCTTTTTGGCCATATCACATCACATAGAATACCTTGCAAAAACAAGTTAGACGTCCTCTAATTGTTGTTTGCATGTTTTACGTGGCTGCTATGGGTTTCTAGCAAGAACGCTTCTTACCTACGCAAAAGCCACAACGTGATATGCCAATTGCTATTTACCCTTCATAAGGACCCTTTTCATCGAATCCGATCCGACTAAAGTGGGAGAGACTGGCACCCGCTAGCCACCTTATGCAACAAGTGCATGTCAGTCAGTGGAACCTGTCTCACGTAAGAGTACGTGTAAGGTCGGTCTGGGCCGCTTCATCCCACAATACCGTCGAAACAAGATTGGACTAGTAACGGTAAGCATATTGAACAAAATCAACACCCACAACTACTTTGTGTTCTACTCGTGCAAAGAATCTACGCAATAGACCTAGCTCATGATGCCACTGTTGGGGAACGTAGCAGAAATTCAAAAAATTTCTACGAGTCACCAAGATCTATCTATGGAGAAACTAGCAACAAGAGAGAGGGGAGTGCATCTACATACCCTTGTAGATCGCTAAGCGGAAGCGTTCAAGTGAACGGCGTTGAAGGAGTCGTACTCGTCGTGATCCAAATCACCGGAGATCCTAGTGCCGAACGGACGGCACCTTCGCGTTCAACACACGTACAGCCCGGTGACGTCTCCCATGCCTTGATCCATCAAGGAGAGAGGGAGAGGTTGGGGAAGACTCCGTCCAGAAGAAGCACGACGGCGTGGTGGTGGTGGAGGAGCGCGGTACTTCAGCAGGGCTTCGCCAAGCACTACGAGAGACGAGGAGGGAGAGAGGTAGGGCTGCGCCAAGAGGGATATCAAATCATGTGTTGGCAGCCCCAAAGACCTCAACTATATATAGGGGAGAGGGAGGGGGCTGCGCCCCCTCTAGGGTTCCCACCCCAAGGGGTGCAGCAGCCCCTAGATCCCATCTAGGGTGCGGCCAAGGGGGGAGAGGGGGAAACATGCCCCCCCAAGTAAGGGGAGGCGCCCCCTCCCCAAACCCTAGGAGCCTTGGGCCCTGGTGGGGGGCACACCAGCCCACCTGGGGCTGGTCCCCTCCCATACTTGGCCCATGCAGCCGTCTGGGGCCGGTGGCCCCACTTGGTGGACCCCCGAGACCCTCCCGGTGGTCCCGGTACATTACCGATAGCACCCGAAACTTTTCCGGTGACCAAAACAGGACTTCCCATATATAAATCTTTACCTCCGGACCATTCCATAACTCCTCGTGACGTCCGGAATCTCATCTCGGACTCCAAACAACATTCGGTAACCACGTATATCTATTCCCTATAACCCTAGCGTCATCGAACCTTAAGTGTGTAGACCCTACGGGTTCGGGAACCATGCAGACATGATCGAGTCAACTCTCCAGCCAATAACCAACAGTGGGATCTGGATACCCATGTTGGCTCCCACATGTTCCACGATGATCTCATCGGATGAACCACGATGTCGAGGATTCAATCAATCCCGTATACAATTCCCTTTGTCTAGCGGTATTGTACTTGCCCGAGATTCGATCGTCGGTATCCCGATACCTTGTTCAATCTTGTTACAAGTAAGTCTCTTTACTCGTTTCGTAGCACATCATCCCGTGATCAACCCCTTGGTCACATTGTGCACATCATGATGATGTCCTACCGAGTGGGCCCAGAGATACCTCTCCGTCAACCGGAGTGACAAATCTCAGTCCCGATTCGTGCCAACCCAACAGACACTTTCAGAGATACCCATAGTGCACCTTTATAGCCACCCAGTTACGTTGTGACGTTTGGTACACCCAAAGCATTCCTACGGCATCCGGGAGTTGCACAATCTCATAGTTTAAGGAAATGATACTTGATATTAGAAAAGCTTTAGCATACGAACTACACGATCTTTGTGCTAGGCTTAGGATTGGGTCTTGTCCATCACATCATTCTCCTAATGATGTGATCCCGTTATCAACGACATCCAATATCCATGGTCAGGAAACCGTAACCATCTATTGATCAATGAGCTAGTCAACTAGAGGCTTACTAGGGACACGGTGTTGTCTATGTACCCACACATGTATCTGAGTTTCCTATCAATACAATTATATAGCATGGATAATAAACGATTATCAAGAACAAGGAAATATAATAATAACTAATGTATTATTGCCTCTAGGGCATATTTCCAACACCACACGCACACGAAAAGTCCAGACGAGGAAGCCCCACTGCCGCCCCCATGCCCTCCCATGACTTTTACTTCCCACCTCCAGCCGCAAACCCAGCCATCATTCACACCATCGGCGCCTCCCCCCTCCTCAAATCCATGCGTGCTCGCATGGTGAGGAGCACACAGATGTTGGAGGCGCCCTCCTCCCTGAGATCCGGATTGATGGGCCGACGAGAAGAGGTATCGAGAGGGATCTTGGTCGGATCTCTCCATTTTTTTGAGAAAAGGTCGGATCTCTCCATATCCAGCAACATCTTTATAGGTTGTGATGGTCGTCAGACTGTTTTATATCCGCGATGCGAGGAGCTTCTGTGGTGGCTCAACAGAGGCGGCAGGTGCATGAAGAGAAGGATGACGTGTGGTTACATCCTCTCTCTCAGACACAACAGTCACCAGTGACGGGAACATGAGGACCATGCATGCACAGGGGCTATGTACCAGGTTTGTTTCATGAATTCTATTTTGAGGTTTTGCGGGATGAATTGTGATGGGTAGCAGAGTAGTGATTCGTTCCCGTGCTTCATCTGTTGTGGCATGGTGCTCTTTTCTACGCTCTTGCACCACTCATTTTACCATCGTTGAGGGCATCCACAGGCCAGTCGGTATGGCGTTGACTTGCTAGTTGCCAGTGTTTGGGACATTTACCCTCGCCCTCTATATGTTCGATGAAATGCCTCAACAAAGTGGCATTAGGCTCCTGTCATTGCAGCAAACGTGACGCCACAAGATACACCGGGAGCCATGCTGCAACTAGCCTGATGTGCAGGAACAAGGTCGACTCATCTACCGACCCGTCGGCTGGTCGTGATGTGCGGCTATCACAGCCCATCCGCTTGGCCAGCTCCACCGCATTAGACCAATCGACCCACCGCCTCGAATAATCCGGATCGCCGCTGGAGGGGACCCCTCGTCCATGCCATCAGCGGCTCCTACCGCCCGGAGAGGCGTGTGGGTCGGGTAGCTTTACTTCCCAGGCAATCCATATGGGAGGCCACCGAGGTGCTCCCGGTCCATAAGAAATTGCAGTGGCAACATACCACTTAGGCAAACTAGCCCGCATGCAATGAAAGGTATATCCTACATACTGGACATATATACTGTTATAGAATCATATTTCTGTACTATGCTACAATGCTGGGACAATATTCAGCCATTTCAATCCTTTTCAGTACGACGACAGGGAAGATACTGTCGGTTGTTGTAGGCTGAATAGTTGAAAATGTTAATTGTTTCCCTCCAAGCAAGCTGCAGGTTACTCATTGCGAGAAATTAATTTTGATCTTATCTGATCCCTAAAAGAAAATTTTCAGGACAGGACAAGGAATAGGCAATGCACTGTACATGATGAGCCATTCTTCTTTCGTATGCTATATTTATTCTTGCAGTTTTTTTGTTGATTTCTACATCTTAGCTTTGACTTTTGTCGATTTTGATGTTACTTTGATATTTTTCACTTTGAACGCATCGCCATCGGGGAGGCTATCACTGAAGCTGGAGAGAATGAGGAATAATCTGATTTGAACTTGTATCGTTGTCTCCTGTTTGAAGAAGTTGTGCATGCGAAGAAAAGTGACATGTGTGCATGGGATTTTAGAAAGAACTGACAATTTTGGAAAGAACTGACGAAGCAAGGTTGGTTCTCCTGAGAGTCTTTTTGTCCTAATCATGTACTGAACTCTATGTTCTTGAGCGTGTGTTAGCCCATTTCCTGATATTTTTGTGAGGGTAGTCTATCTTGTAGTAGGGGCTATCTCTCTATTGTTGCCTCTTTTGCAGAACTTGTTTTAGGAGACTTTATTTTGTGCGTGCTCTTATGCTTTGTAACCATGTTCCTTACTCAAAGTAGTGGAACCCAGCTCCACTCAGAAGGCGTATGTAAAAAGAAAGTTTGAATGCAAAACATACACTGTGTAGAGGCAAGCTTTATTCAGGTTGAATTCCTTTTGTTGAGACCAATATGCAAAGCATAAACCGTCAATAGTATTTGTCTTGTCAGTTTGAATTCTTTGGTAAAGATTCTATAAGAGATACTTGACTAGTGTACAGGTCGAGCTACTTGTATACACAGCGATTAAAGAATTATGTGCTGGTATTTCCGTAGATATAGTGCTTCCATCACTTTAGATGCTATCGTAATACAAAAGTCAAATGCAAATTTCATCCGTTCTCTACTATTATGTATTATGCTGGGAATATATTTAGGGTTGATGAAGTGATTGGCTCAAGATTGTCATGACTAAGACAACTATCGTGAATTTTTTGGATGGGCAATGTATGATGAGATGGGAAAAAACATTTAATCACATATGTGTTGCCTCCATGTTAAACATTAAAGAAAAGGGGCAGGGTTCTATATTTATAGACCATCAAGGCAAGAGTAGCTTTATTATTTCTCTGTTTATTCTCTTTGTTTTTTTTTCACACAGAACACATAGACTGAATGTACAATTGAATTGCAGCCACAAAATATATAAATTTGAGTCAGATCTTCCTAGTTAGATTCCACAGTGAATGCAAATCTATATATTGGTAATTGTTATTTTGGATCAGTAAAAGTATGGATACCGTGAGCAATATTTTATTTCACAGTTCTAAAAATGGAATTTCTGTTATTTTTTCTGTTCAGTGAATCATATATAAAATATATGTTATGATTGTAGTAGATAACATATAGCATCTTTTTAATCCATAGTAATTATTCATCTCATCGCTGATGTGAAAAATAGCAAAATAGAACGATGAGGCCAAGCAGCTTGAATTTATGCCTGATCACCTGAAGAGCAAAATGTGTTTTCCTTCAACAACATTTGATGTTGAACCACTAGGAAATGTTGCCCCGATGGAACGCACGGGCAATTACCTAGTCCCTACAAAAGCATATAGTTAGGCCATGCTTCATTTTCATTACACAAAATACTCCCATCATGAACAACCCCGATGACGAGCCGAGAAATTGGTTCATACTTTTTAACGCGCTTCAGCTTTTATTAACTCTTACGCAATACATGAGTGCAAGCCATGGACATTGCACTATGGTGGTATATGGTGTTGGTTGTAAAGACAAAAAGGGAGAAGATAGTCTCACATCAACTAGGCGTATCAACGGGCTATGGAGATGCCCATCAATAGATATCAATGTGAGTGAGTAGGGATTACCATGCAATAGATGCACTAGAGCAATAAATATATGAAAGCTCAACAAAAGAAACTAAGTGGGTGTGCATCCAACTCGCTTGCTCACGAAGACCTAGGGCATTTTGAGGAAGCCCATCATTGGAATATACAAGCCAAGTTCTATAATGAAAAATTCTCACTAGTATATGAAAGTGAAAACACAAGAGGCTCTTTATCATGAAGATCATGGTGCTAATTTGAAGCACAAGTGTGGAAAAAGAGATAGTAGCATTGTTCCTTCTCTCTTTTTCTCTCATTTTTTTATTTGGCCTTTCCCTTTTTTTTATTTGGCCCCCTTTTTTTTTATTTGGTGGGCTCTTTGGTCTCTTTTGTTTTAAAGTCCGAAGTCTCATCCGGACTTGTGGGGGAATCATAGTCTTCATCATCCTTTCCTCACTTGGGACAATGCTCTAATAATGAAGATCATCACACTATTATTAATTTACAACTCGAGAATTACAACTCAACACTTAGAACAAAATATGACTCTATATGAATGCCTCCGGCGGTGTACCGGGATATGCAATGAATCAAGAGTGACATGTATGAAAATTATGAGGGTGGCCTTTCCACAAATACAATGTCAACTACATGATCATGCAAAGAGCAATATGACAATGATGGAGCGTGTCATAATAATGGAACGGTGGAAAGTTGCATGGCAATATATCTCGGAATGGCTATGGAAATGCCATAATATATAGGTATGGTGGCTATTTTGAGGAAGGTAAATAATGGGTGCATGATACCGGCGAAAGTTGCGCGGCACAATAGAGGCTAGCAAAGTGGAAGGGTGAGTATGCGTATATCCATGGACCCACATTAGTCATAAAGAACTCATATACTTATTGCAAAAGTCCACTTAGCCCTTGAAGCAAAGTACTAATACGCATGCCCCTAGATGGATAGATTGTTAGGAAAAGACCATCGCTCGTCCCTGACTGCCACTCATAAGGAAGACAATCAAAAGAGCACCTCATGCAACAAATTTGTCACACAACTTTTACCATACGTGCATGCTATGGGACTTGCCAACTTCAACACAAGTATTTCTAAATTTCATAATTATCCACTAGCATGACTCTAATATTACTACATTTATATCTCAAAACAATTATCAAGCATCAAATTGATCCTAGTGTTTTATGCACTTTCTATGATAGTTTTTATTATACCCAACTTGGATGCTCATCATTCTAGGACCAAATTTATAACCATAGCAAATACCATACTGTTCTAAAAGACTCTCAAAATAATATGAGTGAATCATGAGAGATCAATAATTTCTTCAAAATTAAGCCACCGCCGTGCTCTAAAAGATATAAGTGAAGCACTAGAGCAAAAACTTATCTAGCTCAAAAGATATAAGTGAAGCACATAGAGTATTCTAATAAATTCAAATCAAGTGGGATTCTCCCAAAAGGTGTGTACATCAATTATTATTGTGGAAAACTAAAAATAAAATACTAATATCATACAAGACGCTCCAAGCAAAACAGATATCATGTGGCGAATAAAAATATAGCTCCAAGTAAAGTTACTAATGAACGAAGACGAAAGAGGGGATGCCTTCCCGGGGCATCCCAAAGATTAGGATTTTGGCTATTCTTGAATATCTTGGGGTGCCATCGGAATTCCCAAGCTTAGGCTCTTGCCACTCCTCATTCCATAGTCCATCAAATCTTTACCCAAAACTTGAAAACTTCACAACACAAAACTCAGCAAGAAATCTCGTAAGCTCTGTTAGTGAAAGAAAGAAAAACCACAACATAAAGTACTCTAATGAACTCATTCTTTATTTATATTGGTGTTAAACATACTGTATTCCAAGTTCTCTATGGTTCATACCCTTACATACTAGCCATAGATGCATCAAAATAAGCAAACAACACATGAAAAACAGAATCTGTCAAAAACAGAACAGTCTGTAGCAATCTGTAACTTTCGAATACTTATGGAACTCCAAAAAATCTAAACTAAATTGGTGAACTTGGGGAATTTGTCTATTAATCATCTTCAAAACGAATCAACTAAAAATCACTTTCCTGTAAAATATGACAGCAAATCTCGTGAGCGCTAAAGTTTCTGTTTTTTACAGCAAGATCATATAAACTCCACCCAAGTCTTCCCAAAGGTTCTACTTGGAACAAACACTAATTAAAACATAAAACCACATCTAAACAGAAGCTAGATGAAAAATTTATTACTAAACAGAAGCAAAAACAAAAAACACAAAATAAAATTGGGTTGCCTCCCAACTAGCGCTATCGTTTAACGCCCCTAGCTAGGCATAAAAGCGAGGATAGATCTAAGTGGGCTAATTTTTTTTAAATAATACATTTTTTATTAAATTGCGCAAATATTACGCTGATAAATTTATTTTCAAAAATATTACCCAATCGGCTAGCAGCAGGCCGACTGCGCCTAGTCAGCCCACAGCAGGCCGACTGGAGGCCTATCGGCTTGCTGCTGGCCGATAGCCCAGTCGGCCACAATTTCAGCTCCAGTCGGCCTGCTGTGGGCCGATAGGCTTGCTGTCGGCCGATAGGCCTGCTGCTGGCCGAGTGCTGCATGCATTTTGATCCCCCCCCCCTCGCGCAACCCTTTCCCCTCAATATTTCCCGCCATATGTTTCCGCCTACCCTTTCCCTCCATATGTTCCCGCCAACCCTTCCCCCTCAGCTTATTCCCGCCAACTTTTTCCCGCCACCCGTTTTCCGCTATATGTTCCCGCCAACCCTTTCTCGCCATACCGCAGTCGTTCTTTCCCGCCATTTTCTCCTCTCTACCTATAAAACCCCCTTCAGGCGGAGGTGGATAAGCATTCCATTGTAGTGTATTTGAGATGTCCCATTATCCTTTCGATCATAGTTTTCACCCTGGGATGAGCAGGACTCTTCTGAGGCTAGCTACCGATTTCAGGATTGACAATAGGATAGTTCCATGGGACGAACTCACCGGTAGTGACACCATAATGAATGAGTTGGCTCACAAATTACGTAGGTCTGGGTTGCCTGAAAGGACCTATGAGGAGGTACGTAAAGAACTTCTTAGGTTGAATGAAAGGTGGAAGAAGGTAGTGCTGCCGAAGAGTGAAACTTTCAGAAGGACTGCAGCAGATAATCCATCTTTATGGACTGAGGAGAGCGAGGATGAAGATGATATCTTCATGGCGCCGCTTCCGGGTTCTGCATCATCGAAGGGCAAGAGTTCTGCATCGTCGAAGGGCAAGAGTTCCTCATCATCGAAGGGCAAGAGTTCTTCATCGTCGAAGGGCAAGAGTTCTGCATCGATGGAGTATGACAATGATGACTCCATGTAGTTTCTGTGATGCATGTTGTAAGTTTAGTGTATCGTTTAATTCAGATGTACTTGTAGCAAAGACCACCTCTCAAGAGGCTCATGCTCTATCCACTGCTCGAAAGTTTTAATCGTCCTCCCGAGCCTTCTCCTGGTACCAGGTGGGTCAAAGCCTGGAAGGTCACATAGCCCAATAGGCTCCTCCTCCACGGCCGTTGTTCCTGTTGCCAACTGTGCAGCTACTGCTTCAACATGTGCCCTCACCGCCGCATCTCTTGCAGCTCTCCTGTCCCTCACGTGTCTCTGCGTGCACACATTAAGTCTGTCACGTATCAAATTTTACTTCCATAACTAGTTTTGCTTGCAAAGTTTTTTGAACAGATTCATTAGGTTCTTATTTCTAAACTGCGAGAAGAAATTAGCCCCCAGATGGCGCATGCACCAATGGCTCTGCAAGTCCAGCCATGGAGTTTGTTCCTCAGGGCCTGGGTTTGTCAGTGACCTTATCACACTGAGTATACCTGCGTGTCTATCATGAAGGATGCACACATTGGGCTTCTCCTTCACAACTGCTATTTTCAACTGCCTAAAGAACCATGTCCAACTTTCAATGTTCTCACTCTCCACAAAAGCAAATGCGAGTGGGACAACTTGATTTTGGCCATCTTGACCTATGGCTGTCAGGATCTGACCCTTGTACTTGCCTGTGAGAAATGTACCATCAACACATATCACCGGTCGGCAATGCCTGAAAGCTTAGATGCATACACCGAAATAGAAGAAGAGACGATGCAACACCCTCACAGTTGGGAACTCTGGCATGAACAAGTCTTGGATATCGATATAGGTGCCTGGATTCCGCTGCTGCAGGGTGTGGAGGAGCTGGACAACAGAGTCATATGCATCAAAATAAGTACCAAATCTCCTCTCAAGCGCCGCATGCTTAGCCCTCCAAGCCTTGCCATAAGAAATTCTGTACTTGAACCTGGCGAAGACTTTTGCCTGCACCGCCTTCACTTCCATAGCTTTGCCCTGCACTATCTCATCATAAAACAACCGAGCAATAAGCATCGATGAAAGGTTGGCATGATCTTGAGGGATGCAGGGAATAAGACAAGTGTGATTAACTAAGTCACTGATCACCCAACTTGTGCCATACTTAGGGAGAAAGCCGTGCACCCTCGCGGGACAATCTGCATTCTTGCATACCATTGTCAGGTATTTCTGACTGGACACTTGAGTAGTGAAAACCCTTTGCGTGGACATTGCCCAATTAATTATTGCATCCTTCAGGGCTTGCTTGTTCGGATACATAGCACCCGTCGCAATATTGTTTTAGTGATATTGCCAGGCTGAATCATGTCCATCATTCACGGACATTGCAGATGAGAAGTCATGATTCCACGATGCAGGGTTCGGGACCTCCTCTGCATTTTCTTCTTCATCTGACTCGTCAGAATCATCGGCATGACCCCTTTCAACATCAGTGTCTTCTTCTTCCATCTGGTCCTGCATTTGCCCATCTACCTCGTCAACGTCCACCTCGCCATTGTAATCACCATCAGCATTTGCTCCTTCTACCTGACTACTCTGCCCTGGTTCATAACCATAAGCATTTCCTCCTTCTACCTGACTACTCTGTCCTTGTTCGTAACCATCATCTCCAGCATTTGACATAGATAACTGCCTCCCTACACTGCTATGACCAGCATCGTAGCCACCCTCACCTTCATGTGCAGTGACCTCCTTCACGACGGGAAGCACTAAAGCAATAGGATTGCATCCCCTTCATTCACAGCCATGTAACCACCGCACCCAATCGGAGTCTCGCTCTATTGGCCTCAAATAAAAGTAAATTATTGAACTTGACCGTGTCCACAATGCATGAACACCGACGGTGTGTGTTTCAGTATCAAGACCTAAACTTCCCGTAATCCATTCTTTCAACTGACAGACAGACCATGTTTGAGGTGCACTATTGGCACCTCTATGTGAGTAAATTCACTCAGATCTGCTCCCATCTCATTTACTTGTACAGTACCAGGACCATAGTAAAATCTGAACTTCACTATATCGGACATCTCGGCTCACCTATTTTTTTTCAACAACGAAATACAAGTATTAAGCAAAAACTTAAAATACCCCGACTAACAAATATTAGACATGTCTATATATTAGCTAGCTATATATTACAGAATATTAACGGAGCAACTAATACAATTCACACACCTATAGATATATTACGAATAATTACCGGAGCAACTACACATTTTTATGCAACTAATTAGTTGACACCTAAATAAAATGCTCACCGAAACCGGAACGGGAAAATAAAGTGCTCACCACGACCACCTAAATATTTACGTTTACTACTCGAGCAAATAATATTCATATAGTCCAAAATATTACCGGTGCAACTACACATTTTTACGCAACCAATTAGTTGACATCTAAATAAAATGCTAACCGAAACGGGAAAATAAAATGCTCACCACGACCACCTAAATATTTACGTTTACTACTCGAGAAAATAACAATAATTGCACGCAACTTCGAAAAATATACCCTTGAAGCGTGCACGCGAACGACGAATGGCGGCCTTCAATCACCGGAACCGGAGCCGGAAACTCCACCAAACTCCCGCAGCTTCACCTCCACCACCACCTCCACCTCCACCACCGCCACAACCTCCACCTCCGCCTCCACAACCTCCACAAATGAGCTGAAAAAATGCTCCAATAAAATCTTCACCACAACCACCATAAGCTACCCCACCAGTAGATCGAGGTCTCTTTTGGCCCCCCTAGCTAAGTAGAACCCATTCACGGTGCCAAATCCGCAAAAAACCGGGTCATTTTGGTGTATTAATTGGAGGTATTTCGTGTTGGAGAGAGGAGGAAGGAAGAAGAACAGAGAGATGTTGTGCTGCGTGAGGTGGGGAAGGAAAGGAGAAGGAGAAGGAAAAGAAAAAGAGGCAGCGCTGCGGGCCCGCTCCCTGTCGGCCTGCAGCTGGCCGATCGGTCGGCAGCTGGCCGACTGGGGCGCCCGTGACCCAGCCCGCGCCGACAGGGGGTGGAGGGATGTGGTGTGGCCACTAGTCAGCCCGCACGTGGCCGATTGACTGCCTGTCGGCCCGCAGTAGGCCGATAAGGCCCTGTCGGGCAGCTGTGGGCTGACTAGGCTCAGTCGGCCCACTGCAAGCCGATTGGCTAATATTTTTGAAAATAATTTTATCAGTGTAATATTTATGTAATTTAATAAAAAAATGTATTATTTAAAAAAAATTAGCTCTAAGTGGTGCCATCCTTGGCACTCTATTCTTCAATAGAGCACTAATAATCCTTAGGAGTTTCTTTCTTTTTAGTGATGATTAAGCTCCTAGGTAGGAAATCAAGAAATTCATTTGTAGCAAAAGGTTCCTCAATGAAAGCAAGAAAATTGGGGTGAACACTAATTGATTTGAGATCAGCACTTTCTTTACTAGAAGATTCACCCTTATTTTTAGGAACATACATCACCTTGGCAATTTTGGTAGGAGGTATTGGGGTATTTTTCACAGATGAAAAGGCAGACCCTAAGTTGGTGATAATGTCCTCTAGTTTACCAATTCTTGTAGAATCAACATCTATCCTTTCATTAACTATAGGTTCTTTTTCTTCAAAAAAGTTCAAAGTAACTCCAACCCTAGATCCATATTGGGTAATTTTATTGTGGATCTTTTTATCCAAATTTTCAATTAACTCAACAGTGGAAACTTTATTTTCAACAATTTCAAGCCTTTTCATCACATGTTCCAAAGTTAAGATAGTTCCATTAACCAAAAGAGGGGATGGAGCAAACAAATCTAACATGGAATTATAAACATCAAAAGTGTGGCTACCCAAGAAATTCCCTCCGGTAATGGTATCAAGAATATATCTATTCCAAGGAGTAATGCCTACATAAAAATTGAGAAGAAGAACGGAAGTGGATTGCTTCCTAGTAGATCTATTTTGAGCATTGCAAATTCTATGCCAAGCAACTTTTAAATTTTCTCCCTCCCTTTGTTTAAAATTAAGAACTTCATGATGTTAATGATAATAGGAGGACTAGCCATAGCGACAAGCACACAAAAGGCAAGTGAAAGAGAGAGGATATTGGGAAAGAGAGGGCGAATAAAATGACAAGGGTGAAGTGGGGGAGAGGAAAGCGAGAGGCAAATGGCAAACAATCTAATGTGAGGGAGATGAGTTTGTGATGGGTACTTGGTATGTCTTCACTTGAGCGAAGACCTCCCCGACAACAGCGCTAGAAATCCTTCTTGCTACGTCTTGAGCTTGCGTTGGTTTTCCTTGAAGAGGAAAGGGTGATGCAGC
This sequence comes from Triticum dicoccoides, assembly GCF_002162155.2. Lineage (NCBI taxonomy): Eukaryota > Viridiplantae > Streptophyta > Magnoliopsida > Poales > Poaceae > Triticum > Triticum dicoccoides. The sequence continues at coordinate 163,918,492 of NC_041391.1, read as the reverse complement.
AATAGTAGCGTAAGTATTTGCCTCAGTTTTTGAGAACCAAGGTATTAGTCCAGTAGGAGGCTCCTCAAAAGTCCCATGCACCTACACAAACAAACAAGAACTCGCAACCAACACAATAAAGGGGTTGTCAATCCCTTCACAGCCACTTGTGAAAGTTAGACCTAATAGAGATAATATGATAAGATAGATATATTTTTCGTATTTTATGATATAGATTGGAAAAGTAAAGATGCAAATAAAAGTTAATTGAAAGCTTATATTATAAAAGATAGACCCGGGGGCCATAGGTTTCACTAGTGGCTTCTCTCAAGATAGCATAAGTATTACGGTGGGTGAACAAATTACTGTCGAGCAATTGATAGAGAAGCGAATAATTATGAGATTATCTAGGCATGATCATGTATATAGGCATCACGTCCGTGACAAGTAGACCGACTGCTGCCGACATCTACTACTATTACTCCACACAGCGACCGCTATCCAGCATGCATCTAGAGTATTAAGTTCATAAAGAGAAGAGTAACGCATTAAGAAAGATGACATGATGTAGAGGGATAAACTCATGCAATATGATATAAACCCCATCTTTTTATCCTCGATGGCAACAATACAATATCTGCCTTACTTCCCCTGCTGTCACTGCGAAAGGACACCGCAAGATTGAACCCAAAGCTAAGCACTTCTCCCATTGCAAGAAAGATCAATCTAGTAGGCCAAACCAAACTGATAATTCGTAGAGACTTGCAAAGATAACTTAATCACACATCAAAGAATTCAGAGGAGATTCAAATATTTCTCATAGATAAACTTGATCATAAACCCACAATTCATCGGATCACGACAAACACACCACAAAAAGAGTTACATCAAATAGATCTCCAAGAAGATCAAGGAGAACATGGTATTGAGATTAAAAGAGAGAGAAGAAGCCATCTAGCTAATTACTATGGACGCAAAGGTCTATGGTAAACTACTCACAACTCATCGGAGAGGTTATGGTGTTGATGTAGAAGCCCTCCATGGTTGATTCCCCCTCTGGCGGAGCGCCGGCGAAGGCTCCAAGATGGGATCTCGCGGATACAGAAGGTTACGGTGGTGGAAATAGTTTTTTGTGGTCGCCTCTGATGTTCTCAAGGTACGTGGGTATATATAGGAGGAAGAAGTAGGTCGGTGGACGCCCGAGGGGCCCACGAGATAGGGGGCACGCCCAATAGGGGGGCACGCCCTCCACCCTCGTGGCCTCCTCTATTGCTTCTTGACTTGCACTCCAAGTCCTCTCGACCATGTTTGTTCCAAAAAGATCGCTCCCGAAGGTTTCATTCCATTTGGACTCCGTTTGATATTCCTTTTCTTCGAAACACTGAAATAGGCAAAAAAAACAGCAATATAGGCTGGGCCTCCAGTTAGTAGGTTAGTCCCAAAAATGTTATAAAAGTGTAAAGTAAAGCCCATAAACATCCAAAACGGGTAATATAATAGCATGGAACAATAAAAAATTATAGATACGTTGGAGACGTATCACTAGGCATATCCTAATGAGCTGAATTTTTGCCACATCTTCTATAGCTCTCCACAAAATTTGAGCCCCATCTAACAATACATGTGAGTGTGGCTTCAACATTCATATTTCTGTCTAGTGTGGTACGTTGCAAAGCAAGTGACACCTAGGCTCCTCCATTTGAGCTGCAAATTTTCCAAGATAGTGTCCTTATGATCATCCTCGGCCAAAACTCAGGCCCATTGGCCATGTGCATGTCCCGTACCACTAATCAAACACTTGGGTGCTAATTCATGTTTGAGCTCAGTTCAGTCTCCTCGTAAGATTCTTCTATTGCCTTCTTCCTCCAGACACCTATCAGGGGAGTGCCCAACCCACTAGACATGCCTAGGCCGCCCGGAACGCGTGGCAACACCACGGTCACGCGGTGACCACGCGACGGACATGCGAGTCTACGCGCTTTGGAGTTGGGGCCCTGGGCCACCATCCAAACCTCAACGTATCGCTGCCAAACCATGTATTTATGATTAAATAGTTACTTGTGTACCTATAAATGATTTTTGGAAAAAATAAAGAGCAAACTATGAGGCAGCTGCAATTCAAATTTGACCCACTTCCTACTGAATCGGCGAAAATTTGTGTTTTTCACCACAGGTGTATAGGTACTTTTGACGAACAACCATTTTGTAAATTGTAAATTAAATATGGCCTAATATATTATAAAAATGACCTGGTCCCATTTTGCAACAAATATATGGTAGGTCCTTCACAAAAAAAAACTCATTTTGGGCACTCAAAAAAATGGAAAAGTGATATTACGTCCAAAGAAAATGAAAACTCCCTTAGGAAACATTAGTTTCCATTCCAATATGCATCCTTGTGCACAATATGAGATCATTTGAACAAACTATGCCATGAATGTGGCCATAAGATTGATCATTTGGCTTGAAAGCCATGAATCTTCATAGATGATAGCTCATTTCTGAGAACACTTTTTTAAAAGAATTTCCATATTACAAGTTTATTATTTTTCCTAGTAAATTTGTCACATATAATGACACAATGCGAAGGTTTTCCAATGTTTTGATTTTTTTGAATTTTTTATGCCCGTTTCAAAATGAGGTGAAAACGGCGGGAATGACCGTTCCTAGCTAGTGGTTTAATCTTGTAATTTTTTTGGTGTTTCTCTGATTAAATAGATACTTTTGTACCTAGAAATGATTTTTTGAAAAAATAAATAGCAAACAATGAGGCAGTCGCAGTTCAAATTTGACCCGCTTCTTGCTGAATCGGTGGAAATTTGTCGTTTTCACCAGAGGTTGATCAAGACTTTTGACACCCAACCATTTGGTAAATTGTGCATTAAATATGGCCTAGTATTTTAGAAAATTAATTTGGTACAATTTTTCAACAAATATATGGTAGGTCCTTCACAAAAAAAACTCATTTTGGGCACTCGAAAAATGGAAAATTAATTTTTCGTCCAAAGAAAATGAAAACTCCCTTAGGCAACATTCTTTGCCATTCCAATATGCACCCTTGTGCACAATATGAGATCATTTGAACAAACTATGCCATGAATCTGGCCATAAGATTGATCATTTGGCTTGAAAGCCATGAAGCTTCACAGATGATAGCTCATTTCTGACAACACTTTTTTAAAAGAATTGTCGTATTACAAGTTTATTACTTTTCCTGCTAACTTGGTCACATATAATGACACAATGCAAAGGTTCTCCAATTATTTGATTTTTTTTAATTTTCTATTCTATCCCCGTTTGAAAACACGGTCAAAACGGCGGGCATGGATGTTCCTAGCTAGTGGTTGAATCCTTGAAAACTTTTGTTGTTTCTCTGATTAAATAGATACTTTTGTACCTAGAAATTATTTTTGGGAAAAATAAATAGCAAACTATGAGGTAGCCATTGTTCAAATTTGACCCGCTTCCAACTGAATAGGCAGAAAATTGTCTTTTTCACGAGAGGTGGATCAAAGCTTTTGACACCCAACCATTTGGTCAATTATGCATTTAATATGGCCTAGTATTGCAGAAAATTGATTCGGTCCAATTTTGCAACAAATATTTGGTAGGTCCTTCACAAAAAAACTCATTTTGGGCTCTCAAAAAATGAAAAATGATTTTCGTGCAAAGAAAATGAAAAATTCCTTAGGCAACATTGTTTGCCATTCCAATATGCACCCTTGTGCAAAATATGAGATCATTTAAACAAACTATGCCAATAATGTGGCCATAAGAATGATCATCTAGCTTGAAAGCCATTGATCTCCACACTTGATAGCTCGTTTCTGAGAACACTTTCTTAAAATAATTATCGTATTACAAGTTTATTATTTTTCCTGGTAACTTTGCCACATATAATGACACAATGCGAAGGTTTTCCAATTATTTGTTTTTTTAATGTTCTATGCCCGTTTGAAAATGCGGTCAAAACAGCGGGAATGGCTATTCCTAGCTAGTGGTTGAATCCTTGAAAACTTTTGTTATTTCTCTGATTAAATAGATACTTTTGTTCCTAAAAATGATTTTTGGGAAAAATAAATAGCAAACTATGAGGCAGCCGCGGTTCAAATTTGACCAGCTTCCTACTGAATCGACAGAAATTTGTCTTTTTCATGAGAGGTGGATCAAAGCTTTTGACACCCAACCATTTGGTTAATTATGCATTTAATATGGCCTAGTATTTTATAAAATTGATTTGGTCCAATTTTGCAACAAATATTTGGTAGGTCCTTCACAAAAAAGAACTCATTTTGGGCACTCGAAAAATGAAAAATGATTTTTTTCGTGCAAAGAAAATGAAAACTTCCTTAGGCAACATTGTTTGCCATTCCAATAAGCACCCTTGTGCAAAATATGAGATCATTTGAACAAACTATGCCATGAATGTGGCCATAAGATTGATCATCTGGCTTGAAAGCCATTGATCTCCACACTTGATAGCTCGTTTCTGAGAACACTTTTTTAAAATAATTATCATATTACAAGTTTATTATTTTTCCTGGTAACTTTGACACATATAATGACACAACGTGAAGGTTTTCCAATTATTTGATTTTTTTTGAATTTTGTATGCCCGTTTGAAAATGCGGTCAAAACGGTGGGCATGACTGTTCCTAGCTAGTGGTTGAATCTTGGAAAACTTTTGTTGTTTCTCTGATTAAATAGATACTTTTTGTCACATCCCTAGTTCTGATATGCCAAGTGCTAGCCTCTGGTGTTGCATCATGTTTAAATTCAAGGAATTTGAACTGAGGAAATTAGAAAGCCTCAAAACTTTGTAAAAGAAGGGCAAGAACCCTTTAAATTGCATTCAGAGATTCCAACATTCCCTATTAATCATTCTGGTAATTTTGGCAAGAGATATATATCAAACCAAAATTCTGCAACATTTTTATGGAATATTTTGGGACATTGAATTTAAATCATATTGTATTTGGATTTGAAGTTATATTCATAATATATAATGATTATAGTTTCAAAAGCCTGTGATATTTTATGTATATGTGGAGAAGTCCATTATGTGACATAAAAATGTCCAGGGGAGTTTTGGCACTATTTTCAATTTGTTTAAATTTGAATTCAGTAGCAAAAGAATTATTAAAAAAAAAGAAACAAAACAGAAAATATAAAAAAGAGCAGAAGACCTACCTGGCGCCTACCTGTCCAGCCTGGCCGGCCTGCTACTGTGCGGCCCAGCCCACAGCGCCGTGCCAGTCACCCTCAACCTCTTGCCAGGAGGATGAGAGGCGCGTGGCCACCGCGCGCGAGCATGCGCCCCGCCACCTCCTGCTTCACACCGCTGCCCCGACGCGTTTGGACGACGCCACACATCACCCTGGACCCTCTCGCCCACTCCCTCGTCCTCATCCCCTCCTCTCTCTCGCTCTACACCTCGTGCCTGAGCGCCACCATCGCCACCGACGCCGTTCGCCGCGGCCACAGCCACCTCCTCGTCCCTCCCCCATGTCTGGAAGGTCCGCCGCGACTTCCTATTCCTCTTCGCCGAGCCACGCAAGCCGAGGATCACCACGCCATCGTCTTCGAGATCGTCACCACCGCATCTACTCCCCGGACTTCGCCGGTCGATTCGCCGTCTCTGACGCCTCCCCGAGCCCGCTGATCTGCCCTGTGTGTCCACTGTGAGCCCCTGCATCGACCTACCCTCTTCCCCGCTTTCTCTACTCTCCGTAGACGTCGCCCCTTTGCTCGTCGTAGCCGCCGCCGCACGGTCTCGTCGCCGGTGAAGCCCCGGTGACCAAATGGTCCCGCACGTGCGTCCGTTCCACTCACAACGCTCCGTGGAGAAACGCTAGCGCGACAGCCGGCTCGTTTGTGAGCCGCACCGCCAACCCAGCACCCACCCGAACTCTGGCAGCCGCTGCGGTGCTCGCCGCCGATGTTTCCAGCCACCCCAGGCGTGAAGACCACAACCATCCGACGCGGCGCATCGCCAGCGCCATAGGGATGCCTTCAGCGCATCGATCCGAGCCCCGTGGAGGTTTTCCGAGCACCTCCAGCATCTCGGGCCTCGCCGGCGGCTAACCGCCGGCAGGTTTGACCCGCTGACCCAGTTTGACCTCGGGTGGGCCCAGTTTGACCCCCCTGGGTCAATGACAGGTGGGGCCAGCCCTGCTAATTAACTTGGATTAGTACTAATTAAACATTAGTTAGACTAATAACACCGACATGCGGGACCCACTAGTCAGTTTGACCTGGACCGCCCGTTGACCGCTGACATCATAGTGACGCAATGCTGACGCAATAAAGTATTTTCTGGATTTAATCTTAATCAGGAAATTCCAGAAAATGCCCAAAACTTCTAAAAATCATAGAAAATAAACCGTAACACCAAATGCAAAGATTTATATATGAAAAATTATCAGAAAAATCCAATCTATCCATCTGTACCATTTTCATGCATGTTAGAACAACTTATAGCTGTTGTTTAGCACAAATCATATAAATGGCATTTAAACCTTCACATATGGAGTTTGGATTTGAATTTTGGATTCAAACCATCTTCATTTAACTTGTTGCTAGTTGCATTAGCACAAACCACAGCATATTGCCATGTCACATTCATGCATCATATTGTTGCATTGCATTGATTGTGTTTCTTCTTTGTTTATCGGTGCTTGTCCCCTCTCAGTAGACGTGTACCGACGATGTGATCGATGACACCGATGAAGAACTATATTATCTACAAAAGTGCCAGGCAAGCAAAACCCCCTTGTTCATTCCGATAAAATCCCACTCTCTCGCTCCTGCTCTCTTTTACTGCATTAGGACAACAACGATTCATCTGTTACTTGTTGCGGTAGCTGAACCCCTTTATCCTCTGCATGACCTGTCATTGCCACAGTAAATAGATGAAACCCACTAGCATGAGTAGGAGTTGTTTGAGCCCTGATGTGCCTACTCATTCATGCTTGTTTGTCATGCCTGCTACTGCTTAGAGTTGAGTCAGGTCTGATTCATCGGGGATGAATCGGAGGTGTGTGAACATGTCCTACTGATGAGAGCTAAGTGTGTGAACACGATTTGGTAAAGGTAGCGGTGAGAGGCCATGTAGGAGTACATGGTGGGTTGTCTCATTGCAGCCGTCCTCAGGAACCGAGTTCTGTGTTTGTGATCCATGAACAGTTACTACCACACATTGGGTTCCGGTAACTCGACCCCTCTCGACTTATTAATCAACATGATCTCTGTCCAGGAGTTGCAACTAGTTTCTGGTGTTTGTAGGTTGTGTTAGTAGTCTACCAAGTGGCACCCGGTACAGGTGGGCTTGGGACAGACTAGGCACCGTGGCACGGTGTACCAAGCATAGATCCACCCGTCGAGGTGGGCTTGGGAACCCTGCACACATCGTTTGGGGCCGTGAGCGACACCCCGGCCGGATCTCCTTGCGGATGGAACCCGAATAGGCGATAAACCTGGACGAGAGACTTGTGTGGTTAGTCAGGTCGTGGCCGACACCCTTGCTGGGCTTCCGCTTGAAGGTTGCCGAGTACATGCCATGTAAACGGCGGTAAGTGGTGAGAGCGTGTGGGAAGAAGTACACCCCTGCAGGGTTAACATTATCTATTCGAATAGCCGTGTCCGCGGAAAAGGACTTCTGGGTTGCCTGTACAGTTCATAGATAACTTGAAGTGGATACTCTAAAATACGCAAGATAAGCGTGAGTGCTATGGATGGCGTTCTCGTAGGGAGACGGGAGCGGATCCATAGTGGTGTATTGATATGGTGAATATGTGGACTCGTGTGCGCCACCTCAAAAGAGTTACTTGCAGTCGTAGTTCAGGTTAGCCACCGAGTCAAAGCTGGCTTGCTGCAGTTAAACCCCACCACCCCCTTTGTTGATAATGATGCATATGTAGTTAGTTCTGATGTAAGTCTTGCTGGGTACATTTGTACTCACGTTGCTTAATTTATGTTTTTGCAGAGAGACTTCAGTCTCGCTAGTAGTACCGCGTGGACTTCGACGTTTAGCTTGTTACCTCAGCTACGATCTTGTGCCCTCGGCAGGATCTGGTAGATAGTCAGGCTTCTCAGCCTTTTTCAGTTGTAGATGTCTATACTCAGACATGTTAAGCTTCCGCTTGTGCTTTGACTTGTATGCTCTGAATGCTGGGTCGAGAGACCCATGTTTGTAATATCTCGCTCCTCGGAGCCTATTGAATTAAATACTTGAGTTGTAGAGTCATGTTGTGATGCCATGTTGTATTTGCACATATCGAGCATATTGTGTGTATGTTATTGAAATGCTTGGTATGTGTGGGATCTGACTATCTAGTTTTTTATCCTTAGTAGCCTCTCTTACCGGGAAATGTCTCCTAGTGCTTCCACTGAGCCATGGTAGCTTGCTACTGCTCCGGAACACTTAGGCTGGCCGGCATGTGTCCTTCCTCGTTCCTGTGTCTGTCCCCTCGGGGAAATGTCACACGATGAATACCGGAGTCCTGTTAGCCCACTACATCCCGGTTCACCGGAGTCCTGCTATCCTAGTGCTACAGCCTGGATTCACTCGCTGATGACCGACACGTTCGATGTTGGGTCATGGATGCCTATCCCTGTAAGTTAGTGCCACTTTGGGTTCACGACTAGCCATGTCAGCCCGGGCTCCTTGTCATATGGATGCTAGCGACACTATCATATACGTGAGTCAAAAGGCGCAAACGGTCCCGGGCAAGGTAAGGCGACACCCGTGGGGATACCATGCATGAGGCCGCAAAGTGATATGAGGTGTTACATGCTAGATCGATGTGGCATTGAGTCGGGGTCCTGACAGCTTTGGTATCAGAGCTTGACTGCCTGTAGGATTACCAAGCCAAACTGGTCGAAGTTGAGTCTAGAAATGCTTTAGTTATATAAGGGAATTGATTGTGGGATGGAACGTAAGGCTCTTTTTACTCCTTATACCTTATGACTTCTGATCTGAGTCATCTTATCTTTCCTACGGGGTTAAGAAACTAGGCTTTCTCTTCTTTCTATCAGGATCACGTGTTACTAATCCGTAGACTTATAGGATTGTTGGTTTCAAGCCTCAGTTAAGTTCCTACAACTTCCGTATGTTAATTGTTGATCTCGAAACCTTGATATTGTGCTTCTGAGTGGCGATGCCACCATTTTTGTAGCATGTCTAAATTCTTGTGAGCATTTACAGCCGTTATGCTATCCGAGTCATCCCAGGTTTCTACAATATTCTGATGCATTTGCACATCCCTTCCTTCTGTTTCTGATGTCTCTTTGGGCCAGTTTAACCACACTAATCGGTGAGTTGAGGTACTCTATTGCCTTGACATATATGTTGGAATTATGATTATGGCCCTAGGTGTCTTGGAGTATTACCTAGTAATCTAGCCATGTTTTGTGTTCCAGTGTGATGATCCTGGCCATTATTCTCGAAAGCATCCCGTGATGCCATTTAGTTGGTAGTTTTTCTACTCCTGGGTTTTGAAACCCGAGATTCACCCTACTTATTTCATGTTGATAGTGTTTGCTAGTTCCTTTAGGTTATTAGTAACCTTTGCATTAGTCCTTGAGGTCCATGGTATACCGTTCTTCCAAATACCATGAACTACTTATGGCAGTAGTTCCTCGTCGAACCGAAAGATCACAACCAGAGTGCTCTTGACGAGTTCTCGATTCTATGATGTGACTCTGCCAGTTCTACCTTTCTGCATGGGTTATCCGGAAGAAACTTGTTGAACTTGTTTCGACATACTAACCTATGCATCCACAACTCAGAAAATCATATGTTCTTTTGAGTTGTTCCTCTGTAGTTGTATTCTGATCCTTGTCTATCATTTGATAGTCAAGGGTATGCGTGCATTCGTTCATCGATGCCTATTACCCTTGTGGTTCGTCAAGCCATTCTATCCGGAATGACTTGGAGAAACAAACTCCAGTATCTCATCCATTTCCAGGATTGGGTCAAAGTAGTTATGCTCCGCAGATCAAATTGCTAATCTAGCTTTTGTTCTGCTCTACCTTGCTGTATTACCATCTTTATATTAAAATTATCATGGGAATTGCACACCCTTCTATGAACTCTTGATACAGTGATATTTCTCACCCTCATTATTCATTTCTCGGCTCCAATGTTGTTGCAACCGGAACGCCGACAAGTGAATCGTGATGTGTGAAACCTATACTCCTAGCAACGCTGTTGCTTGGTAGTTAAATGGACAATAACCTCATTCTTAGCGTGTTGATTTTTGAATCATCGCCCTAAGGTTGATCGTGCTACCTAGTCCTTATTCCGGGTGCACTCCTCGATCAGTGAGTCAGGATCGTATCGGTTCCTCGCTCTTTTGATCATATCGTCTTGCCGTGAAAAGCAAGATTGATCTCGAGCTTAGTAACATATCGGTGGTTCGTGATTTTCCAAATATCTTCTCGGAAGTATCACCAGGTCGTCACCTGACCGCTATGTTGAGTTCGTGATCATGTTGGTTTTCCTCCAAACCACCCATACTCCAAGAATCTGTGTGGGATACCCTGAGCTAGTTGGTTAAGCCAAACAACAACTTAGAGAGTTTTAAGATAAAAGCTTGTCTGACTTAGTTCATGTTAAGGGATATCTTTTTGTGTGTGTGTGTTGAAGAAAGATGATATCTTCACCGATTGGTCCCTGTGATCAGTTAATGGACCTATCATCTTATCCAATCTTTGATTTGAGTGTGGGCTATTCTCAAATCAAATCAGAACCAACGATGTTTGTAATGTTGTCTTACTCGTGGTTGATCCCTAGAGCATACACCATTACATCTTTTGGTCTGACCAATGCTATCACCGTGTTCACCCAATTGTGGAACTCCAACTATATGGAAACCTGGATGAATTGTTGTTTAGCCCATCAGCAACATTGTTTTCTTCTTCATGATCTGTGTTGAACATCCAGCTAGTATTGGAAACTTTTATAAGCGTTATCTTCATGACCCGTACGTGAAGCATATGTTTGGACGAAAGAAGTGAGTCCCTCTAATTCATGTGCATTTGATGCAAGTTGCCGCCATGAGTTTGAGAAGGCTTATTTTACCTCCGCCGGAATCATCCCAAGTCAGTCATGCATGTGCAAAGTATTCTGTGGTCTGTTAGACTGATCATCTTCGTTCCATATGAACTCCGTAGCACACTAAGCCACTGATTGAATTGTTCAAGGAAAAGAAGTTCTTGAGTGTTAACCCTTAAGGACCCAAAGGTATATGCACAAGACTTTGTTGTTCCAATGACGGTTCCCAACCAGAATTCGGTAGTGTTCCGTTGTAAGACTACTATGTGGTCATGCTTGTCTGGGACAACGTGTTCACATGTGTGTAGCAGAACCAGCTCATGTCTTGGAGCTTGATATCGTAGTTCATTTTCCGAGAATCTCGCAACGTCATCTAGTCGATTTGTGTTGCAAACTTTCATTTTTCTTCCTAGACTCGATGAGTCTGGAATATCCTGACACCAACCAGATCTGAAACTCAGGCAGATATGATGGTTGGAACATTTCCCAAGAACTATAATATTGGTCCCTCGATAACGGGTAAAGTGGATGTCGTGGCTAACACACCCAGCCGGAAGACCTATTATTGTAGTATCTTGTTTGAGGAAGTTGGCCACCTCCCCATAAGGATTTCGTAGGATCTACTCCCTAGTTGTTCCTTATGGATTTTGGTGTTCCCGAAGTCCGACCTTTTACTTGATGTTCTAGATATCAAACCATAATTATCAATGGGTTGCGCTAGCACATCAAGGAGAACATTAGAAGCGGAGTCCTAAATGTCTCTCGGTCGATCATCCAGATTTTGTCCCCTTAGCCCCGCCAAGGTGAAATCTGAGAAGGTGTTATCTTCCTTTGCATCTGCATCTTCTACCGGCATTCATCATGATAGTACGTTGTGTTGCCAGGATCCTTGACACGGATATTGGTAATACCTTGATGAATATGGAAGTGCTCAAGTTCCTGAGAGCACGGACAAGCGCTAGGTGTTATCATCGACACTAAATGGGATTGCTCTCAGTTTCCTCGGTTATGCTATAATTTTTTCAACAGTGGACTCACTCTCCACTGTTGAGCTTCTCGTCAGTTATTAAAATCATCCGTTGCATTGTCTTCAACAAGGTAATCCACATCATCCATTCTAATTCGGGTATGCCATTCTACCGAACCCCTCCAAACGATCGCTTGAGAATTGCCTTAGGCTGGTATAAAGAGTTTCAATGATCTCTGAATCAAAGGTAATTCCTTTTGCCACTTAAGGGGATATTTCTATAAGTCACCTTCCCTAAGGTGCCCCGTTATGGTATCATGGCAACTCAACTCCTCGCTACGTTGACAGTCATTTACCACCTTCTTAAGTGTGGAATTGTTGTCTACCTAGTGAATCCTCGTCATCTGTTCCACTCCATCCCTCTAGATGTATGCTTCGTGTCTCATCTCGGGAGATGCTGCTATGTCTCATCCCATGAGTTGATCCTGAGTTGTTCGGTCTTCGAGAAGATCAATTCTTCTAGAGTTTTCCTTTCCTCTTCTTGTCTTGCTAGTTGGAGTTCTCAGAGGAAGACATCGAGTCAAATATGGTGATTGAATCAACGCCCCTATGAAGTGCACCTGGATCGTGAAGATTATACTAGTTTGCGTTCCCCCTTCATCTTACCCTACGCTTGAATCTCGGGACGAGATTCTTGTTTAGTGGGGGTGAGTTGTCACATCCCTAGTTCTGATATGCCAAGTGCTAGCCTCTAGTGTTGCATCATGTTTAAATTCAAGGAATTTGAACTGAGGAAATTAGAAAGCCTCAAAACTTTGTAAAAGAAGGGCAAGAACCCTTTAAATTGCATTCAGAGATTCCAACATTCCCTAAAAATCATTCTAGTAATTTTGGCAAGATATATATATCAAACCAAAATTCTGTAACATTTTTATGGAATATTTTGGGACATTGAATTTAAATCATATTGTATTTGGATTTGAAGTTATATTCATAATATATAATGATTATAGTTTCAAAAGCCTGTGATATTTTATGTATATGTGGAGAAGTCCATTATGTGACATAAAAATATCCAGGGGAGTTTTGACATTGTTTTCAATTTGTTTAAATTTGAATTCAGTGGCAAAAGAATTATTAAAAAAAAGAAACAAAACAGAAAATATAAAAAAGAGCAGAAGACCTACCTGGCGCCTACCTGTCCAGCCTGGCCGGCCTGCTACTGTGCGTCCCAGCCCATAGCGCCGTGCCAGTCACCCTCAACCTCCTGCCAGGAGGATGAGAGGCGCGTGGCCACCGCGCGCGAGCACGCGCCCCACCACCTCCTGCTTCACACCGCTACCTGACGCATTTGGACGACGCCACGCATCACCCTGGACCCTCTCGCCCACTCCCTCGTCCTCATCCCCTCCTCTCTCTCGCTCTGCACCTCGTGCCTGAGCGCCACCATCGCCACCGACGCCGTTCGCCGCGGCCACAACCACCTCCTCGTCCATCCCCCATGTCTGGAAGGTCCGCTGTGACTTCCTCTTCCTCTTCACCGAGCCACGCAAGCCGAGGATCACCACGCCATCGTCTTCGAGCTCGTCACCACTGCATCTACTCGCCGGACTTCGCCGGTCGATTCGCCGTCTCTGACGCCTCCCCGAGCCCGCTGATCTGCCCTGTGTGTCCACTGTGAGCCCCTGCATCGACCTACCCTCTTCCCCGCTTTCTCTACTCTCAGTAGACATCGCCCCTTTGCTCGTCGTAGCCGCCGCCGCACGGGCTCGTCGCCGGTGAAGCCCCGGTGACCAAATGGTCCCGCATGTGCGTCCGTTCCACTCGCAACGCTCCGTAGAGCAACGCTAGCGCGACAGCTGGCTCGTTTGTGAGCCGCAGCGCCAACCCCGCACCCACCCGAACTCCGGCAGCCGCTGCGGTGCTCGCCATCGATGTTTCCGGCCACCCCAGTCCCGAAGACGACAACCATCCGACGCGGCGCATCGCCAGCGCCATAGGGATGCCTTCAGCGCATCGATCCGAGCCCCGTGGAGGTTTTCCGAGCACCTCCAGCATCTCGGGCCTCGCCGGCGGCTAACCACTGGCAGGTTTGACCCGCTGACCCAGTTTGACCTCGGGTGGGCCCAGTTTGACCCCCCTGGGTCAATGACAGGTGGGCCCAGCACTGCTAATTAACTTGGATTAGTACTAATTAAACATTAGTTAGACTAATAACACCGACATGCGGGAACCACTAGTCAGTTTGACCTGGACCGCCCGTTGACCGCTGACATCACAGTGACGCAATGCTGACGCAATAAAGTATTTTCTGGATTTAATCTTAATCAGGAAATTCCAGAAAATGCCCAAAACTTCTAAAAATCATAGAAAATAAACTGTAACTCCAAATGCAAAGATTTATATATGAAAAATTATCAGAAAAATCCAATCTATCCATCTGTACCATTTTCATGCATGTTAGAACAACTTATAGCTGTTGTTTAGCACAAATCATATAAATGGCATTTAAACCTTCACATATGGAGTTTGGATTCGAATTTTGGATTCAAACCAACTTCATTTAACTTGTTGCTAGTTGCATTAGCACAAACCACATCATATTGCCATGTCACATTCATGCATCATATTGTTGCATTGCATTGATTGTGTTTCTTCTTTGTTTGTCGGTGCTTGTCCCCTCTCAGTAGACGTGTACCGACGATGTGACCGATGACACCGATGAAGAACTATATTATCTTCAGAAGTGCCAGGCAAGCAAAACCCCCTTGTTCATTCCGATAAAATCCCACTCTCTCGCTCTTGCTCTCTTTTACTGCATTAGGACAATAACGATTCATCTGTTACTTGCTGCGGTAGCTGAACCCCTTTATCCTCTGCATGACCTGTCATTGCCACAGTAAATAGATGAAACCCACTAGCATGAGTAGGAGTTGCTTGAGCCCTGATGTGCCTACTCATTCATGCTTGTTTGTCATGCCTGCTACTGCTTAGAGTTGAGTCAGGTCTGATTCATTGGGGATGAATCGGAGGTGTGTGAACATGTCCTACTGATGAGAGCTAAGTGTGTGAACACGATTTGGTAAAGGTAGCGGTGAGAGGCCATGTAGGAGTACATGGTGGGTTGTCTCATTGCAGCCGTCCTCAGGAACCGAGTTCTGTGTTTGTGATCCATGAACAGTTACTACCACACATTGGGTTCCAGTAACTCGACCCCTCTCGACTTCTTAATCAACATGATCTCTGTCCAAGAGTTGCAACTAGTTTCTGGTGTTTGTAGGTTGTGTTAGTAGTCTACCAAGTGGCACCCGGTACAGGTGGGCTTGGGACAGACTACGCACCGTGGCACGGTGTACCAAGCGTAGATCCACCCGTCGAGGTGGGCTTGGGAACCCTGCACACATCGTTTGGGGCCGTGAGCGACACCCCGGCCGGATCTCCTTGCGGATGGAACCCGAATAGGCGATAAACCTGGACGAGAGACTTGTGTGGTTAGTCAGGTCACGGCCGCCACCCTCGCTGGGCTTCCGCTTGAAGGTTGCCGAGTACATGTCGTGTAAACGGCGGTAAGTGGTGAGAGCGTGTGTGAAGAAGTACACCCCTGCAGCGTTAACATTATCTATTCTAATAGCCGTGTCCGCGGAAAAGGATTTCTGGGTTGCCTGTACAGTTCATAGATAACTTCAAGTGGATACTCTAAAATACGCAAGATAAGCGTTAGTGCTATGGATGGCGTTCTCGTAGGGAGACGGGAGCGGATCCATAGTGGTGTATTGATATGGTGAATATGTGGACTCGTGTGCGCCACCTCAAAAGAGTTACTTGCAGTCGTAGTTCAGGTTAGCCACTGAGTCAAAGCTGGCTTGCTGCAGTCAAACCCCACCACCCCCTTTGTTGATAATGATGCATATGTAGTTAGTTCTGATGTAAGTCTTGCTGGATACATTTGTACTCACGTTGCTTAATTTATGTTTTTGCAAAGAGACTTCAGTCTCGCTAGTAGTACTGCGTGGACGTCGATGTTTAGCTTGTTACCTCAGCTACGATCTTGTGCCCTCGGCAGGATCTGGTAGATAGTCAGGCTTCTCAGCCTTTTTCATTTGTAGATGTCTGTACTCAGACATGTTAAGCTTCCGCTTGTGCTTTGACTTGTATGCTCTGAATGCTGGGTCGAGAGACCCATGTTTGTAATATCTCGCTCCTCGGAGCCTATTGAATTAAATACTTGAGTTGTAGAGTCATGTTGTGATGCCATGTTGTATTTGCACATATCAAGCATATTGTGTGTATGTTATTGAAATGCTTGGTATGTGTGGGATCTGACTATCTAGTTGTTTATCCTTAGTAGCCTCTCTTACCGGGAAATGTCTCCTAGTGCTTCCACTGAGCCATGGTAGCTTGCTACTGCTCCGGAACACTTAGGATGGCAGGCATGTGTCCTTCTTCGTTCCTGTGTCTGTCCCCTCGGGGAAATGCCACGCGATGAATAACGGAGTCCTGTTAGCCCGCTACAGCCCGGTTCACCGGAGTCCTGCTAGCCCAGTGCTACAGCCTGGATTCACTCGCTGATGACCGACACGTTCGATGCTGGGTCATGGGTGCCTGTCCCTGTAAGTTAGTGCCACTTTGGGTTCACGACTAGCCATGTCAGCCCGGGCTCCTTGTCATATGGATGCTAGCGACACTATCATATACGTGAGTCAAAAGGCGCAAACGGTCCCGGGCAAGGTAAGGCGACACCCGTGGGGATACCGTGCGGCCGCAAAGTGATATGAGGTGTTACATGCTAGATCGATGTGGCATTGAGTCGGGGTCCTGACACTTTTGTACCTAAAAATGATTTTTTGGAAAAATAACTAGCAAACTATAAGGTAGACGTGGTTCAAATTTGACCCGCTTCCAGCTGAATCGGCAGAAATTTGTCTTTTTCAGGAGAGGTGGATCAGAGATTTTGACACCCAACCATTTGGTCAATTATGCATTAAATATGGCCTAGTATTCTAGAAAATTGATTTGGTTCAATTTTGCAACAAATATTTGGCAGGTCCTTCACAAAAACTCAAAACTTCCTTGGCGATAAGTTTGATCATTTGGCTTCAAGCCGGCCTCACTCTCCCCCCTCATTCTCTCCCACTAGCGCATGCTCAAGCCGCTCACCGCCCACAGGTGCTATGATTGTGAATTATAAAATTGATGTGCTTCAAATTTGCAACAAATATATGCTAGGTTCTTCATAAAAATATCATTTTGGACACGCGAAAAATGATTCTCTTACAAAAAACTCATATCTTAGAACACTTTTTTAATGATATTTACATTATTCAAAGTTTTTTATTTTTAGTGAAAAGTAGGTCACACTTGGTGACACAATTCGAAGGTTTTTGATTTCTATTTATTTTTACAAATTTCTTAGGTCATCAAATAGCATAGATGATTCAGAATCTTATTTTCAATCGATTATGACCAATTTAAATGGTCTTAACATCATCAAAGGGGATACTACATTCTGATTGATCTAAAATCATCTCACGCGGATCATGGATTAAGCACCGTCGGATGAGCCCGGATCCAGCGGCAGCCCACACCCCCCTCGTCGTCTCACCCCCTCCCGAATCCCTCTTATCCTCATCGACCCATGAAACCCTAGCCCCCTTCTCCCAATCGCTGCTGCCGCTCCCTTTTCCCCATCGCCGCCACCATCCTTCCCCTCGCACTACCTAGATCCACGCACACTCTCTCCGCCACCGTCCTTCCCTCTCCGCCTCGCCTCTGTCTCCCACCACGCCGCCGCCGCCGCCCCCGCCCCGCACCATGGCCGGCCTCCACCCCTGCATCGACGACGAGGAGCCCGAGTACCCACGCCTCCCCGCCCTCAAGTGGCTCCTATTCCCCGCTACCTGGATCCATGTCACCCCATCCACTCTCTCGCCCCAACCATACGCCACACCGATCCCGCACCCGCACAGCCCATCGGCGACCTCGCCGAAGAAGAGAGAAGAAGGCGAGAGATGGATGCGGCGGCGGCCGCGGCCGGCGTGCAACTTGGCTCCTCGAGGAGTTCAAGTTCCTCCGCCGACCCGCGCCAAGTTCCTCGAGGAGTTCGCGCGGCGGTTCAACCTCCTCGGGCTGGTCCGATTCAGGACGGAGGTAGTGAGCGTCCGCTGCAGCATGGCCGACAACGCGGGCTGGAGGATGAGGCTCTCCTACGCTGGCAGCGAGCTAGAGGAGGAGGTTTGACGCCGTGAGATCAACCGTCGGATGCCATGGGCGCCAGTCGGAAGCTGCATGGCAAGATCGACTGTCTCCTTAAGAAGGTCCAGGAGGGCGTCGACGTCTTCGACAACATCTGGAACAAGGCACGCACGCACGCGCCGTCTTCTTTCCTCTCCCCAACCCCTACGCTAGATTCTCATGATTTTGCGCGATTTTGGGGCAGGTCTACGACACCAAGAATGCAAACCAGAAGGAGAAGTTTGAGGCGGACCTCAAGAAGGAGATCAAGAAGCTGCAACACTACTGGGACCAGATCAAGACCAGGATCCAGTCCAGCGTGACCAAGGACAAGAAGGTGACCCCTCTGTAAACAGATCAAGGACCATGATCTATTTGGTGCTGTTTTCGGTGATGATTTGGCTCTTGGAAATGCCCTCCTTGTAGATTTAGCTTAGTACACTATGATCATGTAGTGTGTGTAGGCTTATTACTCTGTGTGGTTTTATCTTGCCACTACAGTGAGGATCAGGGATTCACCGGCAACAAAGTTAGTTCTGATATTTCTGTCGTAACAGTTGTTACATTTCTCATGTTTGATTCCTGTTCTGGAAGTCCAAATAACTTACAAAGTACGTCCTATCATGATACATATTGCGTGCATATTTGGTTTCTGGTTGATGCATGGTTGGTGTGCTAGCTGTTCGTTAGTACTTGCTAGTTGTTACTATTGCTCTTTTTTATGAAGGCAGTTAGTGTTTAACATCTATCGCTTTAGCGCCTAGCGACTAAACAATGTTTTGTTTCTGGTTAGTTAGGATGATTCGTCTGCTTGTATCCATTTTCCTGAACTAATTCCGTGTATTAGTTCGTTTTAGGTTAATTTTAGACTATCTAGGACCATGTGTTTTTTGGTTAATTTTACTATGTTGGATTTGGAAGCGCAGGCGACCTCCATGGACGACATCGACGATGAAGAGGAGGACAAGGAGGACGACATCAACGATGAAGAGGAAGACAAGGAGGACGACCAGGACATGCGCGACCCCACCCTCGAGCCCAACGAGCTCGACGAACATAGTCGAGTCTGACCTCAAGCTCGGCGAGGAGGGCATCATCTAGTACGACCATGACGGCATGCCACAGAAGGTCATGTGCTCTGCTCTGCTTGCCTCGTTTACTGCATCGCCACCGCAATAGATGTTTCTTTTCTTTTCTAATTTGGCTGGATTTGTGCATCTCCGATTTGATGCGTTTGTGCGTGCGTGTGTTGAAAAGTGACCTCGGATCTGGAGAAGGGTGCCAAGGAGAAGAGCTCAAGGTCAAGGGCCCCGTCAGGATGCTGCTCAACATCACCACCAGGAAGTTCCCTTGTGGAGTAGGTAGCCACCTCCCTCTCTTTGCCCTTCCACCCGATCCCATTTGCTTAGTAGCTCTACATAGTATCTGGTCCTTACATGCTCACAGTAGCTCGTTGGTGATGTGGGTCACTATGTTTTTGTGGATAGCTGACTGTTTAGGGAAATTCCGTGACGATGATGATGTTGTGCTGGGCAAAGGATGTGAAACATTTAGACCGATGTGGCCTTTCCGGTCTTTGATGATCTAAAATTGAGCTTTTTAAAACTGATGCCTAGCATGCCATCAATGTTTTTTTGTTCCTCATCTAGAGATGCAGCTCTGTGTGTTGGTGTGATATAATGTAGAGGAGTTGCATGTGAATCGTTTGTCAGCTGAGCATATGATGTTACAAGGAGATGCTACTGAGATTTTACGTCGTTGACGTATCTTAAACCGAGCTTTTTAAAACTGATGCTTGGTTGATCTAGTTCTAGTATATTAGTTGGGTGAGAGTCTACTGTTGTTGGTGCAGTGTTGTCATTTCTTTTTAGGTCATTGAAGAATAAATAAGATAAGCATTTCTCGAGCCAATGTCTGAAGTAGTTGCTGCTGTGTAGTCATCGGCTGGACCTAGTTTGGCAGTGCTGTATTTAAAATACCATAGTATCTCAAAGCTTCCGTATTGCAATGCGTGGGCAATGAATACTACTGTAGTTTTGATGCGTTTGGCTAATGTTGTTTTACTGTAGTTTTGATCGATAGTCACACAACTTAATCTAACTTATACTAAACCTACGGAGCTACACAAAATAGTGTGTGCCGGCCGGCTGCATGCAACACTGTATGGTCTTCTGACCGCTGAGCTAGGAAGTTGCAGACGTGATTGGCAGTAGCTAATTACAAAGAATAGGAATCATTATCCTATTTTAATTAGTGTGGTGCATGCCATTGAAAGGATACTGACATGTGGTTAGTTATGCTTGTGAACCAAGCTGCACGGTAGTCAACCAGCAATGACACGAGCGACTTTTCCTCAGTTTGAGAAAAAGAGGTCCAGACCACTTTTTTAATACTCCAAGAGAACCACAGTAACAACAATACCACTGTTTATGAAATTGCAGTTTTTGGTATAGCCAAACGCCTCAAAGTATTCAAAACTACAGTTTTTCAAAATCTATGGTATTCTAGTAATGCTTTGAAAATACTTTGCATCCAAACGGGGCCTGCAATTAGCACATAGCTGTGTTGTACAGTTGCTTATATAATCAGATGTTGTATGTAGTCACGTACGCTTTCCAATTTTGATCCAATGCTTGCTTCCTAGCTCACGTGTGTCAATTTTCCAGATACTTGCGACTCCTTGTGCATTACCCCTCAACTAACAAGTAAAAGTAAATAAAATCACTGTTTATGCTCACTCCTTGTCTTCATATACCTTTTCAGTTAGCTGTTACTTCTCTTGTTTTATATTGAGTTTGGGAATTCGGTACTGATGATAGTCCAACGACTCTGTCATCTGATGCACAAGTCCATGCACGTCGGCTCTCTGAGTTTGAGAACTTGTTTCCGCTGTAGTTGCAGTTATTGAATGACAGTAGAGTAAAATAAATTTTAACAATTTTATCTTCCGCGATTAAAACAAATCTGCGATAGATTTGCAGCAAACTAATGTTATCAGTTCTATCTTCTATGATTAAAACAAACCCACAGCAGTTTTCCAATGTCAGTAGCAGCAAACTAGATTTTATAATTATATCTTCTGTGAAGTTTAGGTGCAATGTGTGGCAGTGAAGTATTTTGCATCACCTGCACTTGTGCAATGAATTTTCATATTGTGTCTCTATTTTCTTGTATGAATGAGTATCTCATTTTAACTAGCTGGAGAACAAAAAGCATGGTACTAGCTGAATTTGTGTTGGCATTCTTAATAACTGTCCTTTTTTTGAAAGGTCTTCTCATGATATATTGGCTCTAGTTTCTTTTTATTCTTTGCTGTTGATGCATGTAACAGGTTGTCTGCTACCTCTTGAGCACTACGTTGGTTTTCCCTTGAAGAGGAAAGGGTGATGCAGTAAAGTAGCGTAAGTATTTCCCTCAGTTTTTGAGAACCAAGGTATCAATTCAGTAGGAGGTCACGCTCAAGTCCCTTGCACCTACACAAACAAATAAGAACCTCGCAACCAACGCGATAAAGGGGTTGTCAATCCCTTCATGGTCACTTACGAGAGTGAGATCTGATAGAGATGATAAGATAACTTTTTTGGTATTTTTATGATAAAGAGTAAAACTAAAGAAAGCAAAGTAAACAGCAATGGAAATAATGAGATTAATATGATGGAAAATAGAGTCGGGGGCCATAGGTTTCACTAGTTGTTTATCTCAAGAGCATAAGTATTACGGTGGGTGAACGAATTACTGTCGAGCAATTGATAGAATTGAGCATAGTTATGAGAATATCTAGGTATGATCATGTATATAGGCATCACGTCCGTGACAAGTAGACCCACTCCTGCCTGCATCTACTACTATTATTCCACACATCGACCGCTATCCAGCATGCATCTAGAGTATTAAGTTCATAAGAACGGAGTAACGCTTCAAGCAAGATGACATGATGTAGAGGGATAAACTCATGCAATATGATATAAACCCCATCTTTTTATCCTCGATGGCAACAATAAAATATGTGTCGTTTCCCCTACTGTCACTGGGATCGAGCACCGAAGATTGAACCCAAAGCTAAGCACTTCTCCCATTGCAAGAAAGATCAATCTAGTAGGCCAAACCAAACTGATAATTCAAAGAGACTTGCAAAGATAACCAATCATACATAAAAGAATTAAGAGAAGATTCAAATATTGTTTATAGATAATCTTGATCATAAACCCACAATTCATCGGATCTCGACAAACACATCGCAAAAGAAGATTACATCTAATAGATCTCCAAGAGAATTGAGGAGAACTTTGTATTGGGATCCAAAGAAAGAGAAGAAGCCATCTAGCTAATAACTATGGACCCGAAGGTCTGAGGTAAACTACTCACACATCATCGAAGAGGCTATGGTGTTGATGTAGAAGCCCTCTGTGATTGATGCCCCCTCCGACAGGACGCTGGAAAAGGTCCCAAAATGGGATCTCACGGGTACAGAAGGTTGCGGCAGTGGAATTAGGTTTTCGTGGTGCTCTTCGATGGTTTGGGGGTACGTAGGTATATATAGGAGGAAGAAGTAGGTCGGTAGAGCCATGAGGGGCCCACGAGGGTAGAGGGCGCATCTAGGGGGTGGGCGTGCCCCCTGCCTCGTGGCCACCTCGTTGGTTGCTTGACCTCCACTCCATGTCCTCTGGATCATGTTTGTTCCAAAAATCACGCTGCCGAAGGTTTCATTCTGTTTGGACTCCGTTTGATATCCTTTTTCTGTGAAACACGAAAATATGCAAAAAAAATAACAATTTGGGATGAGACTCCTGTTAATAGGTTAGTCCCAAAAATAATATAAAAGTGTATAAATAAGCCCATTAAACCTCCAAAACAGAATATATAATAGCATGGAACAATCAAAAATTATAGATACATTGGAGATGTATCATTGTCCAGTAAAGCTGTTGAAGGAGCTCCATGCTGAAGAACATAACAGTTGTAGAGCTTGTAAAATACTGTATCTCATTATTGAACTTGTGGAGCTTGTAGCTGTGACTGGCATACTGTTATTACACTTGCAGAGCTTGCAAAGTGTATGTTAGAGCTTATTACGTGATTGTACAACACAAGCTTTGTATTGAATCTGGTCGATAATATTTGAAGTGTTACTTGTAGAATTGTTTTGTCCAGTGACTCTGCCATATTGGGTATTTATTTTTGTTAAGTTGAAAAAAATGAAGAATATGATCCTGACAGCTAGGACCCAGTTACCAGAACCTCAAAACAGGGACCCATTTTATAAAAAAGAAAAATGAAACTGTTGAGACAAAAAGGCGACAACACAAAAATAAAAATGCTAAAATGTTGCCTTTTCATTTGGGCCTCGCCCATGTAAAGCGTCGAATCTGACCGGGCTGATTCTTGTCAACTACCTTTTCATTTGGTTGCAAATTTGCCATGTGAGCTTGCCACGTCGGATCCGATGTGGCCTGGGCAGACAGCTAGCGACCAAAACAAAAGGGCATGGGTTTAATGACCTTTTGTTTTGGTCGTTGCCTTCCACGACCTTCTCACAAAGAAGGTCATTAATTTCAGTTTACAACTGCCATCTTTTGACCATCTGTTTTTGTTTAAAAAAAGGTCGCCAATGAAAAACAATGACCTTTCAGTGACTAATAGTGATGGTCGCAAGTTTACTAGGCCATATTTAATGCACAATCGATCAAATAGTTGGGTTTCAAAAGCCTTGATCCACCTCTGGTGAAAAGACAAATTTCTGGCGATTCAGTTGGAAGCGGGTCACATTTGAACTGCAACTGCCTCATAGTTTGCTCTTTATTTTTTCTAAAAATCATTTATAGGTACATAAGTATCTATTTAATCAAAGAAAAATCTAAACTTTTTCAAGATTCAACCACTAGCTAGGAACGGTTAAGCCCGCCGTTTTGACCGCATTTTGAAACAGGCATAAAAAATTCACAAAAAAATCAAAAAATTGGATAACGTTCGCATTGTGTCATTACATGTGACCAAGTTACTAGGAAAAATAATAAACTTGTAATACGACAATTATTTTTAAAAAGTGTTGTCAGAAATGAGCTATCATGCGTGAAGATTTATGGCTTTCAAGTCAAATGATCAATCTTACGGCCACATTCATGGCATAGTTTCTTCAAATGATCTCATATTGTGCACAAGGGTGAATCTTGGAATTCCAAATAATGTTTCCTAAGGGAGTTTTCATTTTCTTTGCACGGAAATTTCATTTTACATTTTTCGAGTGACTGAAATGAGTTTTTTTGTAAAGGACCTACCATATATTTCTTGCAAAATTGGACCAAATTAATTTTATAAAACACTAGGAAATATTTAATGCATAATTGACCAAATTTTTGGGTGTCAAAAGCCTTGACCCGCCTATGTGAAAAAGACTAATTTCTGCCAATTCAGTAGGAACCGGGCCAAATTTGAACTGCAGCTGCCTCATAGTTTGCTCTTTATTTTTTCCAAAAATCATTTATAGGTACATAAATATCTATTTAATCAGAGAAACATCAATTTGTTTCCAAGATTCAACCACTAGCTAGGAACGGCCAAGCCCGCCGTTTTGACCGATTTTGAAACGGGCATAAAAAATTCAAAAAAATGGATAACCTTCGCATTGTGTCATTACATGTGACCAAGTTATCAGGAAAAATAATAAACTTGTAATACGACAATTATTTAAAAAAATGTTCTCAGAAATTAGCTATCATGCGTGAAGATTCATGGCTTCAAGCCAAATGATCAATCTTATGTCCACATTCATGGCATAGTTTGTTCAAATGATCTCATATTGCACACAAGGGTGCATCTTGGAATTCCAAACAATGTTGCCTAAGAGAGTTTTCATTTTCTTTGCACAGAAATTTCATTTTCCATTTTTTAGTGCCCGAAATGAGTTTTTTTTGTGAAGGGCCTACCATATATTTGTTGCAAAATTGGTCCAAATCAATTTTCTAAAATACTAGGCCATATTTAATGCACAATTTACAAAATATTAGGGTGTCAAAACACTTGATCCACCTCTAGTGAAAAAGACAATTTTCTGCCGATTCAGGAGGAAGTGGGTCAAATTTGAACTACAGCTGCCTCAGAGTTTGCTCTTTATTTTTTCCAAAAATCATTTATAGGTACATAAGTATCTATGTAATCAGAGAAACATCAAAAGTTTTCCAAGAATCAACCACTAAACGGTCAAGCCCGCCGTTTTGACCGCATTTTAAAACGGGCTTTAAAAATTCATGGCATAGTTTGTTCAAATGATCTCATATAGTGCACAAGGGTGCATATTGCAATGACGAACAATGTTTCCTAATGGAGTTTTTATTTTCTTTGGACAAAAAATCAATTTTCCATTTTTTTAGTGCCCAAAATGAGGGTTTTTTTAAGAACCTACCATATATTTGTTGGAAAATTGGACCAAATCAAATTTCTAAAATACTAGGCCATATTTAATGTACAATTGACCAAATGGTTGAGTGTAAAAAGTTTTTGATCCACCTCTCGTGAAAAAGACAAATTTACGCATATTCATTTTCCATTTTTCGAGTTCCCAAAATGAGTTTTTTTGTAAAGAACCTAACAAATATTTTTTGTAAAAGAAACTTCTCCATTTTTCAAGAATATTAGACCACATTCTATGAACAAATTTGTGTACACTAGAAACATTTTTTATAGATATTAAGAGGTTTTTAGTTACATCATTAACATTTTTAATAAATATTTTGAACACATGTCTACATTTTTTAAGACACATTATACATATGGTTTATATATGTTTAACTTTTTTCAAATACATGATTAACATATTTTCCCTACAAAAAAACATCTTTTCATACATATGTTTTGATGTCTATATTTGTTTTTACACATTGTACATTTTTGTATACATATAAAACATTGTTGATATTGGTTAAAAAATTTAAATACATGAAAAACTTGTTATTTTCCCATTTTCGATGGGCTGAATATATGTTTTTTGTGAGTAATCTGAGGGCATCCCACATTTCTTCCTGGATGGGCCAAGGCCTACATGGCATACATTTTTTTAAAGGTGGCCTCGTTCCACCGAGGCCCAAGCCCACCTTGAGTGACACCTTAAGTACCAATGCATCCACGTTCACAACCTCATGACCATTTATATTGGTCGTAATCAGGTAGAAATAAGGTCGTTGACCACTCTTGTCTGCTTTATGACCATTTGGTGTAAGACAATTTCAGGGTTTGAGCCCTTCCAAGCGAAATGGCTGTGAATTTACGACCAATTCAGCCGGGGTCACTGAGAGAAAGTCACAAGTTGACATATTTCTTGTAGTGCCATCATCATCACCGCAATCTACACCAACACCTTCGTTATCTTCACCAACATCTCCATCAGCTTCCCCCATCTATCTACAACGGTCCACTCTCCTGCAAGCCGTTGTACCCTCTACTTGAACATGGTGCTTTATGCTTCATATTATTATCCAATGATGTGTTGCCATCCTATGATGTCTGAGTAGATTTTCGTTGTCCTATCGGTAATTGGTGAATTTGTATGATTGGTTTAATTTTCTTGTGGTTATGTTGTTGTCCTTTGGTGCACATCATATGAGCGTGTGCGTGGATCACACCTTAGGGTTAGTTGTATGTTGATAGGACTATGTATTGGAGGGCAAGAGTGACAGAAGCTTCAACCTAGTATAGGAGTTGATGCATACGGGATTGAAGGGGGACCAATATATCTTAATGCTATGGTTGGGTTTTACCTTAATGAACGTTAGTAGTTGCGGATGCTTGCTAATAGTTCCAATCATAAGTGCATAGAATTCCAAGTCAGGGATGACATGCTAGCAGTGGCCTCTCCCACATAAAACTTGCTATCGGTCTAGTAAAGTAGTCAATTGCTTAGGGAAAATTTCGCAACTCCTACCACCACTTTTCCACACTTGTTATACTAACTTTATTGCTTCTTTACTTAAAACAACCCCTAGTTTTTATTTATGTGCTCTTTATATTCTTGCAAACCTATCCCGTTACACCTACAAAGTACTTCTAGTTTTATACTTGTTCTAGGTTAAGCGAACGTCAAGCGTGCGTAGAGTTGTATCGGTGGTCGATAAAACTTGAGGGAATATTTTTTCTACCTTTAGCTCCTCATTGGATTCGACACTCTTACTTATCGAAAGAGGCTACAATTGATCCCCTATACTTGTGGGTTATCAAGACCTTTTTGTGGCGCCGTTGTCGGGAAGCCATAGCATGGGTTGAATATTCTCGTGTGTGCTTATTTGCTTTGTCACTAAGTAATTTTTATTTGCTGTTCTAAGTTGTTCTCTATCTTTAGTTATGGGTAGGAAACGCAAAATACCCAAAAAAATAGTTGTACCTACTACACCAATGGTTGAAGAACCACTCAGAATCTATCCCACTCCTGAAGATTTTTACTTGGATCATCTTCGATCCCTATGTGCTCGTGCTGAAATCCCAACTAGCTTAGTTGAGGGCATATCTTTAGATGAGCATGCTTGTTATGTGCGACACCGCTTATCTCAAAAAGGGAAACTTTTACTGGATCAAATTCATCGTTTGCAATGCTATGCTTGGAATTTATGTGAAATATATGATTTTACTTGTTGTTCTGAAGACCCTAAGAAACACCTTCCCTACCAATGTGAGTTTAGTGATAATGGAATCATATCTTCGTATGCTAAGGGTGTTTATAATTACTATGATGTTATTGAAGAATTTGTTGCTTTTAAGGGTGCTTATGAAATTGTTTCTTTGATTAGAAAGTATGATGCTACTCTTGCAAATCTGAAAATTTTGCCATACTTAAATATTGTTATGATAATTATGCTTCTAATGCCTATGTTAAACCATATATTGAGGGCTCCTCCACTCTCCAAGAAGAGATTAATATTTTGCATGAGTCTATAGAAGAAGAAATTGATGAAATTGTGAGATCATTGGATGAAAAATATGCAAAGGAGAGCGAAGAACAAAAGGAGGAAGAGCGGACCGATCACCCGTTACCACCATCTAATGAGAGCAACTCTTTATCCCATACATTGTTTAATTTCCCTTCGAATTTAGCGAATGATGAATGCTATGACGATTGTTATGATCCCGTTGATTCTTTCAAAATATACCTTTTTGATGATGCTTGCTATGCTTGTGTCCAAGATGCCAATATGAATTATGCTTATGGAGTTGAACTTGCTATAGTTACTTATGTTAAACATGCAATTTTTGCTATTGCACCCACGCATGATAGTCCTATTATCTTTTTGAATTCTCCCGACTACACTATATCAGAGAAGTTTGCCCTTATTAAGGATTATATTGATGGGTTGCGTTTTACTACTACACATGATGATTTTGATAGATATAATATGCATGTGCTTGCTGCTCCTACTTGCAATTATTATGATAGAGGAACTACATCTCCACGTCTCCATGTTTCCAATATGATAAAACTGCAAGAAACTGTTTATAGTATGCATTGGCCTTTACTATGTGGGCATGAATTGTTCTTTTATAACATGCTGATGCATAGGAAGAGAGTTAGAATTCGTTGTTACATGATATATGTTACTTTGTGCTCACTACTAAATCACAAATCATTGTTAATTAAAATTGTCTTTGATATACCTTGGGATCCGGGTGGATCCATTACTTGAGCACTGAGGGAGTCCTGGATTAGGGGGTGTCCGGATGGCCGGACTATGACCTTTGGCCGGACTCTCGGACTATGAAGATACAAGATTGAAGACTTCGTCCCATGTCCAGATAGGACTTTCCTTGGCATGGAAGGCAAGCTTGGCGATACGATATGTAGATCTCCTCCCATTGTAACCGACTCTGTGTAACCCTAGACCTCTCCGGTGTCTATATAAACCGGAGAGGTTTAGTCCATAGGACGAACAACAATCATACCATAGACTACCTTCTAGGGTTTAGCCTCTCTGATCTCGTGGTAGATCAACTCTTGTACTACCCATATCATCAATATTAATCAAGCAGGAGTAGGGTTTTACCTCCATCGAGAGGGCCCGAACCTGGGTAAAAACATCGTGTCCCTTGTCTCCTGTTACCATCTGCCTAGACGCACAGTTCGGGACCCCCTACCCGAGATCCGCCAGTTTTGACACCGACATTGGTGCTTTCATTGAGAGTTCCTCTGTGTTGTCACCTTTAGGCCCGATGGCTTCTTCGATCATCAACCACGACGCGGTTCAGGGTGAGACTTTTCTACCCAGACAGATCTTCGTATCCGGCGCCTTTGCATTGCGGGCCAATTCGCTTGGCCATCTGGAGCAGATCGAAAGCTACGCCCCTGGCCATCAGGTCAGATTTGGAAGTTTAAACTACACGGCTGACATCCGCGGAGACTTGATCTTCGAAGGATTCGAGCCACAGCCGAGCGCGCCGCACTGTCACGATGGGCATGATCTAGCTCTGCCGCCGGACAGTGCCCAGAGCGCCGCTCAGGTGTCCGCTCCGACCCTTAGGTCGGAGCCAACTGCGCCGGTCGAAGACGGGTAGCTAGACGCCGCCTCAGGGGCTGCAATCTCTACGGTGATCGAGCCGAACACCAATCTTGTCCATCGCGTAACTCGTGACTCCAAGGTGCCGGACTCCTTGCCGGACTCCGAATATTCCGCACCCCTCCCGATCGAACCCAATTGGGCTCCGATCATGGAGTTCACCGCCGCGGACATCTTTCAACACTCGCCCTTTGGCGACATCCTAAATTCACTAAAGTCTCTCTCTTTATCAGGAGAGCCCGGGCCGGACTATGGTCAGCAAGGTTGGGATGCCGACGACGAAGGAATTCGAAACCCACCCACCACCCACTTCGTAGCCACTGTCGACGATTTAACCGACATGCTCGACTTTGACTCCGAAGACATCGACGGTATGGACACCGATGGAGAAGACGAACAAGAACCAGTGCCTATAGGGCACTGGACAACCACCTCATCTCATGATGTATACATGGTGGACACACCTAAAAGAAACAATGACGAGGATCAAAAGGGCACAACGAGGGATCATTCCCTCGAAAAGCAATCAAAGCGGCGGCAGAAGCAAAACGCCAAACCCCACCTTGACAGAGACCCAGCCATAGAGCAGGACGAACCGGTGGATGACGAACATGCCATCGAGCAACCGTCCGAGAAGGGCAACTTGGATAAACAAACCAAACAACCCGTCCCCGGCGAAGATAATAGTCCGGATGACCTCACGCCGGACAAGTTGCTGGAGAAGAAGAACCTCCACCAAAGGCTCGTCGCCACTGCGTGTAGCCTGAAAAAGCAGAAGCGGAAGCTCAAAACAGCGGAAGATGCACTCAGAATCATATGGGGCAAAGTACTCAACACCGCACATAAGTACGGCGACAGTCACCACACAAAGAGCTATCCGAAGCGAAAATTACTACCGGAATTTTATGATGAGGCCTTAGAGCCCCCACGGTCAAAAAACAAGGAAGCCACCAGGTCGGATAGACGACCCCATGACCGACATCGAGCGGCAAAGGGTGCCGCACTCAATCCGGCACGCGATCCGCACAAGGATTCGCATCAAAAAGACGGCCCAACTAGATCTATCTACGGGCCAAGAAAGCAAGCTCTAGTAAGCAATGCAACGCAACAAATATCCGAACATCACGGCACACCCAAATACAGGGGCGCCGCACATCCCCTATGTTTCACCAATGAGGTTTTGGACCATGAATTTCCAGCGGGATTCAAGCCCGTAAGCATAGAGGCATACGACGAAACAACAGACCCTGGAGTCTGGATTGAGGATTATATCCTCCACATACACATGGCTAGAGGAGATGACCTCCACGCCATAAAATACTTACCCCTCAAGCTCATAGGGCCAGCCCGGCATTGGCTTAAAAGCCTTCCCGAAAACACCATAGGAAGTTGGGAGGAGCTCGAGGATGCTTTTCGGGCAAATTTTCAAGGGACCTATGTCCGACCTCCGGATGCAGACGATCTAAGCCATATAACTCAACAACCCGGAGAGTCAGCCCGGAAACTCTGGAACATATTTCTTACTAAAAAGAATCAGATAGTCGACTGTCCGGACGCCGAAGCCTTAGTAGCTTTCAAACATAGCGTTCGAGATGAATGGCTCGCCAGACACCTCGGCCAAGAAAAGCCAAGAACAATGGCCGCATTGACAAGCCTCATGACCCGCTTTTGCATAGGAGAGGATAGCTGGTTGGCAAGATGCAGCACCAGCGACCCAAGTACATCCGAAGTCAGAGATGGAAACAGGAAATCGCGCCGTAGCAAGGAACAATGCCGGTTCAAGGATAACAGCCCGAAGAGCACGACTGTCAACGCCGGATTCAAAAGCTCTCGGCAGAATCAGAAAAAGCCGCCCCCCAAAGATAATAGGGACGAGCTATCTAACCTCAACAAAATCTTGGACAACATATGTCAAATCCACAGTACTCCCGGGAGGCCTGCAAACCACAGCCACAAAGATTGTTGGGTCTTCGAGCAATCCGGCAAACTCAACGCCGAACACAAGGGGCTCGACATACCAAGCGAGGATGACGACGAACCCCACAAGCAGAACACCGGAGAACAAAAGAAGTTCCCGCAAGAAGTCAAAACAGTAAATTCACTTCATGTGACAAAAGGGAAAAACAGAGTGGCGCCTATGGAGATACGCGCCATACGGCATGTCCCAGAGGAGTCTCGCCACTGGTTGTTACAGCCAATCACCTTCGATCATCAGGATTACTCTAGAGGTATCCGGAACGCAGGCTGGACTGCCTTGGTATTAGATCCGATAATTGACGGACTCCACTTTACACAAGTCGTAATGGACGGCGGCAGTGACCTAAACCTGCTATATCAGGACACAATCCGCAAAAATGGGGTTAAACCCAGCAATAATTCACCATGGCAACACTTCCTTTCAAGGGGTCACGCCAGGCCCAGATACCCATTGTATGGGTTCCCTCTCGTTAGAAGTTATGTTCGGCTCCCCCGACAACTTCCGAAGTGAAAAGCTTACCTTCCACATCGCCCCATTCATAAGTAGCTATCAAGCACTACTGGGACGCGAAGCTTTCGCCCGCTTTAACGCAATACCGCATAATGCATCCCTTACACTCAAAATGCCCGGTCCACGAGGCATCATCTCATTAAAGGGAAATATCAAGTGTTCCTCGAGCGCGGACGATGGTGCGGCTGCCTTGACAGCCGCACACTAATCCAGCTTTACTAGTTAGAGCACCTAAAAAGGTCGTTAAAGACCCCGGACATGGCTCGACGTGTCACAGCCCTAGAATATTGTTTGTAAATAGTTGCATCTTCATCCAGGCATCATATTTAAATTTCTGAAACTTGAACTGAGGAATTTTGGAAGCCTCAAAAACTTAAAATAAAAGAGGGGCAAAGAACCCTGGTAAATGCATTCAATGTTTTCAAAATGGCCTTAAATAATGTTGGTTATATTTTGGCAAGGGTTTTGCACCAAACCAAAAATAATGAACATTTTTGAGGAATATTTTGAGCACTGAATTTAAATCATTGCTTTATTTGCATTTGGAACTATATTCATAACTTGTATAGAATATATTCCAAATACCCTGAAACATTTTATGTGCTTTTGGAAAAGTCCATTAAGCAGCATAAATATTTTCAGAGGAGTTTTTGGCATTGTTTGAATTATTTTTAAATTCAAAACAGTGGCAAAACAGATTAAATAAAAGAAAACAGAACTGAAATAGAAATAAAAGAGAGAGAGAGAAGGAAGTTACCTGGCCTCACCCGTGCAGCCCACCAGAGCCGGCCCAGCTCCTGTGCTGGTCCAGCACTGTGCGGCCCAGCCCACCGCAGTCGCCACCGTCTTAAACCTCCTGCTAGTAGGCAGGAGGGCGTGTGCCCGACGCGCGCGCGCACGCGCCGGCCACCTCATGCTTGCCGCTTGCTCCTGGACGTCGCTAGGTGCGCCACGCCACCCCCTCGGACCCCTCTCACTCTTCCTCGAGGCCCCGCCCCTCTGCTCCCTCTCTCTCGCCCGAACCCGAACGCAGCCATCCCCGCCGACTAGAACCACCGCGGCCACAGGTCCTCCCTCGCCTCTCCGACGCGCCCCCGAGCTCCGCCGTGACGTCCCCGTCCCTACCACGGAGCCACAAGACGCAGGACGCCCTGGAGCACCGTCACCGACGCCATCTTCTTCCTCTGCACCGACGGCCGTCGTCGCTTGATTCGCCGCCCCCAGAGCATCCCAGGCCTCGCCCTTGCGCTCGTTGGACTCGCGGTGAGCCGCTGAACCGTTCCCCTCTTCTTCCCATGCCGTTTGGCCGCTCTAGACATTGCTTCCGCCGGACCCGAGAGCTCGCCGCCGTCGTGCCTCGCCACCGTCGTGGCCAGAGCCACCGTGGCTCAAAGCCGGGCACACCACCGTGCTCCAAACCTCACTAGGAGCACGTAGAACCCACCAGCTTCCCCTCCCGAGCACCACAACGCCAAACCCGCAGGTGCCCGAACTCCGGCCGCCGCCTTGGAGCTCGCCGCCGTCGACTCAGGCCACCCCAGCTCCTCCCGTTCGCTCCATTAGATGCGCTGCTTTGCCAGCTAGCCGTAGCCGCAAACCACGAGTAAAACGGTGCCCTCTAGCGCAAACCCGACGCGGACGCCGCCGCGATCTGAGGTTGCCGGCGGTTAAACGCCGGCAGCTGACGTGGCGCTGATTTAGTTAGCACTAATGACCACGCTAAACACCCCCACAGCCACTGACAGTGGGCCCCACCCCTGGTCAAACCCCAGTCAGCGCTGGGTTTGACCGGGATTAGCTCCTGTGTCACTGACGTGTGGCCCCCACACGTCAGGTTTGACCTGGGGCGCCCAGTTGACCCTGCTGACGTCACTGTGACGTGGTGCTGACGCCATAATCATTTCTGGATTTATTATTATTTCAGGAATTTCAGAAAATAGCTAAAACTTCAATAAATCATAGAAAATTAACCGTAACTCCAAATTAAATAATTTATATATGAAAAATTATCAGAAAAATTCAAGGAATCCATCTGTACCATTTTCATGCATGTTTGAACAATGTTTGTCCTCTGTTTTGGATAAAACGTTTAAAGGGCATTTAAATAATCACATATGGAGTTTGAATTTGAATCTTGTATTCAAACCAACTTCATTTAATCTGTTGCTAGTTGCATTAGCTCAAAACACATTCATATTGCCATGTCATGAGCATGCATCACATTGTGCATTGCATTGATTGTATTTCTTCCTTGTTGCCGGTATCTGTTCCCTCCCGGTAGACGATGTTCCGACGTTGTGATCGTTGACACTGATGAAGACTCAATGTTATCTTCAGAAGTGCCAGGCAAGCAAAACCCCCTTGTTCATTCCGATAAAATCCCACTCTCTCGCTCCTGCTCTATTTTACTGCATTAGGACAACATCGATTCATCTGTTACTTGCTGCGGTAGCTGAACCCCTTTATCCTCTGCATGACCTGTCATTCCACAGTAATTAGATGAAACCCACTAGCATGAGTAGGAGTTGTTTGAGCCCTGTTGTGCCTACTCATTCATGTTTGTTTGTCATGCCTGCTACTGCTTAGAGTTGAGTCAGGTCTGATTCATCGGGGATGAATCAGAGGCGTGTGAACATGTCCTACTGTGTGTGAGCTAAGTGTGTGAACACGATTTGGTAAAGGTAGTGGTGAGAGGCCATGTAGGAGTACATGGTGGGTTGTCTCATTGCAGCCGTCCTCAGGAACTGAGTTCTGTGTTTGTGATCCATGATTCAGCTACTACCACGCATTGGGCCCGAAACCAATGGACCCTCTCGGCTTCTTAATCACCCTTGTCCTCTGTCCAGGAGTTGCAAGTAGTTTTTGGTGTTTGTAGTATGCTGGAGGCCGTGGGCAGCGCTGACCGGAGGGGTGGGCTGTGATGCGGTAGGCACGTGGCACGGTGTACCGGGCGCCCGTTTGGTGTCTCGGGAACCCTGTTCACATCGTTTGGGGCTGTGAGCGAAACTCCGGCCGGATCTCCTCATGGATGGAACCCGAATAGGCGATAAACCTGGACTAGAGACTTGAGTGTTTAGGCAGGCCGTGGCCGACACCCACGTTGGGCTTCCGCTTGAAGGTTGCCGAGTACATGTCGTGTAAACGGCGGTAAGTGGTGAGAGCGTGTGTGAAGAAGTACACCCCTGCAGGGTTAATATGATCTATTCGAATAGCCGTGTCCGCGGAAAAGGACTTCTGGGTTGCTTATATCAGTTCATAGACAAGTGAAAGTGGATACTCTAAAATACGCAAGATAAGCGTGAGTGCAATGGATGGCGTTCTCGTAGGGAGACGGGAGCGGATCCATAGTGGTGTATTGATATGGTGAATATGTGGACTCGTGTGCGCCACCTCAAAAGAGTTACTTGTAGTCGTAGTTTAGGATAGCCACCGAGTCAAAGCTGGCTTGCTGCAGTTAAACCCCACCATCCCTTTGTTGATAATGATGCATATGTAGATAGTTCTGATGTAAGTCTTGCTGGGTACAATTGTACTCACGTTTGCCTATTTTATGTTTTTGCAGAGAGACTTTAGTCTCACTAGTAATTCTGCATGGTCTTCGACGTTTAGCTTGTTACCTCAGCTACGATCTTGTGCCTCGGCAGGATTGGTAGATAGTCAGGCTTCTCAGCCTTTTTCATTTATAGATGTCTGTACTCAGACATGTTAAGCTTCCGCATGTGCTTTGACTTGTATGCTCTGATTGTTGGGTCATAAGACCCATGTTTGTAATATCTCGCTCCTCGGAGCCTATTGAATATTTACTTGTGTCATAGAGTCATGTTGTGATGCCATGTTGTATTTGCACATATCGAGTATATTGTGTGTATGTTATTGAAATGCTTGGTATGTGTGGGATCTGGCTATCTAGCTGTTTATCCTTAGTAGCCTCTCTTACCGGGAAATGTCTCCTAGTGTTTCCACTGAGCCATGGTAGCTTGCTGCTGCTCCGGAACACTTAGGCTGGCCGGCATGTGTCCTTCTTCGTTCCTGTGTCTGTCCCTTCGGGGAAATGTCACGCGATGAATACCGGAGTCCTGTTAGCCCGCTACAGCCCGGTTCACCGGAGTCCTGCTAGCCCAGTGCTACAGCCTGGATTCACTCGCTGATGACCGACACGTTCGATGTTGGGTCATGGATGCCTGTCCCTGTAAGTTTGTGCCACTTTGGGTTTACGACTAGCCATGTCAGCCCGGGCTCCTTATCATATGGATGCTAGCGACACTGTCATATACGTGTGCCAAAAGGCGCAAACGGTCCCGGGCAAAGGTAATGCGACACCCGTGGGAATACCGTGCGTGAGGCCGCAAAGTGATATGAGGTGTTACATGCTAGATCGATGTGGCATTGAGTCGGGGTCCTGACAGCGTTGGTATCAGAGCTTGACTGCCTGTAGGATTACCAAGCCAAACTGGTCGAAGTTGAGTCTAGAAATTCTTAGTTATATACGGGAATTGATTGTGGGATGGAACGTAAGGCTCTTTTTACTCCTTATACCTCATGGCCTTCTGATCTGAGTCATCATCTTCTCTTCTACGGGGATTAAGAACTAGGCTATCCCTTCTTTCTATTAGGATCACGTGTTACTAATCAGTGGACTTATAAGATTGTTGGATTTAAGCTTGAGTTCAGTTTCTACTACTTCCGTATGTTAATTGTTGATCTCGAAACCTTGATATTGTGCTTCTGAGTGGTTATGCCACCATTTTTGTGAATGTCTCAAATCTTTTCTGAGCATTTACAGCCGTTATGCTGTCCGAGTCATCCCAGGTTTCTAAATAGTTTGAAGCAATTTGCAAATTCCTTCCTCCCGTTTCGATGTTCCTTTGGGCCAGATTAACCACACTAATCGGTGAGTTGAGGTACTTTATTGCCTTGACATATATGTTGGAGCTGGTATTATGACCCTAGGTGTCTTAGGGGATCATCTAGTAATTTAGCCATGATTTGTGTCCTAGTGTGATGATTCTGGCCTTTATCCTCGGAAGCATCCCGTGATGCCACTTAGTAGTAGGTATTCTGTTCCTGGGTTCTTGAACCCGAGATTCACTCTACCTACTTCATGTTGATAGTAATTGCTAGTGCCTTTAGGATATTAGTAACCTTTGCGATAGTCCTTGAAGTCCGTGGTATCTTCTTCTTCCAAATACCATGAACTACTTATGGCAGAAGTTCCTCGTTGAACTGAAATATCACAACAGGATTATTCTTGATGAGTTCTCCATTATATATTGTGGCTCTGGCAGTTCTACCTTTCTGCATGGGTTATCCAGAAGAAATATGTTGAACTTCGTTCGACATGCTAATCCATGCATCCACAACTCAGAAAATCATATGTTCTTTTGAGTTGTCCCACCTTAGTTGTTTCCGACCCTCGCCTATCAATTGATAGTCAAGAGTATGCGTGCATTCGTTCGTCGATGCCTATTACCCTTGTGGTCCGCCAAGCCATTCTATTTCAGAATGAATAGGAGAAACAAACTCCAGAATCTCATCCATATCTAGGATTGGGTCAAAGCAATTGTATTCCGCAGATCAAAATGCCAATCCAGCTTCTGGTCTGTTCTACCTTGAAGTATTACCATCTTTATATCAGGAATATCATGGGAATTGTACACCATCTTATGAATTCTTGACGCAGTAATACTTCTGATCATCATTGATAATTTCTCGGTTTCCGTGTTATTGTAACCGGAATGCCGACAAATGAATCATGGCGTGTGAAATCAATACTGCTAGCAACTCCATTGCTTGGTAGTTAAATGGACGATAACCTCATTCTTAGCGTGTTGATTATTGAATCGTCACCCTAAGGTTGATTGTGCTACCTAGTCCTTATTTCTGGTGCACTCTCCGATCAGTGAGTTAGGATAGTGCCAATCCTTGCTTATTTGATCATATCGTCTTGCCCTGAAAAGTAAGATTGTTCTCGAGCTTAGTAACATACCGGTGGTTCATGATATTCCAAATTTCTTCTCGGAAGTATCACCAGGTTGTCGCCTGACCGCTATGTTGATCTCGTGATCAAGTTGGGTTCTTGTGAACCACCTTCTCTCCAAAAATCGGTGTTAGATATCCCTGAGCTAGTTGGTTAAGCTAGACAACAACTTGGAGAGTTGGAAGATAAAAGCTTGCCTGACTTAGTTCGTTCCAAAGGGATATTCTTGTGTAGGGTGTGCTGAAGAAAGATGATATCTTCATCGATTGTTCCTTGTGATCAGTTGCTGGACCTATTGTCTTATCAATCCTTTGATTTGAGTGTGGGCTATCGTCAAATCAAATCAGTACCAACGATGCTCGTAATGTTGTCTTATTCATGGTTGATCCCTTGAGCATACACCATTACATCTTTGATCTGACCAATGCTATCACCGTGTTCACTTAACTATGGAATTCCTTTTAAAAGGAAACCTAGATGAATTGTTGTTGAGCCCATTGGCAACATCCTTATCTCCTCCATGATGTTGTTGAACATTAAGCTAGTGTTGGAAACTTTTGAAAGCATTTTCTTCATGCTAGCTCATGAAGTATTTGTTTGATGAAAGGAGTGACTTCCTCTTATACACGTGCATTTGGTGAAAGTTGCTGCTGTGAATTTGAGAAAGATTGTTTTGTTTCCTTTGGAATCATCCCAAATCAGTCATGCACACGTGCGAAGTATTCTATAGTCTGGAGACTTGCAACCTTCATTCTATATGTGTCCCTAGCACACTAAGCCACTGATTGACTTGTTCAAGGAAAAGAAGTCTATGCTTGGGATCTAATCCATGGACTTGCGTAAAGACTTCGATATCCTCGATGATGGTTCTCCACCTGAACTCGGTAGTGTTTAATTATAAGACTGCTACGTGGCCATGCTTGTCTGGGACAACGTGTTCACATGTTTGTAGCAGAACCAGCTCATGTTTTGGAGCTTACTATCGTAGCTCACTCCCCGAGAATCCCGCAACATTATCTCGTCGATTTGTGTTGCAAACTTTCATTTTTCTTTCTAGACTTGATGAGTCTGGGATATCCTGACACCAACCAGATCTGAATCTCAGGCAGATGTGATGGTTGGAACATTTCCCAAGAATTATAATATTGGTCTCTCAATAACCGGCAAGGTGGATGTCGTGGCCAACACACCCATCCAGTAGACCTATTATTATAGTATCTTGTTTGAGGAAGTTGGCCACCTCCCCATAGGGATTTCGTAGGATTACTCCCTAGTTGCCCCTATGGATTTCTGTGTTCCGAAGTCCGACCTTTTTACTTGATGTTCTAGATATCAAACCATATCTATGGGTGGATTACGCTAGCACATCAAGGAGAACATTAGAAGCGGAGTGCTAAATGTCTCTCGGTCGATCATCCAGATTTTATTTGCTTGGCCTCGCTAAGGTGAAATCTGAGAAAGTGTTATCCTCCTTCGCATCTGCATCGTCCATCGCTATTCATCATGGTAGTAAGTTGTTTACCGGACCCTTGACACGGATGTTGGTAAAACCTTGATGAATGTGGAAATGCTCAAGTTCTTGAGAGCACGCACAAGCGCTACGTGTTATCATCGGCACTAACTGGGATTCCTCTCAGTTTCCTCGGCAATGCTATGACCTCTTCAAACAGTGAATTCACTCCCTATTGTTGGGCTCTTCCCCAGTTACCAGAATCATTCCCAGCATTTGCATTTTGTTCCCAGCTTGCACCACCAATGTGCCATTCTACCATGGGTCTCTTCCATTTCCGGTGATAAGCAAATTCATCCATTGCGTTGTCTTCAACAAGGTAATCCACATCATCCAAGTTTGAGTATGCCATTCTACCGACCCCCTCCAAACGATCGCTCGAGAATTGTCTTAGGCTGGTTTAAAGAGTTTCAATGATCTCTGAATCAAAGGTAATTCTTTTTGCCACTTAAGGGGAGATATCTACGAGTCACGGTTCCGAAGGTGTCTCGTTGTGGTTTCATGGCAACTCAACTCCTCGCTACGTTGACAATCGATTACCACCTTCTTAAGCGTGAAATTGTTGTCTACCTAGTGAACCTTCGTCATCCGTTTCTTTCCACCCCTCTTGATGTGTATCTCGTGTCTCAACCCGAGAGATGGTCCTATGTCTCATTCCGTGAGTTGTTCGATCTTCGAGAAGATCGACCCTTCTAGAGTCTCCTTCTTCCCTCCATGTCATGTTGGCAGGATTTCTCAGAGCAAGACATCAAGACAATGATGGTGAATGAATCAATGTTCAACTGAAGTGCACCCTGGATCATGAAGATTATACTAGTTGCGTTCCCCCTTCACCTTATCCTACACTTGAATCTCGGGACGAGATTTTTGTTTAGTGGGGGTGAGTTGTCATAGCCCTAGAATATTGTTTGTAAATAGTTGCATCTTCATCCAGGCATCATATTTAAATTTCTGAAACTTGAACTGAGGAATTTTGGAAGCCTCAAAAACTTAAAATAAAAGAGGGGCAAAGAACCCTGGTAAATGCATTCAATGTTTTCAAAATGGCCTTAAATAATGTTGGTTATATTTTGGCAAGGGTTTTGCACCAAACCAAAAATAATGAACATTTTTGAGGAATATTTTGAGCACTGAATTTAAATCATTGCTTTATTTGCATTTGGAACTATATTCATAACTTGTATAGAATATATTCCAAATACCCTGAAACATTTTATGTGCTTTTGGAAAAGTCCATTAAGCAGCATAAATATTTTCAGAGGAGTTTTTGGCATTGTTTGAATTATTTTTAAATTCAAAACAGTGGCAAAACAGATTAAATAAAAGAAAACAGAACTGAAATAGAAATAAAAGAGAGAGAGAGAAGGAAGTTACCTGGCCTCACCCGGCCAGCCCACCAGAGCCGGCCCAGCTCCTGTGCTGGTCCAGCACTGTGCGGCCCAGCCCACCGCAGTCGCCACCGTCTTAAACCTCCTGCTAGTAGGCAGGAGGGCGTGTGCCCGACGCGCGCGCGCACGCGCCGGCCACCTCATGCTTGCCGCTTGCTCCTGGACGTCGCTAGGTGCGCCACGCCACCCCCTCGGACCCCTCTCACTCTTCCTCGAGGCCCCGCCCCTCTGCTCCCTCTCTCTCGCCTGAACCCGAACGCAGCCATCGCCGCCGACTAGAACCACCGCGGCCACAGGTCCTCCCTCGCCTCTCCGACGCGCCCCCGAGCTCCGCCGTGACGTCCCCGTCCCTACCACGGAGCCACAAGATGCCGGACGCCCTGGAGCACCGTCACCAACGCCATCTTCTTCCTCTGCACCGACGACCGTCGTCGCTTGATTCGCCGCCCACAGAGCGTCCCCGGCCTCGCCCTTGCGCTCGTTGGACTCGCGGTGAGCCGCTGAACCGTTCCCCTCTTCTTCCCATGCCATTTGGCCGCTCTAGCCATTGCTTCCGCCGGACCCGAGAGCTCGCCGCCGTCGTGCCTCGCCACCGTCGTGGCCAGAGCCACCGTGGCTCAAAGCCGGGCACACCACCGTGCTCCAAACCTCACTAGGAGCACGTAGAACCCACCAGCTTCCCCTCCCGAGCACCACAATGCCAAACCCGCAGGTGCCCGAACTCCGGCCGCCGCCTTGGAGCTCGCCGCCGTCGACTCAGGCCACCCCAGCTCCTCCCGTTCGCTCCATTAGATGCGCTGCTTTGCCAGCTAGCCGTAGCCGCAAACCACGAGTAAAACGGTGCCCTGTAGCGCAAACCCGACGCGGACGCCACCGCGATCTGAGGTTGCCGGCGGTTAAACGCCGGCAGCTGACGTGGCGCTAATTTAGTTAGCACTAATGACCACGCTAAACACCCCCACAGCCACTGACAGTGGGCCCCACCCCTGGTCAAACCCCAGTCAGCGCTGGGTTTGACCGGGATTAGCTCCTGTGTCACTGACGTGTGGCCCCCACACGTCAGGTTTGACCTGGGGCACCCAGTTGACCCTGCTGACGTCACTGTGACGTGGTGCTGACGCCATAATCATTTCTGGATTTATTATTATTTCAGGAATTTCAGAAAATAGCTAAAACTTCAATAAATCATAGAAAATTAACCGTAACTCCAAATTAAATAATTTATATATGAAAAATTATCAGAAAAATTCAAGGAATCCATCTGTACCATTTTCATGCATGTTTGAACAATGTTTGTCCTCTGTTTTGGACAAAACGTTTAAAGGGCATTTAAATAATCACATATGGAGTTTGAATTTGAATCTTGTATTCAAACCAACTTCATTTAATCTGTTGCTAGTTGCATTAGCTCAAAACACATTCACATTGCCATGTCATGAGCATGCATCATATTGTGCATTGCATTGATTGTATTTCTTCCTTGTTGCCGGTATCTGTTCCCTCCCGGTAGACGATGTTCCGACGTTGTGATCGTTGACACTGATGAAGACTCAATGTTATCTTCAGAAGTGCCAGGCAAGCAAAAACCCCTTGTTCATTCCGATAAAATCCCACTCTCTCGCTCCTGCTCTCTTTTACTGCATTAGGACAACATCGATTCATCTGTTACTTGCTGCGGTAGCTGAACCCCTTTATCCTCTGCATGACCTGTCATTCCACAGTAATTAGATGAAACCCACTAGCAGGAGTAGGAGTTGTTTGAGCCCTGTTGTGCCTACTCATTCATGTTTGTTTGTCATGCCTGCTACTGCTTAGAGTTGAGTCAGGTCTGATTCATCGGGGATGAATCAGAGGCGTGTGAACATGTCCTACTGTGTGTGAGCTAAGTGTGTGAACACGATTTGGTAAAGGTAGCGGTGAGAGGCCATGTAGGAGTACATGGTGGGTTGTCTCATTGCAGCCGTCCTCAGGAACTGATTTCTGTGTTTGTGATCCATGATTCAGCTACTACCACGCATTGGGCCCGAAACCAATGGACCCTCTCGGCTTCTTAATCACCCTTGTCCTCTGTCCAGGAGTTGCAAGTAGTTTTTGGTGTTTGTAGTATGCTGGAGGCCGTGGGCAGTGCTGACCGGAGGGGTGGGCTGTGATGCGGTAGGCACGTGGCACGGTGTACCGAGCGCCCGTTTGGTGTCTCGGGAACCCTGTTCACATCGTTTGGGGCTGTGAGCGAAACTCCGGCCGGATCTCCTCATGGATGGAACCCGAATAGGCGATAAACCTGGACTAGAGACTTGAGTGTTTAGGCAGGCCGTGGCCGACACCCATGTTGGGCTTCCGCTTGAAGGTTGCCGAGTACATGTCGTGTAAACGGCGGTAAGTGGTGAGAGCGTGTGTGAAGAAGTACACCCCTGCAGGGTTAATATGATCTATTCGAATAGCCGTGTCCGCGGAAAAGGACTTCTGGGTTGCTTATATCAGTTCATAGACAAGTGAAAGTGGATACTCTAAAATACGCAAGATAAGCGTGAGTGCTATGGATGGCGTTCTCGTAGGGAGACGGGAGCGGATCCATAGTGGTGTATTGATATGGTGAATATGTGGACTCGTGTGCGCCACCTCAAAAGAGTTACTTGCAGTCGTAGTTCAGGATAGCCACCGAGTCAAAGCTGGCTTGCTGCAGTTAAACCCCACCATCCCTTTGTTGATAATGATGCATATGTAGATAGTTCTGATGTAAGTCTTGCTGGGTACAAT
Source organism: Triticum dicoccoides (assembly GCF_002162155.2). Classification (NCBI taxonomy): domain Eukaryota; kingdom Viridiplantae; phylum Streptophyta; class Magnoliopsida; order Poales; family Poaceae; genus Triticum; species Triticum dicoccoides. The sequence continues at coordinate 163,874,608 of NC_041391.1, read as the reverse complement.
TGTACTCACGTTTGCCTATTTTATGTTTTTGCAGAGAGACTTCAGTCTCACTAGTAATTCTGCGTGGTCTTCGACGTTTAGCTTGTTACCTCAGCTACGATCTTGTGCCTCGGCAGGATTGGTAGATAGTCAGGCTTCTCAGCCTTTTTCATTTATAGATGTCTGTACTCAGACATGTTAAGCTTCCGCATGTGCTTTGACTTGTATGCTCTAATTGTTGGGTCATAAGACCCATGTTTGTAATATCTCGCTCCTCGGAGCCTATTGAATATTTACTTGTGTCGTAGAGTCATGTTGTGATGCCATGTTGTATTTGCACATATCGAGCATATTGTGTGTATGTTATTGAAATGCTTGGTATGTGTGGGATCTGGCTATCTAGCTGTTTATCCTTAGTAGCCTCTCTTACCGGGAAATGTCTCCTAGTGTTTCCACTGAGCCATGGTAGCTTGCTGCTGCTCCGGAACACTTAGGCTGGCCGGCATGTGTCCTTCTTCGTTCCTGTGTCTGTCCCTTCGGGGAAATGTCACGCGATGAATACCGGAGTCCTGTTAGCCCGCTACAGCCCGGTTCACCGGAGTCCTGCTAGCCCAGTGCTACAGCCTGGATTCACTCGCTGATGACCGACACGTTCGATGTTGGGTCATGGATGCCTGTCCCTGTAAGTTTGTGCCACTTTGGGTTTACGACTAGCCATGTCAGCCCGGGCTCCTTATCATATGGATGCTAGCGACACTGTCATATACGTGTGCCAAAAGGCGCAAACGGTCCCGGGCAAAGGTAATGCGACACCCGTGGGAATACCGTGCGTGAGGCCGCAAAGTGATATGAGGTGTTACATGCTAGATCGATGTGGCATTGAGTCGGGGTCCTGACACGACGAGTCCGGCGTAAACATACAAAGGCTTAATAGCAGCATACCCCTGTATAAGGGGCTCCGCGCGTTTACACCAGGAGACAATAAAGCTCAATTTTACCCATTTTCTGTGTTATACTTTGTTTATTTTAACATAGATTTCTCGCACGATTGTTTTCCACTAAGTTCCTCTCTTTTGCAGACGAACACCATGCTACACCCGTCCAGGATATGGCACAACGGAGGCACAGGCGTAGACGTGCAGTAGGGACCCGTTTCAAGGATTCTTTTCAGATTAAGACCCTGCATAAACCTTTTTTACTATCTCTTGTTGATAACATCCCCCGGTTTTTTGCTATAACCGAGGAGGAGGCTGGCGTCTTAGCATGTGGCCACGCCAGAATTTTGTGCGTACCTAGACACCAGGGCTTCTTACCAAGGGCTTTTATTTGGCCTGTTTTCATAAAGATCGAATACCTTAGGGAGTGTTCGGCGTCGCGAGTTTGGCCTTATATGCATCAGCTCCGAATCATGTCTTTGGTCAAATGTTGGGTTTGCCCGGCTCCTGTGTTTTGCTCCCTTACGTTCCGCTCTATCGGCTAAGGCGGCACCAGGAGAACTACTGCGATTGTGCCCCGGTTCGGCCATGCGAGCACCTCAATAGAGAAAGCCGAAAACTGACTGTCATGATATAGCGAGAGACTGGTCAACCACTCGATGACTTTCCGGAATCTTTAGGATTCCTCCGCATTAACGAAGGGTCGTTTCCCAGTCAGGCACACACGAGCCCCGAATTCGGGCGAGCGCGGTGCCCCTAGGGGCTATTCAGTAGCCCCACTGTCAAACTCCTATGGCTAAGTGAAAGTGATAAAGCATTATAGTCCGGTTGCCTAGTTCGCTGCGCTATCACCTCCTTTATAGGACCAAGACGTTGGATCAAGTGTGAAAATGCGCCTTCTGCGAACACCCCCGCATTATATGCGTGGGGGCTGAAGCCAACGACTGCCATCTTTCAGGTTATATACACATATACATTAACGGCCGCACATGAGGTATTCTAATTCTTGAAAGCACAAGTATAAAAAGCTTTTATATTCCATCAAAACATTGTTTTACAATAGCACATGTTATTCGAACACAACATCCTTCGAGCACTGCGTCTCTATTTAACGAGCGTCCTGCAGAACTTCCTCAAAGTAGTGCTTGGCAGGTACTCAGCTTTCGTCCGAATCCTGGGATGCAACAACACTGGCCTTCATCTCCGCCCAGTATGTCTTGACACGGGCAAGATCCATCTGTGCACCCTCTATGCACGCTGACCTCTTCATTGCATCAATATGCGGCACCGTACCAAGGAACTGCTACACCAAGCTAAAATAACTCTTCGGCTCTGGCCCTTTCGGCCACAGATGACTTGCGACATGCTTCATGGCGAGTCCGGATAACCTGTTCAGCTCCGCCCATGCGGCCAAACAATCAGATACCGAAAGTGGGCGCTCTGGATTGTGGAACTGCAACCAAAAAAGTTCTTCCAATTCATGGTCATCTAGACCCCGTAAGTGTTCGGTCGCGTCCACGGCACTCGCCGCCAAATCCAGATAAGTGTTTGCCGCACTCCACTTCCGGTCTAACGGAGCATACTTAGGATCCCCAAACTTCATCCGCAGCATATAGGGCTTTCCAGCCGTGATATCTCCGGCCTGACGTAGCTCCTCCTTCACAGCTCTCATTGCAGAGCGAGTGTCCTTGGCCTCGAGAGTGACCTTTTCTAGGTCCTTCTGTGCCACCCTATCTTCTTTTTCAAGAAGCTTACAAGGGTCGGCAACATCCTTCAATTTTACAGCCATCTCGGCCATTTCTTTCTTGCTCTGGCAGTGAGCAGCCTGTTTGGCTTTTAGCTCTTCAGCTACCTTCATGGCAGCCGCATCGCTTTTCCTCGCTTGCTCCTTGGCTCGGGCAAGTTCCGCCTAAAGGTTCTCCACGGCAGCGACACCATCTGCATTAAGCACACATGTTATAAGGTACGAGCATCAAGCTCCTCTTACCAGATGTCTTTGGAGACATTACATACCTTGTGCCTCATCCAGCCGCTCATTTACAAGCGCGATGTCGGCATCTGCCACGTCAAGTTGCCGCTTTAGCTCGGCAAATTCATCAGTCCGGCTAGCCACCGAACACATCGCGACCTACATAGGAAAGGCGACATATTATACCTTGGATTATGATCCTCTGTGTGCTGTCATTTTTGACAACACACAGAGTCTCAGGGGCTACTACATATACGGGGCGCATTTTATATAAGCGGCTCTGTCAAAAGGTACACCTTTTCGCGTACCTCAAAACCTATCAGTAAACTCCTGGCGGCCTCGTACAATCCGCTTTCCACAGATGAAATCCTTCTAATCACCGTGTTCATCAACACACGGTGTTCTCCTGAGATAGATGCTCGCCCGAGCAGATCCTTCAGCTCCTCAGACCGTGCACCGAAAGGTGCCAGACTAGTTCGAAGACCTTTTTCGAGGTCCGGATTTGGAGAAACCCTCCGAGACAACACCTCGGGGTCGCCCGCCTCGCAAGACGGTACAGCCAGGGGAGGCTTTCGCTCTCCATCATCTCCGGATGAAGATCTCCTGAAGATGAGCTCTGCTGAGAAGGGTTGAGATCCGAACTGCAAGGTAAAATTTCGGTTATCTTCCTCAGAAATAAAATAGGGATGTCACTCATTTTAAAACCCCTCTCTTTACTTACGTCTCGGTGGAGAGCTGATCCCCTTGGGGGCGCAATGCGGCCGGGGCACTCTCCGGCGCCGGACCCTCTGACGAAGATTTCTTCCCCTGCTTTGACGCCATCGCCTCTGGGTCTTCAGAGGCGGTCCTTTTCTTTCCCTGGTTAGGGGAATTCTCGATTCCTCCCTTCCTGACAGCCTCCTTCACGGAGGCGGTAGCTTCTTGGTTCCCCTCTTTGCCTTCTTCCAAAGGCGCAATCTCCATCATCCTGGTCAACACGGGATCCGGCATAGTCTCAGGGAGGGGGGCGGACACCTGATAAGCTTTGCTTTCGCTATCCACTCCTATTCAAAGGATAGCTCTTTTAAAGGGCAATTTTATGATAAACATACGGGTAGCGTGTCCGGGTACAGGGCTACTTACTTGAGTGTCTGGGCGATTACAGCTCAGACCTGTGTCCTCGGACGAGTCTGGACACATTGCTTGTGATCCGAAGAACAATTTATACATCTCCATGGGCGTCGTACCCATAAAATGTTGGAGGACTTGTGGTCCCTCCGGATTAAATTCCCATAGGCGGAGAGGGTGACGTTTGCAGGGCAGTATGCGGTGAATCGGCATAACCTGCGCCACTACGGCCAAATTGATATCTCTTTCTAGGAGATCGAATGCCGCCCTGCAGCAAGGGCACGTCCTTGGATGGCCCCCAGTTAAGCCCTTTATTGACCCATGACGCTAGCTGTGGTGGGGGACCCGAGCGAAAAGCAGGTGGCGCTGCCCATGTGGTGTCCCTGGGGGCTGTGATGTAAAACCACTCTCGTTGCCATAAGCTGAACTCCTCTTGGAAAGAGCCCTCGGGCCATGGAGTGTCGGCAATCTTGCTTATAAGAGCACCTCCCCACTCTGCGTGCTGCCCCTCGATTATCTTCGGTTCTACCTTGAAGGTCTTAAGCCACAGTACAGATTGAGGAGTAATATGGAGGAAGGCCTCAGACACGACAATGAACGATGAGATTTGGAGGATGGATTCCGGAGCTAAGTTGTGAAATTCCAGCCCGTAATAAAACATGAGCTCCCTCACGAAGGGATCAATCGGGAAGCCGAGCCCCCGAAGGAAGTGAGATGTGAACACCACGCTCTCACCGGGATGGGGAGTGGGGATAGCCTGCCCTGGAGCAGGCAGCCTATGCGAGATTTTGCCGGTTAGATACCTGGCATCTCTCAGCTTTCGCACGTCTTCTTCCGTAACGGAGGAAGGCGTCCACCGACCTTGGATGTCGGAGCCGGACATCATCGAAGGTCCGAAGCGCCTGAATCTGGAGCTTTGGGTGTTGGAACTCGAGGCGAGAGGTGGATTTGATGGGATTGAAAGAAAGGAGTCGAGCCTTGGTCTCTTTATAAAAGGGTTTGAATACCAAGAGCCCTCCCCGTGACCGTCTGGGATTCACTTTCAATTAGGAAGTCATACCCATGGCACGGTTGGGTTACCCACGCCCGTATTGATGAGAATCCCGGAATAAGGGGACACGATCTCTGCTTTGACAAGACGTGCCAAGGAAACCGCCTCGCTAAACACGCTGAGGTGGGACAGTAAAACTATTCGAATAAAGGCATGGCTGTGGCATGATGTCACGCTATGGAATACGTCAGCAGATTAGATTTGTGCGAATATTATTCTCTCTACGGTGGTATGTAGAAACTATTTTGCAGAGCCGGACACTATCCTGGTGTTCAACATCTTCTATGAAGTATTCGGAGGAGGAACCCGCCTTGCAATGCCGAAGAAAATTTGTGCGCCGGACTCGTCGTCATTGAAGCCTGGTTCAGGGGCTACTGAGGGAGTCCTAGATTAGGGGGTGTCCGGATGGCCGGACTATGACCTTTGGCCGGACTCCCGGACTATGAAGATAGAAGATTGAAGACTTCGTCCTGTGTCCGGATAGGACTTTCCTTGGCATGGAAGGCAAGCTTGGCAATACGATATGTAGATCTCCTCCCATTGTAACCGACTCTGTGTAACCCTAGCCCTCTCCGGTGTCTATATAAATTGGAGAGGTTTAGTCCGTAGGACGAACAACAATCATACCATAGGCTAGCTTATAGGGTTTAGCCTCTCTGATCTCGTGGTAGATCAACTCTTGTATTACCCATATCATCAATATTAATCAAGCAGGAGTAGGGCCCGAACCTGGGTAAAAACATCGTGTCCCTTGTCTCCTGTTACCATCCGCCTAGACGCATAGTTCGGGACCCCCTACCCGAGATCCGCCGGTTTTGACACCGACAAGCACTATATGCCTAGCTTAATGGCTTTAAAGAAAGCGCTTCCTGGGAGACAACCCGAAAGTTTTAGGGAGTCATTTATTTCTGTTGTGTGCTTTTATAAAGTTTAAAAACAAAAAAAATAAAGAGGGGAACCTAAAAGTTTTTCAAAAAGAAAAGCGAAAGTGAGAAAGACGAGCATTGTTAAAATGGGAGCTAGCCTTGAACTTTGTTCATGCCCACGGAAACTTTGTGACCCTTGATTACAGAAACTTTTCAACAAAAATAATTATCCCCTTATACAAATCCATTGTATCATAGAAATAATGTGCCAATATTTGCCTTTAGGATGTTTACATTGCTTGTTGGTTTGTGCGGTGCAAAATAGAAACTTCGGCTATAGTGTGTGATTTTACATTTTTTTACTGGAACATCAAACGGTTCTGAAACTTTTTGCACTGTGTTTATATACAAATTTTTTATTTTTCCTAAAATTTTCAGAATTTTTGGAGTACCAAAAGTATAGTGAATGTTCAGATTACTACTGACTGTCCTATTTAAGACAGATTCTGTTTTTGATGCATTGTTTGCTTGTTTTGATGAAACTATCAATTTCTATCAGTGGATTAAGCCATGGAAAAGTTATATTACAGTAGCTATAATGCAAGAACAAAATATGAATTGGTTTGCAACAGTACTTAGAGTAGTGATTTGCTTTATTATACTAATGGATCTTACCGAGCTTTCTGTTGAGTTTTGTGTGGATGAAGTGATCAAAGATCGAGGAGTTCTCGATATGAGGAGAAGGAAGAGAGGCAGGAGCTCAAGCTTGGGGATGCCTAAGGCACCCCAAGTAAATATTCAAGGAGACTCAAGCGTCTAAGCTTGGGGATGCCCCGGAAGGCATCCCATCTTTCTTCAACAAGTATGAGTATGTTTTCGGTTTCGTTTCGTTCATGTGATATGTGCAAATCTTGGAGCGTCTTTTGCATTTAGTTATTTTTATTTGATGCACCATGCTGGTATGAGATAGTCCATGGTTGACTTATAGAATTCTCATTGCACTTCACTTATATTTTTTGAGTATGGCTTTATAGAATGCTTAATGTGCTTCACTTATATCATTTGAAGTTTGGATTGCCTGTTTCCCTACACGTAGAAAACCGCCATTTGTAGAATGCTCTTTTGCTTCACTTATATTTGTTAGAACATGGGCATATGTTTTTTAGAAATAATTAAACTCTCTTGCTTCACTTATATCTATTTAGAGAGTTGACAGGAACTGGTCATTCACATGGTTAGTCATAAAATCCTACATATAATTTGTAGATCACTGAATATGATATGTTTGATTCCTTGCAATAGTTTTTGCGATATAAAAATGGTGATATTAGGGTCATGCTAGTAGGTAGTTGTGAATTGTAGAAATACTTGTGTTGAAGTTTGTGATTCTCGTAGCATGCACGTATGGTGAACCGTTATGTAACGAAGTTGGAGCATGATGTATTTATTGATTATCTTCCTTATGAGTGGCGGTCGAGGACGAGCGATGGTATTTTCCTACCAATCTATCCCCCTAGGAGCATGCGCATAGTACTTTGTTTCGATGACTAATAGAATTTTGCAATAAGTATGTGAGTTCTTTACGACTAATGTTGAGTCCATGGATTATACGCACTCTCACCCTTCCATCATTGCTAGCCTCTTCGGTACCATGCACTGCCCTTTCTCACCTTGAGAGTCGATGCAAACTTCGCCGGTGCATCCAAAACCCGTGATATGATACGCTCTCTCACACATAAGCCTCCTTATGTCTTCTCAAAACAGCCACCATACCTATCTATCATGGCATTTTCATAGCCAGTCCGAAATATATTGCCATGCAACTTCCATCATCATCATATACATGACTTGAGAATTTATTGTCATATTTCTTTGCATGATTGTAAGATAGTTAGCATGATGTTTTCATGGCTTTTCTGTTTTTTTGGTATCTTTGCTACGCTAGATCATTGCACATCCCGGTACACCGCCGGAGGCATTCATATAGAGTCATATCTTTGTTCCAATATCGAGTTGTAATATTAAGTTGTAAGTAAATAAAAGTGTGATGATCATCATTATTAGAACATTGTCCCATGTGAGGTTATCAAAATAACAGTGGCCAAAGAAGCCCCAAAAAAAGGAGATAGAGGCCAAAGAAGCCTACAAAAAAAGAGAGACAGAGAGAAAAAAATAAAAAATTAGAGAAAAGAGAGAAGGGACAATGTTACTATCCTTTTACCACACTTGTGCTTTAGAGTAGCACCATGTTCTTCATATAGAGAGTTTCTTGAGTTATCACTTTCATATACTAGTGGGAATTTTAATTATAGAACTTGGCTTGTATATTCCAACGATGGGCTTCCTCAAATGCCCTAGGTCTTCATGAGCAAGCAAGTTGGATGCACACCCACTTAGTTCTCAGTTTGAGATTTCATACACTTATAGCTCTTAGTGCATCTGTTGCATGGCAATCCCTACTCCTCGCATTGACATCAATTGATGGGCATCTCCATAGCCCATTGATTCGCCACGTCGATGTGAGACTTTCTTACCTTTTGTCTTCTCCACACAACCTCCACCATCATATTCTATTCCACCTATAATGCTATGTCCATGGCTCACACTAATGTATTGCGTGAAGGTTGAAAAAGTTTGGAAATACTAAAGTACGAAACAATTGCTTGGCTTGTCATCGGGGTTGTGCATGGTTTGAACAATTTGTGTGACGAAGATGGAGCATAGCCAAACTATATGATTTTGTAGGGCTGAACTTTCTTTGGCCATGTTATTTTGAGAAGACATGATTACTTTATTAGTATGCTTGAAGTATTATTGTCTTAATGTCAAATGATAGACTATTGCTTTTAATCACTCGTGTCTTAATATTCATGCCATGATTAGATTACATGATCAAGATTATGCTATGTAGCATTCCACATCAAAAATTAACTTTTTTTTATCATTTACCTACTCGAGGACGAGCTGGAATTAAGCTTGGGGATGATGATATGTCTCCGTCGTATCTATAATTTTTGATTGTTCCATGCCAATATTATACAACTTTCATATACTTTTGGCAACTTTTAATACTATTTTTGGGACTAACATATTGATCCAATGCCCAGTGCCAGTTTCTATTTTTTGCATGTTTTTTGTTTGTAGAAAATCCATATCAAATGTGATAAAAACTTACGGGGATTTTTTTTGGAATATATGTGATTTTTGGGAAGAAGAATCAACGCGAGACGATGCCCGAGGGGGCCACGAGGCAGGGGGGCACCCCAGGGGGTGGGCACGCTCCTGACGGTTGGTTGCCCTTCTTTCGCGGCAAGAAAGCCAATATCCGGATAAAAATTGTGTCCAAATTTCAGCCCAATCGGAGTTAAGGATCTCCGGCAATATAAGAAACGGTGAAAGGCCAGAATCAGGGAGGCATAAAGAGAGAGAGAGAGAGAGAGAGAGAGAGAGAGAAACAGATCCAATCTCGGAGGGCTCTCGCCCCTCCGCTGCCATGGAGGCCCCGGACCAGAGGGGAAACCCTTCTCCCATCTAGGGGGAAGGTCAAGGAAGAAGAAGAAGGTGGGCTCTCTCCCCCTTTCTCCTGGTGGCACTGGAACGCCACCGGGGCCATCATCATCACCGCAATCTACACCAACACTTCCGTCATCTTCACCAACATATCCATCACCTTCCCCCATCTATCTATAGCGGTCCACTCTCCCGCAACCCGTTGTACCCTCTACTTGAACATGGTTCTTTATGCTTCATATTATTATACAATGATGTGTTGCCATCCTATGATGTCCGAGTAGATTTTTGTTGTCCTATCGGTAATTGGTGAATTGCTATGATTGGTTTAATTTGCTTATGGTTATGTTGCTGACCTTTGGTGCCCATCATATGAGCGTGCGCGTGGATCACACCTTAGGGTTAGTTGTATGTTGATAGGACTATGTACTGGAGGGCAAGAGTGACAGAATCTTCAACCTAGGATAGAAATTGATGCATACGGGATTGAAGGGGGACCAATATATCTTAATGCTATGGTTGGATTTTACCTTAATGAATGTTAGTAGTTGTGGATGCTTGCTAATAGTTCCAATAATAAGTGCATAGAATTCCAAGTCATGGATGACATGCTAGCAGTGGCCTCTCCCACATAAAACATGCTATCAGTCTAGTAAAGTAGTCAATTGCTTAGGGACAATTTCGCAACTCCTACCACCACTTTTACACACTCGCTATACTAACTTTATTGATTCTTTACTTAAAACAACCCCTAGTTTTTATTTACATGCTCTTTATATTCTTGCAAACCTATCCCATTACACCTACAAAGTACTTCTAGTTTTATACTTGTTCTAGGTAAAGCGAACGTCAAGCGTGCGTAGAGATGTATCGGTGGTCGATAAAACTTGAGGGAATATTTGTTCTACCTTTAGCTCCTCGTTGGGTTCGACACTCTTACTTATTGAAAGAGGCTACAATTGCTCCCCTATACTTCTGGGTTATCACTCATCCATCCGTGGAGCGACTCCGCTGGGGCCGAGCCGGTCACTGCGCATTTCCTCGTCTACCTTGAGCTTGGTGGCATCCCTCACCATGCCCGGGAGCAAGCGACTGGTGATACACTGATATCCCCGTTCTGCACATCGACGAGCTCGTGCCTCAGTCGGCTAGCATGTCTGACATGTCGGCGTTCCGGATATCCACGTGGACGCTCAACCCAGACATGATTCCTCGCTCCTCTGAGCTGCTCCTTACCGCACCTAGAGCGGCGATCGCGCGTGCTGACCTGAGCCTGGTCTTTCGCTTCGGCCACGCCATGTTGTGGTTCCCGGTGTCCATCCGCGTTTCTGCCTCAGAGGACTACCGCCTTTCAGCCACCCCTCCCTCTGTCCATGCCTCCGACAGTGACGGTGGCGCCAATGGTGGTGCCCCCCCTTCCTGCCGCTCCTGCCGCCCACTAACGTCACCAGGACTTCTCTCTGTTGGGAAACGTTGCATGGAAAACAAAAAAATTTCTACGCACACGCAATGATCTATCCATGGAGCTGCATAGAAACAAGAGGGATATAGTGTGTCTATGTACCCTCATAGACCATAACCGGAAGCGTTTCATAACGCGGTTGATGTAGTTGAACTTTCTTCGCGCTCCAACCAATCTAGTACCGAACGCATGGCACCTCCACGTTCTGCACACGTTCAGCTCGGTGACATCCTCTGCCTTTTTGATCCAGCAAGATGGCGAGGTAGTACATGAGTTCCGGCAGTACGACAGCGTGGTGACGGTGATGGTGATGTGATCTCCGCAGGTCTTCGCCAAAGCACTTCGAAAATATGACCGAGGGAGTAAACGGTGGGGCGCCGCACATGGCTAAGACAATGTTCTGGTCTTTGTGTGGAGCCACCTCCCCATGTATATATAGGTGGGAGGGGAGGAGGTAGCCCCTAGGCTGCCCCAAGAGACCTGGCGGCAGCCCTAGGGCTCTTGCCTTGCCCTGCGCCCCCCTTTCCGTATATAACTAAGGGGGAAGGAAAGAGGGGGAGTCCTACTCCACACTTTCCTTTCCCTTCGCTTGTTTCCTTCTCCTCCTAGACCGTCCTGGTATGGGGGAGCACCAGCCCCTTGTGGCTGGTGTGTTCCCTGTCTTGGCCCATAAGGCCCATATCTTTTGTCGGGGGTTCCCGGAACCCCTTCCGTTGACCGGATAAGTACCCGGTACCCCCCCGAAACACTTCCAATGTCCGAATACTATCGTCCTATATATCAATCTTTACCTCTCGACCATTTTGTGACTTCTTGTCATGTTAGTGATGTCATTCGAGACTCTAAACAACATTCGGTCACCAAATCACATAACTCATATAATATTATATCGTCAACGAACGTTAAATGTGTGGACCCTACGGGTTCGAGAACTATGTAGACATGACCGAGACACCTCTCCGGTCAATAACCAATATCCCTGGGTGCCCATATTGGCTCCTACGTTTTCTACGAATATCTTTATCGGTCGAACCGTTATGACAACATACGTAATTCCCTTTGTCCATTGGTATGTTACTTGCCCGAGATTCGATCGTCGGCATCTTCATACCTAGTTCAATCTCGTTACCGTCAAGTCTCTTTACTCGTTCCATAATACATCACCTCGTGACTAACTCCTTAGTTGTTTGCTTGCAAGCTTATGATGTGTATTACCAAGAGGGTCCGGAGATACCTCTCCGATACTCCGAGTGACAAATCATAATCTCAATCTATGCCAACTCAATGGACACCTTTAGAGATACATGTATAACATCTTTGTAATCACCCAGTTACATTGTGAAGTTTGATAGCACAGAAGGCATTCCTCCAAAATCTGGGAGTTGCATAATCTCATAGTCGAAGGAATATGTATTTGACAGGAAGAAAGCAGTAGCAATAAAATTGAACGATCATAATACTAAGCTAACAGATGGGTCTTGTCCATCACATCATTCTCCTAATGATGTGACCCTGTTATCAAATGACAACTCATGTCCATGGTTAGGAAACCTTAACCATCTTTGATCAACGAGCTAGCAAGTAGAGACACGGTGTTTTTTTATGTATTCATACATGTATTTAGGTTTCCAATCAATACAATTCTAGCATGAATAATAAACCTTTATCATGATTAAGGAAATATAAAAATAACCAATTTATTATTGCCTCTAGGGCATATTTCCATCACCATCCGTGGGCCGGTGGCTGCTCAGCCGCGGCCCCCGCGGCCCAGAGCCATCGTCGTCGGTGTTATTCGCTGCCTATCATGGGAACGATTCCGACAATAATAAGGTATAGGATAACGGAGCATGATCTATCGAGATGCATATGGGTGACACGGTGGTTTTAGTGAGTTCAGGCCTCTCACGATGGAGATAACAACCCTACGTCTCATGCTTCGGAGAGGCTTTGTTTTATCGGAGTATATATCCGGAGATTACAATGTGTGTGTGAGAGAGGAACGGATCCCCATGCCTGAGCTATGTCCTAAGACTATTGTTGAGAAAGAGAAAGAGGTGGAAGAAAAGAGCCCCCCAAGTCTAGTGGTGGGGGTGTCTTATATAGAGTGCGCCACCCCCTCACCTCCTATGTTACAAAGTGGGGCATGAATGCCATAATGCCAGCCCACTACCAAGCCCTCACCATGAGAATGGTGTCGACTGCTTTGTTGCCTGTTGGTCTTCGTATATCCAAGTGAGTCGTATGGTCGAGTGGTGAACTGTCATCCGAGTGGATGGTATGCTACTTGGTCGAGTGGATAGTATGTCTGTATGAAATTTATCTAGACCCACATGTTGTGTGGACCCCATGCTTTATGATACTTCGACCATTTGTGGGCCTACCTGTTATGTGTATCCCCAACATTAGCCCCTGAATCGATTGCGACTTTGCAGAACGAGTTTGTGAAAGACATAACTTGGACCGAGTGATTACGGAAATACTCGGTACCTGTCATCGTACTTTCAGACAACCAAGGTTTGAACAAAATCTCAATGGATTCCGGTACTGCGCTTCCGACTGATCTAGGGTAAGTGCCCGCGAGGAGCAACTTGGTGACATTCGATCATCTCTCGGAAGAGGTTAACTCGTGATCAGAATATGGGTGTCTCATTAAATCCAGGCAACAAGATCGACACATGGACTGCTCTCTCGGTGAGATGCCATCCTTATCCCGGAGGAACGTCAATATGAGTCGGCTCTAGATCCAAACTTATGAGTTTCACGCTTTGAGTCCTAGAAGAAGGCTCAAACAGGTCCACGGAGGAGCCTTAAACTCACCTTATAGCAATTTTTTGGAGTGATTTGGAGCTGGTCCTGCATCGAGTAACTGATTACTCGGAATTTCTTCACGCCTGTAACGTGTCTTTTTTTGTTGTTTGGCCGTCACTCGGACCGGGCGGACCATTCCGAGTGGATACCATTCTAGCGGGGGCACGCTGAGTGCACCCACTGGGTGTAGTCCCCGAGACTGCAGTCGACTGCGGGCAGTCGGCGGGAGTCTTAGAGCCTATCTTTTTGTTGTTGTTTATCACTCGGACTGGTCAGGCCATACCGAGTGGAGATTACTCCAGTGGGGGCATGCTTAGTGCACCCACTAGGTGTAGTCCCCGAGACCGCCATCGACTGCGGGGGTCTAAGAGAACTAAAACTCTTTATAGCTGGTACTGATCGAACTTGTTATTCTCTCGGATTGGTTTCCATTTGCTTGATACAGCTTCTGAAGAGGAATCAGCAGTCGACCAGTTGGACGATCCTTGAGCAGCATTGATCAGCTCATCAGCAAGGCCCTCAGCAATGGTCTCGACGTTCCTGTCTCAGTTCACCAGCAAGGCACTCAGCAATGGTCTTGACATTCCTGTCAGCTGTCTGCTTTGGCGCCACTCATTGGACGGGCCTTTGACAGTGCGCACAATCTCGTCCTTCTTCTTGATGGTGGATCCCTGAAGTGGTGGTCGTGGCCGACCCACACTTTGCTAAGCCCCCCGAGTGGGAGGATTGCTCACCACTTGGTAAAATTTTTCAAACTTAGACGAGTACTGGACTGCAGCTAAGCCTCCGAGTGGGAGGATCGCTTACCACTCGATAGGATTTTTAAAAGTTAGGCTAGTACTGGACTGCAGCTAAGCCCTTGAGTGGGAGGATTGCTCACCACTCGGTAGGATTTTTCAAACTTAGGCGAGTACTGGACTGCAGCTAAGCCTCCGAGTGGGAGGATTGCTCACCACTCGGTAGGATTTTTCAAACTTAGGCGAGTATTGGACTGCAGCTAAGCCCCCGAGTGGGAGGATTGCTCACCACTCGGTAGGATTTTTCAAACTTAGGCGAGTACTGGACTGCAACTAAGCCCCCGAGTGGGAGGATTGCTCACCACTCGATAGTATTTTTCAGACTTAGGCGAGGACTCGACTGCAGCTAAGCCCCCGAGTGGGAGGATTGCTCACCACTCGGTAGGATTTTTCAAACTTAGGCGAGTACTGGACTGCAGCTAATCCTTCAAGCAAGAAGATTGCCCTCACAATCTCGTCCTTCTTCTTGACGGTGCAACCCGGGGGGGGCATGGCTTACCCGTACCATTTGGTAGGACTTTTAAAACTTAGGCGAGTACTGCACTGCAGCTAAGCCCCCGAGTGAGAGGCAGGCTCACCACTCGGTATGAATTTTCAAACTTAGGCGAGTACTGGACTGCAGCTGAGCCCCCGAGTGAGAGGCAGGCTCACCACTCGGTAGGATTTTTCAAACTTAGGCGAGTACTGGACTGCAGCTAAGCCCTCGAGTGAGAGGCAGGCTCACCACTCGGTAGGATTTTTCAAACTTAGGCGAGTACTGGACTGCAGCTAAGCCCCCGAGTGAGAGGCAGGCTCACCACTCGGTAGGATTTTTTCTTTGACTTAGGCGAAACGGATTCGCAACTAAGGTACCCGCTGGGGGATTTTAGAACATGTGAAAAATGAACAACAATCATTCGGAAGACTATAAAATCATGTCTTTTAATAATCAAACTAAAGGGTACTTCTTTCTGAGTTCTCTTCCAGTGGGTGCACGCTAGCACGATAAATATCTTTATCTGGAATTGAATCAATCTGATGGATGCGTAGCAAGGTGGTTGCACGAACGACGTTCGACGAGTAAGGACGCCTGTACGATTCAGCGATGGCGCTTCATTTTTACCCTTTTGCATGAAAGGGGTATTTATCCAAGTGGACGTGCTTCCCGACCGATCGGGGTATGTTGACTGTAAGGAAACACTTGGAGGCACTTGTATGTCTCCCGGAGGAGATAGACTAGTGGTTTGACATGGACGTGTCATGAAACCCGAGTGACGAGGCTAGTGTGTGGACTGACTCTCCAGAGAGAGGCCACTCATTATCCCGGGGGAAAACCAGCACATGCCATCTCTGAGTCTAAGATTGTGAAACTCACGCCTTGGAGCCTAGGATAGGGCCAAGTGTATCCGTAGAGGAGCGTTGTTTTCACCCTTTTGCAGTCCTGAAGATGACTTTAGGTAATGATTTGGGCGATCGTCCGAGTGGACAGTACTACCCTTATAAATTTTCAGTGGACCGAGCATGTATGGTCAGAAAGATATTCCTGTTGTGATCAATGAGTTGATTGAATGGGCGTAACCCCTGAGGGAGGCATGGCCAATGGATGTGCATAGCCCCCGAGTGATGCTCGAAAGAGATAAGCTTACTACAGAGTGTGATATGAGGTTTGATCATACGAGTAACTTAGTCGTTCCCGTGTTGGGCGTGTAGAGGTAAAGACATGTCCAACTGATGGTGACGCGCGAGGCGGTCGAGGGGTGATGATGTGTACAACCGAGTGATGACGCGCGGGGCGGCCAAATGGGGAAGACGTGCACAACCGAGTGGCGACGCACGGAGCGGCCGAGTGGTGAAGACGTGCACAACCGAGAGGCGATGCATGGAGCGCCCGAGTGGTGAAGACGTGCACAACCAAGTGGTGTGGTGTGGGACGGCCGAGTGAGGATGTGCCAGGTGGCGAGTGACATATTGCGTGTCCAGCCAAGTGGATGAAATGGTCTTCGAAGGAGTTAGCCAGATGCTCTCGAAGCTAATGTAACGATGAGGTCGGTGTAGTTTGGTTGCGACACAACAAGACCGGCATGACAACTCAGTCTGAATAAGAATGAAGATGGCGTGCAGAGCGTCTAGGTGATTATAATACTTGTCAAAGTGGCAGATTGAATGCACTTGTTGAAGTGAAGGATCTGACTGGTGATGAAGTACTTGACTACTCAGGAGAGTGTTATTCCAAATGAGATGCAGTCCCCAAGTGTGGCGTAGCCCCCGAGCGTAATACAGGCTTCGACAACGGACATGTCGAAATACGAGAAATATAGTTTTGAATGAATAATTTGCAATTCATCGAGTCGGACTCGGGTAATGATGAGGAGAAGCTTACGAGTGATGCTTGAAAGAGGCAAACTCGCAAAAAGAGTGAAGTGTGAAGTTTAATTATAAAATGGACTTATCTGTCTCATGCCTAACGAGGTCTATATCATTGATACGATGAAAAGGATTCCACAGAGGGGTTGTCCGGATGTGTTTGAAGTGAACAGAGCGATGAGGTCGGTGTTGTGGTGCGCTGGGACCATTATGGTGACCAAGTCCGAGCAGCGATGAAGTTGGCGCATAGGGCCATCGAGTGATCGCGTTACTTGTGTAAAAAATGGCACAAGCCGACGAAATAGTTTCTCGAGGAAATTTGATGTGTGCTGAAATGATTTGTGTGAATAACACCCATAGACACCCGCTGGGAGTGCAAAGGGCTTGCTGGTTAACCAGCAAGAGTCTGAAAGAGCGAAGGATCCGTTCGCACTTGTCGAAGCAACGGATCCGACTGAACTCATTGGAATACTGGCTCAAATAAAACAGAAGTGTAGTGTTTCGACTGAGTTGCAGCCCGAAAGGACCGATGCAAACTCGAAATTAAGAACGACGCATGGTCTTCGTGAATGATGTATGCGAAAAAATGGAAGTTGGACTCGTGAGTCACATAACCAGTACTAAGCAAGTATGTGAAAATAAGCAGCCGACCGTAGAGGTATGCTCGGTGGCGTGGTCTTCGAGTGAACCTGATGTGTGAATTACAGCATATTCGGGAAGACGGAAATAAACGAATGTAAAATGACTTAGCTGTCTGAAGGCGCGTGAGTGGCCGAGTGGTGATGAGGTGAACAACCGAGTGGCGACGCGCAGGGCGGCCGAGTGGTGAAGATGTGACCAACTGAGTGGCGACGCGCAGGGCGGCCGAGTGGTGAAGATGTGCTCAAC
>NC_041391.1:163851279-163856150 GCF_002162155.2 Triticum dicoccoides | reverse complement strand
CTGAGTGGTGATGAGGTGACCAACCGATGGTGACGCGTGGGGCGGCCAAGTGGTGATGAGGTGACCAACCGATGGCGACGCGCGGGGCGGCCGAGTGGTGATGAGGTGAGCAACTAATGGCAACGCGCGGGGTGGCCGAGTGGTGATGAGGTGACCAACCGATGCGGGGCGTCTGAGTGACGTAGACGCGTCTCGCAGAGTGGTGACACGCGAAGCGTCCGGATGATGTAGACACGTGCCGTGGATTGGCGCCGCGCGGGGCGTTCGAGTGAAGTAGAAGGGTCCCACGGAATGACGACGCGCAGGCGTCCGGATGATGTAGACGCGTGGCACGGAGTGACGATGCACCGGGTGTCCAAGTGATGTAGGCGCGTGGCGCGGAGTGATGATGTGTTGGGCGTCCGAGTGATGTAGACGCGTGCCGCGGAGTGGCGACATGCATTGCGCCTGAGTCGGGGAAGTTAATGATGATGTAAGCAACTTCATGACCGCGTGCAAGGCGGCCGAGTGGCAGCTGAGTGGCGGCACGTGGGCGACTGAGCGCTAGTGATCCTGTTCGGTCCGAGTGAGCTAGCCCATCCAAGTGACCATGCCGACTAAAGAAAGTTGCTGTCGTCTGTCGAGTGGATGATGCCGGAGGGAGAAACTGTTGAGCATGGCAACATGGCCAACTCCTGGTCGCCATGCCGCGTCGGGTTTGTGCCTCCAACGCGGGAGACGCAGTCGTGTGCGAGGGCAGAGTCAACTTCTGGTTGCGGCGGTGTGGTGTTGACTCCTTCGTGCAGGCTATCGGCGAGTGCTTGGCGTCAGGCGGAGGAAGCGCCGGGGTGTCAAGCCCGAGACCATTGGTCGCGAGGATTCGCCAACGCCTGCCGCTTTAGATGTCGTTACCATGCATTGATGTATTTGACCGCGTCCAAAACGCATTGAAGGAGGCGTCCATGTCCAACACATTGATGGAGTTGTAAATGTCCAACGCATTTTTGGAATTGCCCCACGTCCAGAATCTATACTACGTGCATGCAAGAGGCTTTAATTAGCAGCAGTTAAGCGAGATGTTCCAACAGGCGCGGCAAAAGGCGCGCCCGCGCGGTAAAGTTAGGTTTTAGCGTGCGCCGGCTGATTCTGCGCGCTCCAGCGGTGGCAGGAACATACCACGCGCGGGAAGCATTTGCGCGCGCGCGGGAGAAAGCGGCATGCGGCACGGTAGATTTTGCGTTCCGCTTACCGCGCGCCTATAAATTACCGCGCTCGCCATGCACACAGCACACAGCCACGCGCCCTCCCCTTGCAACATCGCCGCTTCGCAGCTTTCTGCGCCACCATGCCGCCGCGTCGCCGGGGTGCTTCGGGCTATCGCGGCGTCCGCGATTGCCCCAACGGCTGATACTCCACCGAGATACGGTCCGGCGGCGTCCGGCTCGGCCTCGGGACATTCCGGAGCGCGCATGAGGCGGTCCGCGCGTACGACGCGGCGGCGTGGCGCTTGGGCAGGCCCCGGTCGCAGATGAACTTTTGGGACATCTTCACGCGCGAGCAGGCGCAGCATGTCTCCCCTCCGCCACGTCTCATCACCGACATGGACCATGCCGACCACGCTCGTCGGCATCGCCGCCTCCTCGTCGCCGAGGAGGACGAGCGAGCAATGGCGGAGTGGCGCCATCGCCACCCGGAGGACGTCGCCGATGAGCATGCCTACTGGGCGGAGAGGACGGCAAGGCGCCACGCGGAGCGGGCTGACCGACGTCAGCGGAAGGCATTGGCGAACGAGCAGTGCGACATAGTTTCAGCAGGTGGGAGGTCGTTCTTCACCGCGGACGACGATCGTTCGGACGACATATGGATCTCAACCTCGGACGACACCGACGAGGATGATGGTGATGGTAGCGACTTGGAGTAGTTTTTATCGCTGTACGTCGTAGTAGTTTCTATCCATCTATCTATGCCGTAGTAGTATCTATCTATCTATGTATGTCGAACTATCTATCTATGTATGCCGAACTATTTATCTATCTATGTAAAATATCTTGTATCGTTTTTTATCTATGCAAAAAATGTCTAGAATGAGCGTGCGCGCTGCATTTTTACCGCGCCTACTGGAGCTGCGCGCGCTCGCGGCTTTATAGCACGGCTGCTGGAGCAAACGCTGCGCGCCGCACCAAACCAGGCGATGGGCGCGCGCCAAATCAGTTTTTAGCGCGCGGCGCGTTCGGCGCCTGTTGGAGATGCTCTAAGGCCGTTCATGCATGCAAGGAAGTTTTCCTTTCCTACGACCATTTATCCCCTGCATGCAGAAAAATAAATGGGAAGGAATTAAGGTTAGAAGGAAAGTGGAAGGCGGGGTGCAGAGCTCCCTGGACGGCCAAGGCAGCGGCGGTTTTTGGCACGGATCCATCGCGAGAGGCGGCCGCGACGAATCCGAGTGTCGGGTGGCGTCTTCCTGCGAGGCTGCGAGCGAGCGGAGCTTGAGGCGTGCCGAGTCGATCCGACGGCTCCCGTCTTGTCGTGATTGGAGACGTGGACAACCCCGGCATTGGTGCCGCGTCCCGCCCATGCATCCACCGTGGGGGTCGCCATGTGGCGGTTCACGAGGGACGCCGTTGCAACATGCCGTGTCAGGACGTCGCGGAGAGGCCGCTGCAGTACCAGGCCTGCGCGCACGTCACAGTGACCACAGCCGAGCGCCCGTGCTGCCAGACGGACTGTCGAGCGCCTGCGCTCGTTGCAGCCGGTTGACGGACGGGTAGAAGTAGATTGAGAAGAGGAAGCAGGAGGTGCAGTCCGGCATGCTAGCGGTCGCGCGTGAGGACAGATGGCCACGACTCGCGCACCGTGTTGATGCCCTTTTCTCTTCCTCGTCTCTTGTCTGATTTATTTATGCATGGGTGTGTCTGATCCTACAAGAAGAAAAGACAAACTCGTTGTTAGACAATGTACTGTAAAAAGACTAGATCAAATGGATACTTCCCTGGTCCTTTTGTTTGTACGAATGGCACGATGACCAAAGCTCTAGCGGACAATTTCTTTGGCAATGGTAGTTGATTCGCTGTTGAAGATTGAAGAAAAAACCATTTGCATCATGGCTCGATAGAAACCATGCCCCAAGGTGGGCGCCAACTATCATGGGAACGATTCCGACAATAATAAGGTATAGGATAATGGAGCATGATCTATCGAGATGCATATGGGTGACACGATGGTTTTAGTGAGTTCGGGCCTCTCACGATGGAGATAACAACCCTACGTCTCGTGCTCCGGAGAGGCTTTGTTTTATCTGAGTATATATCTAGAGATTACAATGTGTGTGAGAGAGAGGAACAGATCCCCATGCCTGAGCTATGTCCTGAGACTAATGGTGAGAAAGAGAAAGAGGTGGAAGAAAAGATCCCCCCAAGTCTAGTGGTGGGGGTGGCTTATATAGAGTGCGCCACCCCCTCACCTCCTATGTTACAAAGTGGGGCATGAATGCCATAATGCCAGCCCACTACCAAGCCCTCACCATGAGAATGATGTCGACTGCTTTGTTGCCTGCTGGTCTTCGTATATCCGAGTGAGTCGTACGGTCGAGTGGTGAACTGTCATCCGAGTGGATGTTATGCTGCTTGGTCGAGTGGATAGTATGTCTGTATGAAATTTATCTGGACCCACATGTTGTGTGGACCCCATGCTTTATGATACTTCAACCCTTTGTGGGCCTACTGTTATGTGTATCCCCAACATTTGCCCCCGAATCGATTGCGACTTTGCAGAACGAGTTGGTGAAAGACACAACTTGGCCCGAGTGATTACAGAAATACTCGGTACCTGTCATCGTGCTTTTAGACAACCAAGGTTTGAAAAAAATCTCAATGGATTCCGGTACTGCGCTTCCGACTGATCTAGGGTAAGTGCCCGCGAGGAGCAACTTGGTGACATTCGATCATCTCTCGGGCCAAACTTGATGACCTCAAGCACGCAGCGGGGGCTTGGGTCGATGAGCTCCCATCAGTGCTCTGGGGGCTGAGGACAACTCCCAATCAGTCGACTAGACCGACTCCATTCTTTTTAGTCTACGGAGCCGAAGCCGTCTTGCCGAGCGATTTGCTCCACGACGCTCCCTGAGTCAAACTCTTCTCAGAAGAGGAAGAAGAGCAGGCTCGACAAGATGCAGTCGACCTCCTGGAGGAGGAAAGAGAGATGGCCTTGATCCGGTCGACCATTTATCAGCAAGACTTGCGGCGATTCCATGCCAGTAATGTGAGGGGTCGTGCATTCCAGGAGGGAGATTTAGTCCTGCGAGTGGATCAGTAGAAGCCACACAAGCACGCCCCCGCTTGGGAAGGCCCTTTTGTCGTCATCAAGGTGCTCCACAACGGAGTGTACCGTCTCTTCGACGTTGAGCACAACAAAGATGAAGCACGCGCCTGGAATGCGGAACTGCTCCGCCCTTTTTATTCTTAAGTATTTAGACTGGTGAGATGTAATAAGAAATACCTGTTAGTTTGGTTATCAAAAGACATGGTTGTACAGTCTTCCGAATGATTGTTGTTGTTTACTTCTTTTTTATGTGCTGCCTTAGCTGCGAATCCGTTTGGCCTAGGATGAAGTGATGAAAATCCTACCGAGTGGTGAGTCTGCCTCTCATCCGGGGGCTTAGCTGCAGCCCAGCGCTCGCCTAAGTTTGAAAAATCCTGCTGAGTGATGAGTCCGCCTCTCACTCGGGGGCTTAGCTGCAGCCTAGTGCTCGCCTAAGTTTGAAAAATCCTGCAGAGTGATGAGTCTGCCTCTAACTCGGGGGCTTAGCAGCAGCCCAGTGCTCGCCTATGTTTGAAAAATCCTGCCGAGTGATGAGTCTGCCTCTCACTCGGAGACTTAGCTGCAGCCCAGTGCTC
>NC_041391.1:163839328-163850325 GCF_002162155.2 Triticum dicoccoides | reverse complement strand
ACCGAGTGGTGAGCAACCCTCCCACTCGGAGGCTTAGCTGCAACCCTGCGCTCGCCTAAGTTTGAGAAATCCTACCGGGTGGTGAGCGACCCTCCCACTGGGAGGCTTCCCTGCAACACAGCGCTCGCCTAAGTTCGAAAGATCTTACCGAGTGGAGGGTGATACTGTGGGTTTCCCATGCCTCCCCCCCCCCCGGGGGGGGGGGTGCACCGTCAAGAAGAAGGACGAGATTATGTGCACCCAACGATTGGCCCCTCGTTGATGGCAGGAATGTCAAGACCATTGTTGAACACCTCACTGATGAGCTGATCAATGCTGCCAAGAGCTCATCCACGGGTCGACTGCTGACCCATCTTCAGCACCTGCATTAAACAATGAGAAAACCAACCCAAGCGGAGAACAGACTTCACTCGAAGGCAAAGCCAACATATTCAAAGAAAAATCCAGAGTTTCCTAACCGCTGAATAAAAGTACTTGAGCACCAAGCCCGAAGGAGTTTTAATGATTACAAAATCACTCGGCATCCCGAGGCAAATAAAGGTGGGGCGTAAAGTTATTTTTTAATCACTCGGCGGGAGAAGACCTGGCCGGGTCGCAGAAGCTGGCCGGGTCAATGCTGTCGGCGATGCGAGTGGCTGCCTCGAGGAAGGTGTCCATGAAGTCCTGGAAAGAATGCTTCTTAGTATTTGCCACCTTGAGGGCCGCCAGCTTCTCGTCTTTAGCCTCCTTGCAGTGCACGCGAACAAGAGACAAGGCGACGTCAGCGACGCAGCAGGCAGAAGACTACTTCCACTCTTGCACTCGGTCAAGAATTTGGTTGAGTCGAGTGATCAACAACTCAAGACTTTGAGGAAGTTCTACCTGAGGCCAGAGTTCGGTGTCCACTCGGGCCATCGCGGCCTTCAGCCGAGCCAGATAGTCGATTGCACTATCCAAGCATGACTCCAGCCGAAGCAAATTCATCGCAACTTCGTCTTTCATGGGACAGTTGATGGGGTCGAGACCTGTCTCGACCCGCCCAGTTTCAGCTTCGTCGTCCTGACAGAGTTCTGTTCCATCATAACAAATAATGAGTCGACAGTATTTAAAATCTCAGTCGACGACAGTTATCTAACTGGACAGTCATACCTTCCAACTTCAAGACAAGCTTTGCCGCGAGTTGTTCCAAATGGGACTCCAGTTTGCCCGTCTTGGCCCTGAGACCGTCGACTTTAGTGGTCAGGTTCTCCTTGTCCTTCCTTAGTTGTTCGACCTCCCGATTGGCGTCTGAGACAGCAGTCTTCAGCTTCGCATTCTCCTCCTCCAATTTTCCGTCTGAAGCTAGCTTCTGATCTGCAAGCTTTGTCTTTTCGCGTGCTTCCTTCTGAGCGGCTGCCAGATCCAGGTCCTTCTTCTCCAAAGCCTCCTTCATCCTCTCTAAAGAAACAACACTCTTCAGACGAGACTGAAGTTGGCAGTTTTCACTACGCACATCTGCTTATGTGAAGTCACTCGACTCTAAGAGATTGAATGAAAAGCAGTAGAAAGTCTACTAAACAGACGGTCGAATGATTACCTCACATGATAGCCGTCTCTTCCTGAGCAGTCTGCAGATTCTTCTTGGCAAGTTCAAGGTCAAGTTCGACGCTGATATGTTTCTTCTTTAGCTCTGAAAGACGAGCTCCAAGATTGCAAGACCTCTGCAGTTAGCAAAAGTGACATGTCAGTCGACAGAAATAAACGGCATTGACAGGGAAGGGCTACTCTAAGACTACCGTTGAATCAACTATCCAGCGAGACACATTCTAAGTCCTCAGTCAACTGCCAGCAGTCGACCGTGGTCTCGGGGACTACACCCAGTGGGTGCACTCAGCGTGCCCCCACTGGTTCAGATCAATACTCAGCAGGGTCTGCCCAGCGTGAGTTCAAAAAAAAGAGTGCTAGATACATTCTAAGACCTCAGTCGACTGCCAACAGTCGACCGTGGTCTCGGGGACTACACCCAGTGGGTGCACTCAGCGTGCCCCCATTGGTTCAAATCAATACTCACCAGGGTCTGCCGAGCGTGAGTCTAGATAGTCTACTAAGATTCTACTCAAGTCAAGTGGAATGGAAATTTTCAAAGCTATAAGTAAAGAAACACCCCAGTGGGTGATCAGATACAAGACAACATTCGAAAGTTCAGTCGGAGCCTTGCTGACCTGAACATTGGCCTGAAGAGCAGTGCTGGCGTTGTAAGCAACTTGGCTAGCCTCGTGCACCACCTTCACCTGCTCCAGGACAAGGTTCACCTGGCGCAGAGCTTCCCTAGCGGCACTTGGCGAATCGTCCGGAGTCTGATACGTAGCAAAAAGTGATGGCTGCAAAGCAGCCGAGGTAGCCGATGGGTCAGAGATGTGGAGCTGCACTAGAGCAACAGGAGTCGGTGCAGATGAGCCCGGCGGACGATCAGTCGTCAGCGGGCTGGCGAACGTGACGCTGGTCCGAACAGGCTCTCCGGAGCGTTCGGCCACCGCCTCGAGCGCTGGCGTCGACTGGGGAATCTGAACATCAAGCCTCCTCCTGCCAGCACTCCCACTCCTCCTCTTCCTCTCCTGTAGAGGCACTTCTTCTTCGTCATCAGGGAGCACAACAACTTCTTGCGGAACTGCAGAAAAGGAGAAAATGTCAGAAACTCTATCTATTCACAGTCCACACGACTCAACGAAGCTTGGGTGATCAGACTTACCGACTCGTGAGGTGGCTTCTTCGTCTCCTGGCGCCTTGTCGATGTCCATGTAAGTCTATATGATTAAGAAGATCTAAAGCAAATGGGTCTCAAGGAGGATTTTGATTGGTCTGCACCTCCCTCGAAGAAATACAAGAAGGTCAAGGTTCCTTCCTTGGTGGCCAACTCCTATTCTTCATCACGCGACACCGATGAATATGGATACTTGGACGACACTGTGGCAGGCCCTACAACAACAAACGACCCCAACAACACTGGCGCTCCTTCATCAACTTGATATTCTTCAGGGGCGTTAGTCCTCATTTTTTGACCCTTTTGGTCACTCGATGACAAAGGGGGAGAAAGTTCAGTTAGTCTTCAAGCGGGTCTATCTATATGGGCGTTTTTTTCTAAGTTACAACTCTCGTTCTTCTGAGACTTTATTCGATCGAGTTGTAAACTTAAACTCTATGGTGGCCTGATACTTTTGCTGGGATATTCTGCATGCTTCTTCCTCGATTACTGTTAATGCACGCATGCTGAATTACATCAGTCACCATATTTCATCATGCATTTCAAATTCTTCATATAATATGTTAAATGCGGTATGAATTACAAGATATAGGGGGAGATCTCCATGATTCTACTCTTCAAGTGTGCATTGCTTCAAAAGCAAATTCCTCACTATGCACATCTTCAGGGGGAGTTCTCCTATATCTTGCTATCAAATTCCTCAATATCAGTATTTACACTTCGTATAAATTTCCCCGTTGAAAACTTAACCTATATTGTCATCAATCACCAAAAAGGGGGAGATTGTAAGTGCATCTAGTGCCCCTTAGTGATTTTGGTGTATTGAAGACTTATAGGTTAAGGGACTAATGTGTTTATGAGTGTACACTGGTCTATAAGTCTATGAGGAGTTTGATATTTACAGAGAAAGTCGACCCCTAAAAATGAATATCTTCGACTAACAATTTTGATTTTCTCAAGACTTTGAAAGTGAAGAAATTGGTGTGACCTGAAGACTTGGTATTCATACGAGGAACATGAAGTGTGAAGACTTTTGTTTTCGTAGTTTCATTTTGTCTTTCTTGAGTCATAGGAACACCGTACTGTTAAAGGGGGTCGAGGAAATACTAAGGAAAAATTTCCATGTGATGCTCAACTCAAAATCCTACACCTACCAATCCCTTCGAGTGAAGCCATTAGAAATCTCATATAGTTCAGTCAATTTCTTCAGTGACAGAGATGAAGTTCTTCTGGTCTCTGAGGAATTTGTTCTGACTGAGGAGTTAGGAATTCGCTAGTGCGGATTACCTACACAGTGAGGAACATGATAGCCCTGAGGTATTTGATACTCAAAATTCCGACCGTTGCTGTGCTACGCGCCAGCTGTCCCAAATATCTACCCACCTAACGATCATATCATTGAAGGGCATTTATGTCTTATCATGTCGGGCTGCTCCCTAGGATATAAATCGCCGCCCCCTACAACCACTAGCTGGTTTGCTGCTCCGAGACAAACTGACACTTGTCATTTGAGAGCATCCCATCCTTCGAGGACTTTGAGCGAAAATCATCAAGTGAGGAAAACCCAAACACCTACAAACCCAAAGTGATTGAGCATCACTGAAGAGATTGATCCTGCGTGGATCCGATGCCTGTTACCTTTGAAGATTGTGCTTCTTCCAGACGGTTAGGCATCATGGTCTAGAGCATCCAAGAGGAATTGTGGATCGCCGAGTGACCAAGTTTGTGAAGGTTTGGAAGTCACCTCAAGACTTACCACGAGTGATTGGGCCAGGTTTGTGTGACCTTAGCTCAAGGAGAATACGGTGAGGACTATGTGTCCGGGACTGTGTGTTCTCAGGTTTAAATACCTAGCTGATCCAACCAGACGTACAACTAAGACAGCAGTTGGAACTGGTCTACCAAATCATTGTCTTCACCAAGCTTACTGGTTCTATTTCCTCAACTCTTTCATTTCCTCATAACTGTGTTGTGTGCTTGTTCATATCTGTGTTTGAAGACTTTGACTGAAGACTTTCTCAATTTCCTCAGTTCAATTTCTTCATTCTGTTTGTCTTCATCCTGTATTATCCTGTGTTTACGCTTTCTGTACTCTGTGCTTGTCTTCATTTCATCATGATGACCATGCTTGTGTTCTGTTATGTTTATATCTGAGTACTTATTCCGCTGCAAGTAGTTCTTTGCTAAGGAATTTCCTCTCCCGCAAATTCCTCAGTGAAGAATTTCATAAAAATTGCCTATTCGCCGCCCCTCTAGTCGATATAACGCACTTTCATCAGTCCTAGGTGGCCCTGATGTCAACTCATGACATCCAATGGCCACCATCGTGGCAAAACAAAAACGGTCCCAAACAGGGACATGAGAGTTCAATACCAACCACGGGCACACAAGGTTATGTCTGCTTACTAGGCCACGGTAACCCACACCCATAACCTTCCCCGGTTAGAGGCACCGGCGAGAGACATGACAATAGATCGCATTAGGGCCTTCCCATAAAGGCAAATGTGGTTGCACTGGAAAAGGCCAGTTCGGTGGCACCTGACCAACTTAATGACGGAATTTGTCCCCAAAGTATATCTGCGATAACTAATACACCGATATCATCTATCAACCTTTGATCCAAGTCATAGCAATATCCAACAAATAATCCAAAGCATAACCTAGTCATGACATAAGCTCTAAGATAACAAAATACTAAGAGCATGATGAATCCAAGAACAATAATACTACTAATCCAATAGCAAGAACAGGCTATCCAGCTAAGATCCACATCCAGTCATCATATCCAAAATCATACACCAAAATATAATATCAGATATCAACATGAAAATAATCATAATATAAGCCACTAATAATCCAATGGAAACATGTCATCCACAGAAGCTGCAAAATAATAGTCCTAGAACTCCAAACAGCATCATGGCAATAGCAAGATCAAAATATCACTCCGAGAAATGGCATGAATCAGTCACATGTAGCTAAAGCAAATTTTAGACAAGTTTAAAGAAGTAAACCATGTCACTGCATTGCAATCATGCAAATGGAGGGTGTGGCTTGCCTAGGAGGGAGGGATTCATTGGGAAAGTGCGTGAAGCTCGCGGAAAGAATCACCGGAAAATGTTCTCTCTCGAAGGAGGCTGAATAAGGGCAAGGGCATAATGGTCATTTTCAAAATTTTAACACATGGTGAAACTGATACCAACAGAACGGACTCGACAAGTCGAAGAAGTGGGCTTTGGAATCACCTCATTTGGAGTTGTGGGCAAAAAGATACGGCCGTTCGTTTGTCAGGCGGAAAAATCAACAAATTATGTGCTTTTCTGCTACTAACGGGTGAACATTCGCAAAGTAGAGGCTTCGGACGACGGATCAGAACTGAAAGCGCAATTTCAGCAACATGCTTCCCCATAAAGAAAACGTAACCAGCTGTAGTATAAAGGAAGAATACACTTCCCTTAGGTGAAGACATACATGGTCGTATGCGTCTGCACTTAACCACGCGGGTCCGGGGTTTCAGTGGATGATGTGTGGAGTCGAGAGGGAGGTGGGGCCCGCCTGGCAGGGTTGTCTTCCTCCTCCCGCGCCTGCACTTTGCCGTGGGGAGGGGAGGACCCCGATGGCGACCGCTGGCATTGCAGGCCATCACCTGCGGCGTGCGGCATACCGGCATGATAGGGGACCAAGCTGCACCTGCCTGGACCACTCACGCATCCCCGAGAGGTCGGAGTCACGCGGGGTTGCGGCTACAGCGGACGGTGGCTTGGACGGACTCGGGCACAGCACTCCGGCCAAGGAGAGGATGTGGCGACCACCAGGGAAGGGTCAAGGATGGTGGTGGAGGGGTCTGGTGGAGAAGAGAAGGAGTGGGATCTCGGCGTCAAGCCAATTTAGGCCGAGACCGAGGCGGGCACGGAGGCCATGTAGGAGGAATGAGGGGCTCCGAGGATGGACTGAGGAGTCTGGGTGTCTTATGGGAGTGAGAGGGAGCTATTGGTGTGGTCGGGAGGGGTCGGGGACGGTTTATATAGCCAGGAGAGGAGGTGCCCGAGCTAGAGATTGTCGCGGACGCGTGGGCACGCGCGCGAGCTCGGAGGTAGGCGACGAGGAGGCACAGAGGAGAGTTCACGGGGGCAGAGGGAGCCAAGCGGCACGGGGAGGAAGGCGATGGGTGCGAACTGAGCCGAACGACTACTGTTCGTCCGTGGGCACGCGGCGGCGAGCACCGACGAGCGAGCTGGCGAAGGGGGAGAGGGGTCCATGGTGAAGGCTACGACGAGGGG
Source organism: Triticum dicoccoides (assembly GCF_002162155.2). Taxonomy (NCBI): domain Eukaryota; kingdom Viridiplantae; phylum Streptophyta; class Magnoliopsida; order Poales; family Poaceae; genus Triticum; species Triticum dicoccoides. The sequence continues at coordinate 163,843,326 of NC_041391.1, read as the reverse complement.
AAGCGGCTACACATGGTCACGCGCGCGAAGATGACGAGAGGGAGAGGGGCCGGAGCTAGGCGACGTCCTGGCCGCGGCCACAACGAGCAGAGCGCGTGCACATGTGTGCCAGCTGCGCGGTCACCGCGTGACATGTCACGAGCAGGACTGGAGGGGATGCCAAACCTTGTCTGGGGTATTGCCTCTCTACCCTGGAGGTTGTAGAAAGAGAAATCTCAAGAGAAGGGGCTTTGTAGCGAAGTGAGTCATCGATGAAAGTGTGCTGCATCAATCTTCATCAGGCCACTGTGCTCAACAGAGAATTGATTGGGGCCAAATTTGTTGTCTGGTGTGTTTACCTTAGGAAGGACTATAATTCTGGGGGGTTTGGAGTACAATGGACCACAAACTAATATAGTTGATGTGCAACTCGCATTATGGTCCAGAAGCTTCATCTAGATGATGCACTCACGTGGAGTAGCCACTTGAGCTCAAATTTGTCAAGGTAGCATGTTTTGGACATATAGAGATGCTGTGAAAATTTCATACCAAATGGACAAACCAAAATAGTACTTGCTTCACAAACATCCTCTTTGTCCAGAAACTTGGAATAATTTTGGAGAGAAAATGGCTTGTTTAAATGATCCAAAATTTTGTGGAGAGAAGTTATTTAGGTAGGAGCATGATCTGGTAATTTTTCGGAATTAATGATGCAATATAAAATATACTTGCTTCACAACCTGAAAATATTAACAGAATCAAGGATTTGAAGCTGTGCTCACATAGATGATTGGATGAAGCTGAAACTTAGAGGAGTGTGATAATATGAGCACATGAAGTGGTGTGAAAACTTTCAACTCATTTAGATACTCCTAGCTAGTACTTCACAATGGCTTTTTTTACAGAAACTTCGAAAAATTGCTGAGGAAGATTGGCTAGGAAAATAAAGTTGAATTTTGGCATGAGGCAATGATTTGGATGATATATCATGCCCAAAAAGTTTGGGAGCAATCAAGAAAGGATAGATGGCACTTCCTTCATAGAAAGCCACTCTGGACAGAAATGAGGAATAAATATTGGGGAATTATTTTTGGACTTGGACAGAAAAGTTTCGGCATATTTGAGGAATATATGACCCAAAGAAATTATAAGAATTATTTGGCAATTTTGGGAGTGACAGAAATATAGGTTGCTTCACTACCTAGGGCAAACATGACTATTCCTTTAATAGAAAAAGGAATATTCATAGAAAAGAATTTTAGGGTTGGGCTAGAATGGAAATGACATGATCTTGGAAAAGTTTTGAGAATAATGAGCCACTTGAGAGAAGAAATGATGATGATCTCCCAGGTTGCAAGGCCATAGATCCACTCCAAAAAGAAAATCAGAGCAAAAACCAATAAATCAAAAAAAAAGGCAAAAACCAGGGTGTTACAGGATCGGATGCCATGTTTGATTAGGCCATCCTGGTGACATTTTGTTCGTCCCTGTAAATATTGTGATGGTTGAATAAAGCTTTCGCGAGTTTGTCTCAAAAATAAAGCTAGCTACTACTTTTATCTCCAGAAAAAAGCTAGCTGCTACTTTGTCTAAACAAAGTAGCTACTAGTCGTTCTTAAAAATAGCTAGCCAATACTCCTAGTTATGTTACGCTAGCTACTACTCATTCTTAAAAAATAGCTAGCCGCTACTGGTAGTTATGTTACGTAGCAAGCAATCTATTCCATTAAAAAAGACTTGCGCAACACTTCTTTGGCAAAAGATCGATAGGGTCGCAAACCATATTATGATAACTAATTGCATATCTGGATCATGTTGTGGTCATCTCCAAGCTTGAATGGCGTTGCAAACACGTGGATCTTTAGTTTCCCATTTGCAACATGGACCATGTTGCGGTCATCTCCAACTTACATGGCGGGGATCATGTTGCGGTCACCCATTACAGCATGGACTATCATTCTATCACCTCTATGTCGCATGGCATCGCAAACACGAGGGCCATTGGTCACCCACTGCAACATGGGCCATGTTGTGGTCACGGATTGTAACATGGACCACTGTCATCCTATAATATATTGCCTCCGTTTCTAAATATTTGTCTTTTCGAGATTTTAAAGAACTACCATATATGAATGTATATAGACATATTTTAGAGTGTAAATTCATTTATTTTGGTCCGTATATAGTCACTGGTTGAAATTTAGAAAAAGATAAATATTTATGTACGAAAAAAGTATTGCAATATATATTATTAAAATAAAAGGCAAACAAACCATCATATTCATCCTCATAAATTAAGTTATCTTGATCCTTAATTTTAGACATCAAAAGCTGAGATTAAAAGATGTAAATGTTACGTAAAAATATTGACATGTACCAGAAGGGGCGACATGTCACGTACAAATAGTACACAAAAAATGATGGCCACGAGCAAAACAAGATAGCCATGAGCAGTTACTATTGAGTCGAGCCTTTTTTTTTTGAACATCAGTATATACGCAAGTGCTCATACACTTATCCCTATGAACACACATGCACACCCTATCTCTATGAGCACCTCTGAAAGACTGAGCTGGCATGTCATCTTGAGATTTACGAAGTCGCCGTAGACGCCTCGTCGTCGACGGGAATGTCTCCTTCCACTAAAAATGCGTCGCCGGAAATTTTAAAATAAATGCAGGAATAATACGAGCACCGAGATTTAAACCTTGGTGGGTTGAGGATACCATTGTTCCTCTAATCATCCAACCACATGTTGGTTTGCCTATTGAGTCCAGCCTAAAAAGAACCATTGAACCCGTCCAAAACAGCAGTGTGCACAAGATGGAATAGATATGTTTCCATCAATGGGTCATGGACAACATGAAATACGAGTCCAACATGCAAGCTTAATAAGCAAACAAGGAGAGTAACATGCTCACGTGATTGCAATTTCAAACACGGAAAGATACATACAAATAAGACAAGTATATGTTCAGATTTCACATGGTGTCGGCCACATAAGCACAGCCACGGCGACCCATATAAACAGGTCTAACCGACCGCATAAAGCACACACCAAAGAGTTAGGAGTCAACTAAGACTACGCCACGGAACACTCAACTCACACATCCCATGGAGATCGAAGTAGACAAAGCCATGCCGCGACGTTAAAGCCAGCCTACCGTTTCATTCGACATCAGACAAAGTCACGCCCTAGCGCTTTTGACCTGAATTATCAAGTTTGGTTATTGTTATTTGGCAAATTTACCTTTTTTGGATAAACTCTTGCTTTCTCAATTGATAAACCTGATATCACCGGCAGCTCTCGCCGCCAGCCACTCCGGTCCCGGCACCCATCCCCTGCCTCCTCGCCGGCGGCCGCTCCAGCACCATTGCCCACCTTTCCCTCTCATGGCCTCCCATGCATTTGGTGGCAGGCCTCGCGCCCTACGGTGGACCGACTCCAGCCCCTCGTTCGCTGGGTGCAGTGCCCGCCGGCCGATGCCAGCCTCCTTCGGGAGGCCCTCTACGCTCCGCCACCCCCTCCCCCGGTGGCCCGCCCGGGGTCGGCAGAGCCCGCGTCCCGCCCCTAGCCCCGTTCCGAGATCCACAATGAGGGGGCAGCCTTGCTCCCGCCTGCTGACGGTGGCGCGCTTGCCCGCGACTGGGAGGTGCCTCGTGGGCATAGGCGAAGGCTGTTGTGCAAGCGGTGCCCTCCCTAGCTCCACGCCGCTGCTCTCGGGGTCCTTGCCTGCCATCTAGTCGTCGGTCGTGCCTGCTGTCACCGCCTCCCCTCGTCCGTCCTTAACAAGTTCCCCTGTTTCTGGTAATGTTTCTGTGGCATCGCACGCCGCTTCTGCCATGTATGGCCACCCCTCCGCATGCCTGCTAGAGTCGTGTTCTATCTTCCACGGTCTCCGGCCGTCGAGGCGACCGAAGCTGCGCTGCAGCAGCACACGCTCATCGTTCTTGTTGTCGGCGCCCGCTCTGGTGTTTACTGTGAGGATGCCGTGGCCTTGCTCCATGCGAAGTGCCCC
>NC_041391.1:163792659-163838897 GCF_002162155.2 Triticum dicoccoides | reverse complement strand
TCTCCTCCGCTTCCTGGATGTCGCTGACCGAGCGCGCGTTGCCGCGTCCGCTTTACACTATCGGCGCTTCCGCCTGCTCATTGATACATCTCCGTCTTATCTATATTTTTTGATTGTTCCATGCCAATATTATACAACTTTCATATACTTTTGGCAACTTTTTATACTATTTTTGGGACTAACATATTGATCCAGTGCCCAGTGCCAGTTCCAGTTTGTTGCCTGCTTTTTTGTTTCGCATAAAATCCATATCAAACGGAGTCCAAACGGGATAAAAACTTACGGAGATTTTTTTGGAATATATGTGATTTTTGGGAAGAAGAATCAACGGGAGACGATGCCCGAGGGGGCCACGAGGCAGGGGGCGCGCCCCTGACCCTCGTGGCCACTCCATAAGGCGGTTGGTGCCCTTCTTCCGCTGCAAGAAAGCCAATATCCGGATAAAAATCGTGTCCAAATTTCAGCCCAATCGGAATTACGGATCTCCGGGAATATAAGAAACGGTGAAAGGCCAGAATCGGGGAGGCAGAAATAGAGAGAGACAAAGAGACATATCCAATCTCGGAGGGGCTGTCGCCCCTCCTCCGCCATGGAGGCCATGGACCAGAGGGGAAACCCTTCTCCGATCTAGAGGAAGGTCAAGGAAGAAGAAGAAGAAGGGGGCTCTCTCCCCCTCTCTTCCAGTGGCGCCAGAACACCGTCGGGGCCACTACAAGAAATATCTCAACTTGTGACCTTCTGTTAGTGACCCTAGAAGAATAGGTCATAAATCTGTTCGGGGGCTCCAAACCCTAAACTATAACGACCATTTTCGTCAGAAAGGTCATAATTTTCTTACACGAAAAGGTCATGATGAAGTAGACAACATTGCTTTGCTGCCTTATTTCTAGCTGATCACGACCAATATAGATGGTCATAACCTTGTAAATTGTGGTGGATTGCTATGACTAGGCACCACCTCATCAGTTTTCCCTATGTGTCATGCCCATGTGTCAATTTTTGCCCTAGGTTGTGAAGCAGCGTATATTTTTGTCATTCTCAAAATTCCCAAAAAAAGGGCATTCTTTACTATCCAAATCATTGCCTCATGAAAATATTCAACTCCATTTTCCTGGTAAATCTTCCTCGGCAAATTTCCAAAGTTTTTGTTCAACTCGAACTGTTGTGAAGGAAGTACTAGCTAGGTGCTACGTCTTGAGCTTGCGTTGGTTTTCCTTGAAGAGGAAAGGGTGATGCAGCAATAGTAGCGTAAGTATTTCCCTCGGTTTTTGAGAAACAAGGTATCAATCCAGTAGGAGGCTCCTCGAAAGTCCCATGCACCTACACAAACAAACAAGAACTCGCAACCAACGTAATAAAGGGGTTGTCAATCTCTTCACGGCCACTTGCGAAAGTGAGAACTGATAGAGATAATATGATAAAATAGCTATATTTTTGGTATTTTATGATATAGATTGGAAAAGTAAAGATGCAAATAAAAGTAGATGGAAAGCTTATATGATAAAAGATAGACCCGGGGGGCATAGGTTTCACTAGTGGCGTCTCTCAAGATAGCATAAGTATTACGGTGGGTGAACACATTACTGTCGAGCAATTGATAGAAAAGCGAATAATTATGAGATTATCTAGGCATGATCATGTATATAGGCATCACATCTATGACAAGTACACCGACTCCTTCTTGCATCTACTACTATTACTCCACACATCGACCGCTATCCAGCATGCATCTAGAGTATTAAGTTCATAAAGAACAGAGTAACGCAATAAGAAAGATGACATGATGTAGAGGGATAAACTCATGCAATATGATATAAACCCCATCTTTTTATCCTCGATGACAACAATACAATACATGCCTTGCTGCCCCTGCTGTCACTGGGAAAGGACACCGCACGATTGAACCCGAAGCTAAGCACTTCTCCCATTGAAAGAAAGATCAATCTAGTAGGCCAAACCAAACTGATAATTCGAAGAGACTTGCAAACATAACTTAATCACACATAAAAGAATTTAGAGGAGATTCAAATATTTCTCATAGATAAACTTGATCATAAACCCACAATTCATTGGATCTCGACAAACACATCGCAAAAAGAGTTACATCGAATAGATCTCCAAGAAGATCAAGGAGAAAATGGTATTGAGATTCAAAGAGAGAGAAGAAGCCATCTAGCTAATAACTATGGACCCGAAGGTCTATGGTAAACTACTCACAACTCATCGGAGAGGTTATGGTCTTGATGTAGAAGCCCTCCGTGGTTGATTCCCCCTCCGGCGGAGCACCGGCGAAGACTCCAAGATGGGATCTCGCGGATACAGAAGGTTACGATGGTGGAAATAGTTTTTCGTGGTCGCCTATGATGTTCTCGAGGTACATGGGTATATATAGGAGCACGAAGTAGGTCGGTGGAAGCCTGAGGGGCCCACGAGATAGGGGGGCGCGCCCAGTAGGGGGGGCGCCCTCCACCCTCGTGGCCTCCTTGATTGCTTCTTGACTTGCACTCCAAGTCCTCTGGATCACGTTTGTTCCAAAAAGATCGCTCCCGAATGTTTCATTCCATTTGGTCTCCTTTTGATATTCCTTTTCTTCGAAACACTGAAATAGGCAAAAAAACAGCAATACAGGGTGGGCCTACGGTTAGTAGGTTAGTCCCAAAAATGGTATAAAAGTGTAAAGTAAATCCCATAAACATCCAAACGGGTAATATAATAGCATGGAACAATCAAAAATTATTGATACGTTGGACACGTATCAAGCATCCTCAAGCTTAATTCCTGCTCGTCCTCGAGTAGGTAAATGATAAAAACAGAATTTTTGATGTGGAGTGCTACCTAGCATAATTCTCAATGTAATTTTCTTTATTGTGGCATGATTGTTCAGATCCAAATGATTCAAGATAAAAGCTTATAAAACATAAAAATATTAATACTTCGAAGCATACTAACAAATAATCATGTCCTATCAAAATAGCATAGCCAAAAAAAGCTTATCTCTACTACCTTAAAAAACGTAAGGTTCCGTATCCCGTCATACATCGTCGAACCCTTCGTCCGCCTCCCTCATCCTTCGTCCTCCCACCATCTCGTTCCTTTTCTTCTCTCTCGCGCATGCCCGCCGATTCAACAGCCTCGGCTCACGACTGTCGGTATCCGGCAACCACGGTACATGGGCTCCCTCGTCCCCCGTTGCCTTCGTGCCTCCTCCCAACGACCACATGTTGGGGAGCGTAGCAGAAATTCAAAAAAATTCTACGAGTCACCAAGATCTATCTATGGAGAGACTAGCAACGAGAGAGAGGGGAGTGCATCTACATACCCTTGTAGATCGCTAAGTGGAAGCGTTCAAGTGAATGGGGTTGAAGGATTCGTACTCGTCGTGATCCAAATCACCGGAGATCCTAGTGCCGAACGGACGACACCTCCGCATTCAACACACGTGCAGCCCGGTGACGTCTCCCATGCCTTGATCCAGCAAGGAGAGAGGGAGAGGTTGGGGAAGACTCCTTCCAGCAGGAGCACGACGGCGTGGTGGTGGTGGAGGAGCGCGGTACTCCAGCAGGGCTTCACAAAGCACTACGAGAGACGAGGAGGAAGAGAGGTAGGGTTGCACCAAGAGGGAGATCAAATCATGTGTTGGCAGCCCCAAAGACCTCAACTATATATAGGGGAGAGGGAGGGGGTTGCGCCCCCTCTAGGGTTCCCACCCCAAGGGGTGCGGCAGCCCCTAGATCCCATCTAGGGTGCGGCCAAGGGGGGGAGAGGGGGAAAGTTGCCCCCCAAGTAAGGTGGAGGCGCCCCCTCCCCAAACCCTAGGGGCCTTGGGCCCTGGTGGGGGGGGGCGCACTAGCCCACCTGGGGCTGGTCCCCTCCCACACTTGGCCCATGCAGCCCTCTGGGGCCGGTGGTCCCACTTGGTGGACCCCCGGGACCCTCCCGGTGGTCCCGGTACATTACCGATAGCACCTGAAACTTTTCCGGTGACCAAAATAGGACTTCCCATATATAAATCTTTACCTCTGGACCATTCCATAACTCCTCGTGACGTACGGGATCTCATCCGGGACTCTGAACAACATTCGGTAACCACGTATATCTATTCCCTATAACCCTAGCGTCATCGAACCTTAAGTGTGTAGACCCTACGGGTTCGGGAACCATGCAAACATGACCGAGACAACTCTCCGGCCAATAACCAACAGAGGGATATGGATACCCATGTTGGCTCCCACATGTTCCACGATGATCTCATCGGATGAACCACGATGTCGAGGTTTCAATCAATCCCGTATACAATTCCCTTTGTCTAGCGGTATTGTACTTGCCCGAGATTCGATCGTCGGTATCCCGATACCTTGTTCAATCTCGTTACCGGTAAGTCTCTTTACTCGTTTTGTAGCACATCATCCCGTGATCAACCCCTTGGTCACATTGTGCACATTATGATGATGTCCTACCGAGTGGGCCCAGAGATACCTCTCCGTCAACCGGAGTGACAAATCTTAGTCTCGATTCGTGCCAACCCAACAGACACATTCGGAGATACCCGTAGTGCACCTTTATAGCCACCCAGTTACGTTGTGACATTTGGTACACCCAAAGCATTCCTACGGCATCCGGGAGTTGCACAATCTCATGGTCTAAGGAAATGATACTTGACATTAGAAAAGCTTTAGCATACCAACTACACGATCTTTGTGCTAGGCTTAGGATTGGGTCTTGTCCATCACATCCTTCTCCTAATGATGTGATCCCGTTATCAACGGCATCCAATGTCCATGGTCAGGAAACCGTAACCATCTATTAATCAACGAGCTAGTCAACTAAAGGCTTACTAGGGACACGGTGTTGTCTATGTACCCACACATGTATCTGAGTTTCCTATCAATACAATTATAGCATGGATAATAAACGATTATCATGAACAATGAAATATAATAATAACTAATTTATTATTGCCTCTAGGGCATATTTCCAACAGTCTCCCACTTGCACTAGAGTCAATAATCTAGTTCACATCGCCATGTGATTAACATTCACAGGTCACATCGCCATGTGACCAACATCCAGAGTTTACTAGTGTCACTAAAATAGTTCACATCATCATGTGATTAAGACTCAATGAGTTCTAGGGTTTGATCATGTTTTGCTTGTGAGAGAGGTTTTAGTCAATCGGTCTGCAACATTCAGATCCGTATGTACTTCGCAAATCTCTAGGTCATATTGTAAATGCTGCTTCCACGCTCCACTTGTAACTATTCCAAATGGTTGCTCCACTATACGTATTCGGTTTGCTACTCAGAGTCATTCGGATAGGTGTTAAAGCTTGCATTGACGTAACCCTTTACGCTGAACTCTTTATCACCTCCATAATCGAGAAACATGTCCTTATTTAATCCAAGGACAATTTTTGACCGTTGTCCAATGATCCATTCCTGGATCACTCTTGTACCCCCTTGCCAGACTCATGGCAAGGCACACTTCTGTTGCGGTACACAGCATAGCATACTATAGAGCCTACGTCTGAAGCATAGGGGACAACCTTCGTCCTTTCTCTCTCTTCTGTTGTGGTCGAGCTTTAACTCTTAACTTCATACCTTACAACTCAGGCAAGAACTCCTTCTTTGACTGATCCATCTTGAACACCTTCAAGATCATGTCAAGGTATGTGCTCATTTGAAAGTACCATTTAGTGTTTTTTGATCTATCCTCATAGATCTTGACGCTCAATATTCAAGCAGCTTAATCCAGGTTTTCTATTGAAAAACATTTTTCAAATAACCCTATATGCTTTCCAGAAATTCTACATCATTTCTGATCAACAATATGTCAATAACATATACTCATCAGAAATTCTATAGTGCTCCCACTCACTTCTTTGGAAATACAAGTTTCTCATAAACTTTGTATAAACCCAAAATCTTTGATCATCTCATCAAAGCGTATATTCCAACTCCGAGATGCTTACTCCAGTCCTTAGAAGGATTGCTGGAGCTTTGTACACTTGTTAGCATCTTTCAGGATTGACAAAACCTTCTGGTTGTATCACATACAACCTTTCCTCAAGGATATCGTCGAGGAAACAATGTTTTGACATCCTATCTGCAAGATTTCATAAATCATGCAGTAATTGCTAATATAATTCCAACAGACTCTTAGCATCGCTACGAGTGAGAAAGCCTCACCGTAGTCAACTCCTTGAACTTGTCAGAAAACATCTTAACGACAAGTCGAGCTTTCTTAATGGTAATACTTACCATCATTGTCTGTCTTTCTTTTAAAATCCATCTATACCCAACAGCCTTACGACCATCAAGCAGTTCCTCCAAAGTCCACACTTTGTTCTCATACATGGATCCTCTCTCGGAGTTTATGGCCTCAAGCCATTTGTCGGAATCCGGGCCCACCATCACTTCTCCATAGCTCGTAGGTTCATTGTTGTCTAGCAACATGACCTCCAAGACAGGATTACGTACCACCTTGAAGCAGTACGCATCCTTGTCGACCTACGAGGTTTGGTAGTGACTTGATCCGAAGTTTCATGATCACTATCATAAGCTTCTACTTCGATTGGTGTAGGTGCCACAGGAACAACTTCCTGTGCCCTACTACACACTAGTTGAAGTGATGGTTCAACAACCTCATCAAGTCTCCACCATCCTCCCACTCAATTCTTTCGAGAGAAACTTTTCCTCGAGAAAGGACCCGTTTCTAGAAACAATCCTTTTGCTTCCGGATCTGAAATAGGAGGTATACCCAACTGTTTTTGGGTGTCTTATGAAGATGCATTTAATCCGATTTGGGTTCGAGCTTATCAACCTGTAACTTTTTCACATAAGCGTCGCAGACCCAAACTTTCAAGAAACAACAGCTTATGTTTCTCTAAACCACAGTTCATACGCTGTCATCTCAACGGAATCACGTGGTGCCCTCTTAAAGTGAATGTGGTTGTCTCTAATGCCTAACCCATGAAAGATAGTGGTAATTCGATAACAAACATCATGGCATGCACCATATCCAATAGGGTGCAGTCATGATGTTCGGACACACAGTCACACTATGGTGTTCCAGGCGGTGTTAGTTGTGAAACAATTTTCACAATGTCTTAATTGTGTACCAAACTCGCAACTCAGATATTCATCTCTATGATCATATCACAGACATTTTATCCTCTTGTCACGAAGATCTTCAACTTCACTCTGAAATCACTTGAACCTTTCAACAATTCAGACTTGTGTTTCATCTAGTAAATATACTCAACATCTACTCAAATCATCTGTGAAGTAAGAACATAACGATATTCACTGCATGCCTCAGCACTCATTGGACTGCACACATCAAAATGTGTTACTTCCAACAAGTTGCTATCTTGTTCCATCTTACTGAAAACGAGGCTTTTCATTCATCTCGCCCATGTGGTATGATTTGCATATCTCAAGTGATTCAAAATCAAGTGAGTCCAAATGATTCATCTGCATGGAGTTTCTTCATGCGTATACACCAATAGACATGGTTCACATGTCTCAAACTTTTCAAAATGAGTGAGTCCAAAGATCCATCAGCATGGAGCTTCTTCATGCGTTTTATACCAATATGACTTACATGGCAGTGCCACAAGTAAGTGGTACTATCATTACTATCTTATATCTTTTGGCATGAAAATGTGTATCACTATGATTGAGATTCAATAAACCATTCTTTTAGGTGCAAGACCACTGAAGGTATTTATTCAAATAAATAGAGTAACCATTATTCTCCTTAAATGAATAACCGTATTGAGATAGACATAATCCAATCATGTCTATGCTCAACGCAAACACCAAATAAAAATTATTTAGGTTTAACACCAATCTCGATGGTAGAGGGAGCGTGCGATGCTTGATCACATCAACCTTGGAAACACTTCCAACACATATCGTCAGCTCACCTTTAGCTAGTCTCCATTTCCGTAGCTTTTATTTCGAGTTACTAACACTTAGCAACTGAACCGGTATCTAATACCCTGGCGCTACTAGGAGTACTAGTAAAGTACACATTAACATAATGTATATCCAATATACTTTTATCGTCCTTGCCAGCCTTCTTATCTACCAAGTATCTAGGGTAATTCTGCTCCAGTGGTTGTTCCCCTTATTACAGAAGCACTTAGTCTCGGGTTTGGGTTTAACCTTGGATTTCTTCACTGGAGCAGCAACTGATTTGCCATTTCATGAAGTACCCCTTCTTGCCCTTGCCCTTCTTGAAACTAGTGGTTTCACTAACCATCAACAATTGATGCTCCTTCTTGATTTCTACATTCGCGGTGTCGAACATTGCCCGAGATTCGATCGTCGGTATCCCGATACCTTGTTCAATCTCGTTACCGGTAAGTATCTTTACTCATTTCGTAGCACATCATCCCGTGATCAACCCCTTGGCCACATTGTGCACATTATGATGATGTCCTACCGAGTGGGCCCAGAGATACCTCTCCGTCAACCGGAGTGACAAATCCGAGTCTCGATTCGTGTCAACCCAACAGATTCTTTCGGAGATACCCGTAGTGCACCTTTATAGCCACCCAGTTACATTGTGACGTTTGGTACACCCAAAGAATTCCTACGGCATCCGGGAGTTGCACAATCTCATAGTCTAAGGAAATGATACTTGACATTAGAAAAGCTTTAGCATACGAACTACACGATCTTTGTGCTAGGCTTAGGATTGGGTCTTGTCCATCACATCATTCTCCTAATGATGTGATCCCGTTATCAACGACATCCAATGTCCATGGTCAGGAAACCGTAACCATCTATTGATCAACGAGCTAGTCAACTAGAGGCTTACTAGGGACACGGTGTTGTCTATGTACCCACACATGTATCTAAATTTCCTATCAATACAATTATAGCATGGATAATAAACGATTATCATGAACAAGGAAATATAATAATAACTAATGTATTATTGCCTCTAGGGCATATTTCCAACACCACACGCACACGAAAAGTCTAGACGAGGAAGCCCCACTGCCGCCCCCATGCCCTCCCATGACTTTTACTTCCCACCTCCAGCCGCAAACCCAGCCATCATTCACACCATCGGCACCTCCCCCCTCCTCAGATTCATGCATGCTCGCATGGTGAGGAGCACACAGATGTTGGAGGCGCCCTCCTCCCTGAGATCCGGATTCATGGACCGACGGGAAGAGGTATCGAGAGGGATCTTGGTCGGATCTCTCCATTTTTTTTGAGAAAAGGTCGGATCTCTCCATATCCAGCAACATCTTTCTAGGTTGTGATGGCCGTCAGACTGTTTTATATCCGCGATGCGAGGAGCTTCTGTGGTGGCTCAACGGAGGCGGCAGGTGCATGAAGAGAAGGATGACGTGTGGTTACATCCTCTCTCTCAGACACAACGGTCACCAGTGACGGGAACATGAGGACCATGCATTCACAGGGGCTATGTACCAGGCTTTATTCGTGAATTCTATTTTGAGGTTTTGCGGGATGAATTGTGATGGGTAGCAGAGTAGTGATTCGTTCCCGTGCTTGATCTGTTGTGTCATGGTGCTCTTTTCTACGCTCTTGCACCACTCATTTTACCATCGTTGAGGGCATCCACAGGCCAGTCGGTATGGCATTGACTTGCCAGTTGCCAGTGTTTGGGACATTTACCCTCGCCCTCTATATGTTCGATGAAATGCCTCAACAAAGTGGCATTAGGCTCCTGTGATTGCAGCAAACGTGACGCCACAAGATACACCGGGAGCCATGCTGCAACTAGCCTGATGTGCGGGAACAAGGTCGACTCATCTACCGACCCGTCGGCTGGTCGTGATGTGCGGCTATCACAGCCCATCCACTTGGCCAGCTCCACCGCATCAGACCAATCGACCCACCGCCTCGAATAATCCAGATCGCCGCTGGAGGGGACCCCTCGTCCATGCCATCAGCGGCTCCTACCGCCCGGAGAGGCGTGTGGGTCGGGTAGCTTTACTTCCCAGGCAATCCATATGGGAGGCCACTGAGGTGCTCCCGGTCCGTAACAAATTGCAGTGGCAACATACCACTTAGACAAACTAGCCCGCATGCAATGAAAGGTATATCCTACATACTGGACATATATACTGTTATAGAATGATATTTCTGTACTATGCTACAATGCTGGGACAATATTCAGCCATTTCAATCCTTTTCAGTATGACGACAGGGAAGATACTGTCGGTTGTTGTAGGCTGAATGGTTGAAAATGTTAATTGTTTCCCTCCAAGCAAGCTGCAGGTTACTCATTGCGAGAAATTAATTTTGATCTTATCTGATCCCTAAAACAAAATTTTCAGGACAGGACAAGGAATAGGCAATGCACTGTACATGATGAGCCATTCTTCTTTTGTATGCTATATTTATTCTTGCAGTTTTTTTTGTTGATTTCTACATCTTAGCTTTGAATTTTGTCGGTTCTGATGTTACTTCGATATTTTTCACTTTGAACGCATCGCCATCGGGGAGGCTATCACTGAAGCTGGAGAGAATGAGGAATAATCTGATTTGAACTTGTATCGTTGTCTCCTATTTGAAGAAGTTGTGCATGCGAAGAAAAGTGACATGTGTGCATGGGATTTTAGAAAGAACTGACAATTTTGGAAAGAACTGACGAAGCAAGGTTGGTTCTCCTGAGGGTCTTTTTGTCCTAATCCTGTACTGAACTCTGTGTTCTTGAGCGTGTGTTAGCCCATTTCCTGATATTTTTGTGAGGGTAGTCTATCTTGTAGTAGGGGCTATCTCTTTATTGTTGCCTCTTTTGCAGAACTTGTTTTAGGAGACTTTATTTTGTGCGTGCTCTTATGCTTTGTAACCATGTTCCTTACTCAAAGTAGTGGAACCCAGCTCCACTCAGAAGGCGTATGTAAAAAGAAAGTTTGAATGCAAAACATACACTGTGTAGAGGCAAGCTTTATTCAGGTTGAATTCCTTTTGTTGAGACCAATATGCAAAGCATAAACCGTCAATAATATTTGTCTTGTCAGTTTGAATTCTTTGGTAAAGATTCTATAAGAGATACTTGAATAGTGTACAGGTCGAACTACTTGTATACACAGCGATTAAAGAATTATGTGCTGGTATTTCCGTAGATATAGTGCTTCCATCACTTTAGATGCTATCATAATACAAAAGTCAAATGCAAATTTCACCCGTTCTCTACTATTATGTATTATGCTGGGAATATATTTAGGGTTGATGAAGTGATTGGCTCAAGATTGTCATGACTAAGACAACTATCGTGAATTTTTTGGATGGGCAATGTAGATGAGATGGGAAAAAACATTTAATCACATATTTGTTGCCTCCATGTTAAACATTAAAGAAAAGGGGCAGGGTTCTATATTTATAGACCATCAAGGCAAGAGTAGCTTTATTATTTCTCTGTTTATTCTCTTTGTTTTTTTTTTCACAGGCAACACATAGACTGAATGTACAATTGAATTGCAGCCACAAAATATATAAATTTGGGTCAGATCTTCCTAGTTAGATTCCACAGTGAATGCAAATCTATATATTGGTAATTGTTATTTTGGATCAGTAAAAGTATGGATACCGTGAGCAATATTTTATTTCACAGTTCTAAAAATGGAATTTCTGTTATTTTTTCTGTTCAGTGAATCATATATAAAATATATGTTATGATAGTAGTAGATAACATGTAGCATTTTTTTAATCCATAGTAATTATTCATCTCATCGCTGATGTGAAAAATAGAAAAATAGAACGATGAGGACAAGCAGCTTGAATTTATGCCTGATCACCTGAAGAGCAAAATGTGTTTTCTTTCAACAACATTTGATGTTGAACCACTAGGAAATGTTGCCCCGATGCAACGCACGGGCAATTACCTAGTCCCTACAAAAGTATATAGTTAGGACATGCTTCATTTTCATTACACAAAATACACCCATCATGAACAACCCCGATGACGAGCCGAGCAATTGGTTCATACTTTTTAACGCGCTTCAGCTTTCTTTTAATTCTTACGCAATACATGAGCGCAAGCCATGGACATAGCACTATGGTGGTATATGGTGCTGGTTGTAAAGACAAAAAGGGAGAAGATAGTCTCACATCAACTAGGCGTATCAACGGGCTATGGAGATGCCCATCAATAAATATCAATGTGAGCGAGTAGGGATTGCCATGCAACAGATGCACTGGAGCAATAAATATATGAAAGCTCAACAAAAGAAGACCTAGGGCATCCAACTCGCTTGCTCACGAAGACCTAGGGCATTTTGAGGAAGCCCCATCATTGGAATATACAAGCCAAGTTCTATAATGAAAAATTCCCACTAGTATATGAAAGTGAAAACACAAGAGGCTCTTTATCATGAAGATCATGGTGCTAATTTGAAGCACAAGTGTGGAAAAAGAGATAGTAGCATTGTCCCTTCTCTCTTTTTCTCTCATTTTTTTATTTGGCCTTCCCCTTTTTTTTATTTGACCCCCTTTTTTTAATTTGGTGGCCTCTTTGGCCTCTTTTGTTTTAAAGTTTGAAGTTTCATCCCGACTTGTGGGGGAATCATAGTCCTCATCATCCTTTCCTCACTTGGGACAATGCTCTAATAATGAAGATCATCACACTATTATTAATTTACAACTCAAGAATTACAACTTAACACTTAGAACAAAATATGACTCTATATGAATGCCTCCGGCGGTGTACCGGGATATGCAATGAATCAAGAGTGACATGTATGAAAATTATGAGGGTGGCCTTGCCACAAATACAATGTCAACTACATGATCATGCAAAGAGCAATATGACAATGATGGAGCGTGTCATAATAACGGAACGGTGGAAAGTTGCATGGCAATATATCTCGGAATGGCTATGGAAATGCCATAATATGTAGGTATGGTGGCTATTTTGAGGAAGGTAAATAATGGGTGCATGATACCGGCGAAAGTTGCGCGGCACAATAGAGGCTAGCAAAGTGGAAGGGTGAGTATGCGTATATCCATGGACTCACATTAGTCATAAAGAACTCATATACTTATTGCAAAAGTCCACTTAGCCCTTGAAGCAAAGTACTAATATGCATGCCCCTAGATGGATAGATTGGTAGGAAAAGACCATCGCTCGTCCCTGACTGCCACTCATAAGGAAGACAATCAAAAGAGCACCTCATGCAACAAATTTGTCACACAACTTTTACCATACATGCATGCTATGGGACTTGCCAACTTCAACACAAGTATTTCTAAATTTCATAATTATCCACTAGCATGACTCTAATATTACTACCTTTATATCTCAAAACAATTATCAAGCATCAAATTGATCCTAGTGTTTTATGCACTTTCGATGATAGTTTTTATTATACCCAACTTGGATGCTCATCATTCTAGGACCAAATTTATAACCATAGCAAATACCATGCTGTTCTAAAAGACTCTCAAAATAATATAAGTGAAGCATGCGAGATCAACAATTTCTTCAAAATTAAGCCACCGCCGTGCTCTAAAAGATATAAGTGAAGCACTAGAGCAAAAACTTATCTAGCTCAAAAGATATAAGTGAAGCACATAGAGTATTCTAATAAATTCAAATCAAGTGGAATTCTCCCAAAGGGTGTGTACAGCAATTATGATTGTGGAAAACTAAAAATAAAATACTAATATCATAGAAGACGCTCCAAGAAAAACACATACCATGTGGCGAATAAAAATATAGCTCCAAGTAAAGTTACTAATGAACGAAAACGAAAGAGGGGATGCCTTCCCGGGGCATCCCAAAGATTAGGCTTTTGGCTATTCTTTAATATCTTGGGGTGCCATGGGAATGCCCAAGCTTAGGCTCTTTCCGCCCCTCATTCCATAGTCCATCAAATCTTTACCCAAAACTTGAAAACTTCACAACACAAAACTCAGCAAGAAATCTCGTAAGCTCTGTTAGTGAAAGAAAGAAAAACCACCACATAAAGTACTCTAATGAACTCATTATTTATTTATATTGGTGTTAAACATACTGTATTCCAAGTTCTCTATGGTTCATACCCTTACATACTAGCCATAGATGCATCAAAATAAGCAAACAACACATGAAAAACAGAATCTGTCAAAAACAGAACAGTCTGTAGAAATCTGTAACTTTCGAATACTTATGGAACTCCAAAAAATCTAAACTAAATTGGTGAACTTGGGGAATTTGTCTATTAATCATCTTCAAAACGAATCAACTAAAAATAACTTTCCAGTAAAATATGATAGCAAATCTCGTGAGCGCTAAAGTTTCTGTTTTTTACAGCAAGATCATATAAACTCCACCCAAGTCTTCCCAAAGGTTCTACTTGGAACAAACACTAACTAAAACATAAAACCACATCTAAACAGAAGCTAGATGAAAAATTTATTACTAAACAGAAGCAAAAACAAAAAACACAAAATAAAATTGGGTTGCCTCCCAACTAGCGCTATCGTTTAACGCCCCTAGCTAGGCATAAAAGCGAGGATAGATCTATGTGGTGCCACCCTTGGCACTCAATTCTTCAATAGAGCACTTATAATCCTTAGGAGTTTCTTTATTTTTAGTGATTATTAAGCTCCTAGGTAGGAAATCAAGAAATTCAGTTGTAGCAAAAGGTTCCTCAATGAAAGCAAGAAAATTGGGGTGAACACTAATTGATTTGAGATCAGCACTTTCTTTACTAGAAGATTCACCCTTATTTTTAGGAACATACATGACCTCGGCAATTTTGGTAGGAGGTATTGGGTATTTTTCACAGATGAAAAGGCAGACCCTAAGTTGGTGATAATGTCCTCTAGTTTACCAATTCTTGTAGAATCAAGATATATTCTTTCATTAACTATAGGTTCTTTTTCTTTAAAAAAATTCAAAGTAACTCCAACCCTAGATCCATATTGGGTAATTTGATTGTGGATCTTTTTATCCAAATTTTCAATTAACTCAACAGTGGCAACTTTATTTTCAATAATTTCAAGCCTTTTCATCACATGTTCCAAAGTTAAGATAGTTCCATTAACCAAAAGAGGGGGTGGACCAAACAAATCTACGATGGAATTATAAACATCAAAAGTGTGGCTACCCAAGAAATTCCCTCCGGTAATGGTATCAAGAATATATCTATTCCAAGGAGTAATGCCTACATAAAAATTGAGAATAAGAACGGAAGTGGATTGCTTCCTAGTAGATCTATTTTGAGCATTGCAAATTCTATGCCAAGCATCTTTTAAATTTTCTCCCTCACTTTGTTTAAAATTAAGAACTTCATGATGTTAACGATAATAGGAGGACTAGCCATAGCGACGAGCACACAAAAGGAAAGCGAAAGAGAGAGGAGATTGGGAAAGAGAGGGCGAATAAAACGACAAGGGTGAAGTGGGGGAGAGGAAAACGAGAGGCAAATGGCAAACAATCTAATGCGAGGGAGATGAGTTTGTGATGGGTACTTGGTATGTCTTCACTTGAGCGAAGACCTCCCCGGCAAAAGCGCCAGAAATCCTTCTTGCTACGTCTTGAGCTTGCGTTGGTTTTCCTTGAAGAGGAAAGGGTGATGCAGCAATAGTAGCGTAAGTATTTGCCTCAGTTTTTGAGAACAAAGGTATCAGTCCAGTAGAAGGCTCCTCAAAAGTCCCATGCACCTACACAAACAAACAAGAACTCGCAAACAACACAATAAAGGGGTTGTCAATCCCTTCACAGCCACTTGTGAAAGTGAGACCAAATAGAGATAATATGATAAGATAGATATATTTTTGGTATTTTATGATATAGATTGGAAAAGTAAAGATGCAAATAAAAGTAAATGGAAAGTTTATATTATAAAAGATAGACCCGGGGGCCATAGGTTTCACTAGTGGCTTCTCTCAAGATAGCATAAGTATTACGGTGGGTGAACAAATTACTGTCGAGCAATTGATAGAAAAGCGAATAATTATGAGATTATCTAGGCATGATCATGTATATAGGCATCACGTCCGTGACAAGTAGACCGACTTCTGCCGGCATCTACTACTATTACTCCACACATCGACTGCTATCCAGCATGCATCTAGAGTATTAAGTTCATAAAGAGCAGAGTAACACATTAAGAAAGATGACATGATGTAGAGGGATAAACTCATGCAATATGATATAAACCCCATCTTTTTATCCTCGATGGCAACAATACAATATCTGCCTTGTTGCCCCTGCTGTCACTGTGAAAGGACACCGCAAGATTGAACCCAAAGCTAAGCACTTCTCCCATTGCAAGAAAGATCAATCTATTAGGCCAAACCAAACTGATAATTCGTAGAGACTTGCAAAGATAACTTAAACACACATAAAAGAATTCAGAGGAGATTCAAATATTTCTCATAGATAAACTTGATCATAAACCCACAATTCATCGGATCACGACAAACACACCACAAAAAGAGTTACATCAAATAGATCTCCAAGAAGATCAAGGAGAACATGGTATTGAGATTAAAATAGAGAGAAGAAGCCATCTAGCTAATAACTATGGACGCAAAGGTCTGTGGTAAACTACTCACAACTCATCGGAGAGGTTATGGTGTTGATGTAGAAGCCCTTCATGGTTGATTCCCCCTCCGACGGAGCGCCGGCAAAGGCTCCAAGATGGGATCTCGCGGATACAGAAGGTTACGGTGGTGGAAATAGTTTTTCGTGGTCGCCTCTGATGTTCTCAGGGTACGTGGGTATATATAGGAGGAAGAAGTAGGTCGGTGGATGCCCGAGGGGCCCACGAGATAGGGGGCGCACCCAATAGGGGGGCATGCCCTCCACCCTCGTGGCCTCCTCTGTTGCTTCTTGACTTTCACTCCAAGTCCTCTCGACCACGTTTGTTCCAAAAAGATCGCTCCCGAAGGTTTCATTCCGTTTGGACTCCGTTTGATATTCCTTTTCTTCGAAACACTGAAATAGGCAAAAAAACAGCAATACAGGCTCGGCCTCCGGTTAGTAGGTTAGTCCCAAAAATGGTATAAAAGTGTAAAGTAAAGCCCATAAACATCCAAAACGGGTAATATAATACCATGGAATAAAAAATTATAGATACGTTGGAGATGTATCACTTGGCATATCCTAATGAGCTGAATTTTTGCCACATCTTCTATAGCTCTCCACAAAATTTGAGCCCCATCTAACAATACATGTGAGTGTGGCTTCAACATTCATATTTCTGTCCAGTGTGGTATGTTGCAAAGCAAGTGACACCTAGGCTCCTCCATTTGAGCTGCAAATTTTCCAAGATAGTGTCCTTATGATCATCCTCGGCCAAAACTTAGGCCCATTGGCCATGTGCATGTCCCGTACCACTAATCAAACACTTGGGTGCTAATTCATGTTTGAGCTCAGTTCAGTCTCCTCGTAAGATTCTTCTATTGCCTTCTTCCTCCAGACACCTATCAGGGGAGTGCCCAACCCACTAGACATGCCTAGGCCTCCCGGAATGCGTGGCAACACCACGGTCACGTGGTGACCACGCGGCGGACATGCGAGTCTACACGCTTTGGAGTTGGGGCCCTGGGCCACCATCCAAACCTCAATGTATCGCTGCCAAACCATGTATTTATGATTAAATAGTTACTTGTGTACCTATAAATGATTTTTGGAAAAAATAAAGAGCAAACTATGAGGCAGCTGCAATTCAAATTTGACCCGCTTCCTACTGAATCAGCGAAAATTTGTGTTTTTCACCACAGGTATATAGGTACTTTTGACGAACAACCATTTTGTAAATTGTAAATTAAATATGGCCTAATATATTATAAAAATGACCCGGTCCCATTTTGCAACAAATATATGTTAGGTCCTTCACAAAAAAAAACTCATTTTGGGCACTCAAAAAATGGAAAAGTGATATTTCGTCCAAAGAAAATGAAAACTCCCTTAGGAAACATTAGTTTCCATTCCAATATGCATCCTTGTGCACAATATGAGATCATTTGAACAAACTATGGCATGAATGTGGCCATAAGATTGATCATTTGGCTTGAAAGCCATGAATCTTCATAGATGATAGCTCATTTCTGAGAACACTTTTTTAAAAGAATTTCCATATTACAAGTTTATTATTTTTCCTAGTAAATTTGTCACATATGATGACACAATGCGAAGGTTTTCCAATTTTTTGATTTTTTTGAATTTTTTATGCCCGTTTCAAAATGAGGTGAAAACGGCGGGAATGACCGTTCCTAGCTAGTGGTTGAATCTTGGAATTTTTTGGTGTTTCTCTGATTATATAGATACTTTTGTAACTAGAAATGATTTTTTTAAAAAATAAATAGCAAACAATGAGGCAGTCGCAGTTCAAATTTGACCCGCTTCTTGCTGAATCGGTGGAAATTTGTCGTTTTCACAGAGGTTGATCAAAACTTTTGACACCCAACCATTTGGTCAATTGTGCATTAAATATGGCCTAGTATTTTAGAAAATTAATTTGGTACAATTTTGCATCAAATATATGGTAGGTCCTTCACAAAAAAAAACTCATTTTGGGTACTCGAAAAATGGAAAATTAATTTTTTGTCCAAAGAAAATGAAAACTCCCTTAGGCAACATTGTTTGCCATTCCAATATGCACCCTTCTGCACAATATGAGATCATTTGAACAAACTATGCCATGAATCTGGCCATTAGATTGATCATTTGGCTAGAAAGCCATGAATCTTCAGAGATGATAGCTCATTTCTGAGAACACTTTTTTTGAAAGAATTGTCGTATTACAAGTTTATTATTTTTCCTGCTAACTTGGTCACATATAATGACACAATGCAAAGGTTCTCTAATTATTTGAATTTTTTTTGAATTTTCTATGCCCGTTTGAAAACGCGGTCAAAACGACGGGCATGGTTGTTCCTAGCTAGTTGTTGAATCCTTGAAAACTTTTGTTGTTTCTCTGATTAAATAGATACTTTTGTACCTAGAAATTATTTTTGGGAAAAATAAATAGCAAACTATGAGGTAGCCATGGTTCAAATTTGACCCGCTTCCAACTAAATAGGCAGAAATTTGTCTTTTTCACGAGAGGTGGATCAAAGCTTTTGACACCCAACCATTTGGTCAATTATGCATTTAATATGGCCTAGTATTGCAGAAAATTGATTCGGTCCAATTTTGCAACAAATATTTGGTAGGTCCTTCACAAAAAAAACTCATTTTGGGCTCTCAAAAAATGAAAAATGATTTTCGTGCAAAGAAAATGAAAACTTCCTTAGGCAACATTGTTTGCCATTCCAATATGCACCCTTGTGCAAAATATGAGATCATTTAAACAAACTATGCCAAGAATGTGGCCATAAGAATGATCATCTAGCTTGAAAGCCATTGATCTCCACACTTGATAGCTCGTTTCTGAGAGCACTTTCTTAAAATAATTAGCGTATTACAAGTTTATTATTTTTCCTGGTAACTTTTCCACATATAATGACACAATGCGAAGGTTTTCTAATTATTTGTTTTTTTAATGTTCTATGCCCGTTTGAAAATGCGGTCAAAACAGCGGGAATGGCTATTCCTAGCTAGTGGTTGAATCCTTGAAAACATTTGTTATTTCTCTGATTAAATAGATACTTTTGTTCCTAAAATTGATTTTTGGGAAAAATAAATAGCAAATTATGATGCAGCCGCGGTTCAAATTTGACCAGCTTCCTACTGAATCGGCAGAAATTTGTCTTTTTCACGAGAGGTGGATCAAAGCTTTTGACACCCAACCATTTGGTCAATTATGCATTTAATATGGCCTAGTATTTTATAAAATTGATTTGGTCCAATTTTGCAACAAATATTTGGTAGATCCTTCACAAAAAAGAACTCATTTTGGGCACTCAAAAAATGAAAAATGATTTTTTTCGTGCAAAGAAAATGAAAACTTCCTTAGGCAACATTGTTTGCCATTCCAATATGCACCCTTGTGCAAAATATGAGATCATTTGAACAAACTATGCCATGAATGTGGCCATAAGATTGATCATCTGGCTTGAAAGCCATTGATCTCCACACTTGATAGCTCGTTTCTGAGAACACTTTTTTAAAATAATTATCGTATTACAAGTTTATTATTTTTCCTGGTAACTTTGCCACATATAATGACACAATGTGAACGTTTTCCAATTATTTGATTTTTTTTGAAATTTCTATGCCCGTTTGAAAATGCGGTCAAAACGGTGGGCATGACTGTTCCTAGCTAGTGGTTGAATCTTGGAAAACTTTTGTCGTTTCTCTGATTAAATAGATAATTTTGTACCCAAAAATGATTTTTTGGAAAAATAAATAGCAAACTATGAGGCAGACGCGGTTCAAATTTGACCCGCTTCCAGCTGAATCGGCAAAAATTTGTCTTTTTCAGGAGAGGTGGATCAGAGATTTTGACACCCAACCATTTGGTCAATTATGCATTAAATATGGCCTAGTATTTTAGAAAATTGATTTGGTTCAATTTTGCAACAAATATTTGGCAGGTCCTTCAAAAAAACTCAAAACTTCCTTGGCGATAAGTTTGATCATTTGGCTTCAAGCCGGCCTCACTCTCCCCCCTCATCCTCTCCCACTAGTGCACGCTCAAGCCGCTCGCCGCCCACATGTGCTATGATTGTGAATCATAAAATTGATGTGCTCCAAATTTGCAACAAATATTTGCTAGGTTCTTCATAAAAAATATCATTTTGGACACTCGAAAAATGATTCTCTTACAAAAAACTCATATCTTAGAACACGTTTTTAATGATATTTACATTATTCAAAGTTTTTTATTTTTACTGAAAAGTAGGTCACACTTGGTGACACAATGCGAAGGTTTTTGATTTCTATTTATTTTTACAAATTTCTTAGGTCATCAAATAGCAGAGATGATTCAGAATCTTATTTTCAATCGATTATGACCAATTTAAATGGTCTTAACATCATCAAAGGGGATACTGCGTTCTGATTGGTCTAAAATCATCTCACGCGGATCATGGATTAAGCACCGTCGGATGAGCCCAGATCCAGCGGCAGCCCACACCCCCCTCGTCGCTCTTACCCCCTCCCGAATCCCTCTCATCCTCGTCCACCCACGAAACCCTAGCCCCCTTCTCCCAATCGCTGCCGCCGCTCCCTTTT
Organism: Triticum dicoccoides; assembly: GCF_002162155.2. Classification (NCBI taxonomy): domain Eukaryota; kingdom Viridiplantae; phylum Streptophyta; class Magnoliopsida; order Poales; family Poaceae; genus Triticum; species Triticum dicoccoides. The sequence goes on along the minus strand of NC_041391.1, from coordinate 163,817,798 downwards.
CCCCATCGCCGCCGCCACCATCCTTCCCCTCGTGCTACCTAGATCCACGCACACTCTCTCTGCCACCATCCTTCCCTCCCCGCCTCGCCTCTGTCTCCCACCACGCCGCCGCCCCCGCCCCGCACCATGGCCGGCCTCCACCCCTGCACCGATGATGAGGAGACCGAGTACCCACGCCTCCCCACCCTCAAGTGACTCCTATTCCCCGCTACATGGATCCGCGTCACCCCATCCACTCTCTCGCCCCAACCATACGCCACACCGATCCTACACCCACACAGCCCATCGGCGACCTCGCCGAAGAAGAGAGAAGAAGGCGAGAGATGGAAGCGGCGGCGACCGCGGCCGGCGTGCAACTTGGCTCCTAGAAGTCGTAGATCGCGACCCAGCTGGGCTCCTCCGCCGACCCGCGCCAAGTTCCTCGAGGAGTTTGCGCGGCGGTTCAACCTTCTCGGGCTGGTCCGATTCAGGACAGAGCTATTGAGCGTCCACCGCAGCAGGGCCGACAACGCGGGCTGGAGGATGAGGCTCTCCTGCGCTGGCAGCGAGCCAGAGGAGGAGGTTTGACGCTGTGAGATCAACCGTCGGATGCCATGGGCGCTAGTCGGAAGCTGCATGGCAAGATCGACCGTGTCCTCAAGAAGGTCCAGGAGAGCGTCGACGTCTTCGACAACATCTGGAACAAGGCACGCACGCACGCGCCGCCTTCTTTCCTCTCCCCAACCCCCACGCTAGATTCTCATGATTTTGCACGATTTTGGGGCAGGTCTACGACACCAAGAATGCGAACCAGAAGGAGAGGTTTGAGGCGGACCTCAAGAAGGAGATCAAGAAGCTGCAACACTACTGGGACCAGATCAAGACCTGGATCCAGTCCAGCGTGACCAAGGACAAGAAGGTGACCCCTCTGTAAACAGATCAAGGACCATGATCTATTTGGTGCTGTTTTCGGTGATGATTTGGCTCTTGGAAATGCCCTCCTTGTAGATTTAGCTTAGTACACTATGATCATGTAGTGTGTGTAGGCTTATTACTCTGTCTGGTTTTATCTTGCCACTACAGTGAGGATCAGGGATTCACCGGCAATAGAGTTAGTTCTGATATTTCTGTTGTAACAGTTGTTACATTTCTCATGTTTGATTCCTGTTCTGGAAGTCCAAGTAACTTACAAAGTACGTCCTATCATGATACATATTGCGTGCATATTTGGTTTCTGGTTGATGCATGGTTGGTGTGCTAGCTGTTCGTTAGTACCTGCTAGTTGTTACTATTGCTCTTTTTTATGAAGGCAGTTAGTGTTTAACATCTATCGCTTTAGCGCCTAGCGACTAAACAATGTTTTCTTTCTGGTTAGTTAGGATGATTCGTCTGCTTGTATCCATTTTCCTGAACTAATTCCGTGTATTAGTTTGTTTTAGGTTAATTTTATACTATCTAGGACCATGTGTTTTTTGGTTAATTTTACTATGTTGGATTTGGAAGCGCAGGCGACCTCCATGGACGACATCGACGATGAAGAGGAGGACAAGGAGGACGACATCGATGATGAAGAGGAGGACAAGGAGGACGACCAGGACATGCGCGACCTCACCCTCGAGCCCGACGAGCTCGACGAACATAGTCGAGTCTGACCTCAAGCTCGGCGAGGAGGGCATCGTATAGTCCGACCATGACGGCGTGCCACAGAAGGTCATGTGCTCTGCTCTGCTTGCCTCGTTTACTGCATCGCCACCGCAATAGATGTTTCTTTTCTTTTGTAATTTGGCTGGATTTGTGCATCTCCGATCTGATGCGTTTGTGCGTGCGTGTGTTGAACAGTTACAAGGAGATGCTACTGAGATTTGGCTGGATGTTACAAGGAGATGCTACTGAGATTTTACGTCGTTGACGTATCTTAAACTGAGCTTTTTAGAACTGATGCTTGGTTGATGTAGTTCTAGTATATTAGTTGGGTGAGAGTCTACTGTTGTTGGTGCTGTGTTGTCATTTCTTTTTACGTCATTGAAGAATAAATAAGATAAGCATTTCTCGAGCCAATGTCTGAAGTAGTTGCTGCTGTGTAGTCATCGGCTGGACCTAGTTTGGCAGTGCTGTATTTAAAATACCATAGTATCTCAAAGCTTCAGTATTGCAATGCGTGGGCAATGAATACTACTGTAGTTTTGATGCGTTTGGCTGATGTTGTTTTACTGTAGTTTTGATCGATAGTCACACAACTTCATCTAACTTATACTAAACCTACGGAGCTACACAAAATAGTGTGTGCCGGCCGGCTGCATGCAACACTGTATGGTCTTCTGACCGCTGAGCTAGGAAGTTGCAGACATGATTGGCAGTAGCTAATTACAAAGAATAGGAATCATTATCCTATTTTAATTAGTGTGGTGCATGCCATTGAAAGGATACTGACATGTGGTTAGTTATGCTTGTGAACCAAGCTGCACGGTAGTCAACCAGCAATGACACGAGCGACTTTTCCTCAGTTTGAGAAAAAGAGGTCCAGACCACTTTTTTTAATACTCCAAGAGAACCACAGTAACAACAATACCACTGTTTATGAAATTGCAGTTTTTGGTATAGCCAAACGCCTCAAAGTATTCAAAACTACAGTTTTTCAAAATCGATGGTATTCTAGTAATGCTTTGAAAATACTTTGTGTCCAAACGGGGCCTGCAATTAGCACATAGCTGCGCTGTACAGTTGCTTATATAATCAGATGTTGTATGTAGTCACGTACGCTTTCCAATTTTGATCCAATGCTTGCTTCCTAGCTCAGGTGTGTCAATTTTTCAGATACTTGCGACTCCTTGTGCATTACCCCTTAGCTAACAAGTAAAAGTAAATAAAATCACTGTTTATGCTCACTCCTTGTCTTCATATACCTTTTCAGTTAGCTGTTACTTCTCTTGTTTTATATTGAGTTTGGGAATTTGGTACTGATGATAGTCCGACGACTCTGTCATCTGATGCGCAAGTCCATGCACGTCGGCTCTCTGAGTTTGAGAACTTGTTTCCGCTGCAGTTGCAGTTATTGAATGACAGTAGAGTAAACTAAATTTTAACAATTTTATCTTCCGTGATTAAAACAAATCCACAACAGATTTGCAGCAAACTAATGTTATCAGTTCTATCTTCTGTGATTAAAACAAACCCACAACAGTTTTCCAATGTCAGTAGCAGCAAACTAGATTTTATAATTATATCTTCTGTGAAGTTTAGGTGCAATGTGTGGCAGTGAAGTATTTTGCATCATCTGCACGTGTGCAATGAATTTTCATATTGTGTCTCTGTTTTCTTGTATGAATGAGTATCTCATTTTAACTAGCTGGAGAACAAAAAGCATGGTACTAGCTGAATTTGTGTTGGCACTCTTAATAACTGTCCTTTTTTGAAAGGTCTTCTCATGATATATTGGCTCTAGTTTCTTTTTATTCTTTGCTGTTGATTCATGTAACAGGTTTTCTGCTACCTCTTGAGCACTACGTTGGTTTTCCCTTGAAGATTAAAGGGTGATGCAGTAAAGTAGCGTAAGTATTTCCCTCAGTTTTTGAGAACCAAGGTATCAATCCAGTAGGAGGTCACGCTCAAGTCCCTTGCACCTACACAAACAAATAAGAACGTCGCAACCAACGTGATAAAAGGGTTGTCAATCCCTTCATGGTCACCTACGAGAGTGAGATCTGATAGAGATGATAAGATAATATTTTTGGTATTTTTATGATAAAGAGTAAAACTAAAGAAAGCAAAGTAAACAGTAATGGAAATAATGAGATTAATATGATGGAAAATAGAGCCGGGGGCCATAGGTTTCACTAGTGGCTTCTCTCAAGAGCATAAGTATTAAGGTGGGTGAACGAATTACTGTCCAGTAATTGATAGAATTAAGCATAATTATGAGAATATCTAGGTATGATCATGTATATAGGCATCACGTCCGTGACAAGTAGACCCACTCCTGCTTGCATGTACTACTATTACTTCACACATCGACTGCTATCCAGCATGCATCTAGAGTATTAAGTTCATAAGAACGGAGTAACGCTTCAAGCAAGATGACATGATGTAGAGGGACAACTCATGCAATATGATATAAACCCCATTTTTTATCCTTGATGGCAACAATAAAATATGTGTTGTTTCCCCTACTGTCACTGGGATCGAGCACCGCAAGATTGAACCCAAAGCTAAGCACTTCTCCCATTGTAAGAAAGATCAATCTATTAGGCCAAACCAAACTGATAATTCGAAGAGACTTGCAAAGATAACCAATCATACATAAAAGAATTAAGAGAAGATTCAAATATTGTTTATAGATAATCTTGATCATAAACCCACAATTCATCGGATCTCGACAAACACACCGTAAAAGAAGATTACATCTAATAGATCTCCAAGATAATTGAGGAGAACTTTGTATTGGAATCCAAAGAGAGAGAGAAGCCATCTAGCTAATAACTATGGACCCGAAGGTCTGAGGTAAACTACTCACACATCATCGAAGAGGCTATGGTGTTGATGTAGAAGCCCTCTGTGATCGATGCTCCCTCCGACAGGACACTAGAAAAGGTCCCAAAATGGGATCTCACGGGTACAGAAGGTTGCGGCGGTGGAATTAGGTTTTCGTGGTGCTCTTCGATAGTTTGGGGGTATGTAGGTATATATAGGAGGAAGAAGTATGTCGGTAGAGCCACAAGGGGACCATGAGGGTAGAGGGCGCGCCTAGGGGGTAGGCGTGCCCCCTGCCTCGTGGCCACCTCGTTGGTTGCTTGACCTCCACTCCATGTCCTCAGGATCACGTTTGTTCCAAAAATCACGCTGCCGAAGGTTTCATTCTGTTTGGACTCCGTTTGATATCCTTTTTCTGCGAAACACTGAAATATGCAAAAAACCACACTTTGGGATGGGACTCCTGTTAATAGGTTAGTCCCAAAAATAATATAAAAGTGTATAAATAAGCCCATTAAACCTCCAAAACAGAATATATAATAGCATGGAACAATCAAAAATTATAGATACGTTGGAGACGTATCATTGTCCAGTAAAGCTGTCGAAGGAGCTCCATGCTGAAGAACATAACACTTGTAGAGCTTGTAAAATACTGTATCTCATTATTGAACTTGTGGAGCTTGTAGCTGTGACTGGCATACTGTTATTACACTTGCAGAGCTTGCAAAGTGTATGTTAGAGCTTATTACGTGATTGTACAGCAGAAGCTTTGTATTGAATCTGGCTGATAATATTTGAAGTGTTACTGGTAGAATTGTTTTGTCCAGCGACTCTGCCATACTGGGTATTTATTTTTGTTAAGTTGAAAAAAAATGAAGAATATGATCCTGACAACTAGGACCCAGTTACCAGAACCTCAAAACAGGGACCCATTTTATAAAAAAGAAAAATGAAACTGTTGAGACAAAAAGGCGATAACCCAAAAATAAAAATGCTAAAATGTTGGGCCTGGCCCATGAAGCCGATCAAAAATTGAAAGAAAAAATATATAAAAAGGCTGAATTGTTGGGCCTCGCCCATGTAAAGCGTCGAATCTGACCGGGCTGATTCTTGTCAACTTCCTTTTCATTTGGTTGCAAATTTGTCATGTGAGCTTGCCACGTCAGATCCGACGTGGCCTGGGCAGACAGCTAGCGACCAAAACAAAAGGTCATGGGTTTAACGACCTTTTGTTTTGGTCGTTGCCTTCCACGACCTTCTCACAGATAAGGTCATTAATTTCAGTTTACAACTGTCATCTTTTGACCATCTGTTTTTGGTCAAAAAAAGGTCGCCAATGAAAAACAATGACCTTTCAGTGACTAATAGTGATGGTCGTAAGTTTACTAGGCCATATTTAATGCACAATCGACCAAATGGTTGGGTTTCAAAAGCCTTGATCCACCTCTGGTTAAAAGACAAATTTCTGCCGATTCAGTTGGAAGCGGGTCATATTTGAACTGCAGCTGCCTCATAGTTTGCTCTTTATTTTTTCCAAAAATAATTTATAGGTACATAAGTATCTATTTAATCAGAGAAAAATTAAAACTTTTTCAAGATTCAACCACTAGCTAGGAACGGTCAAGCCCGCCGTTTTGACCGCATTTTGAAACAGGCATAAAAAATTCACAAAAAAAATCAAAAAAATGGATAACGTTCGCATTGTGTCATTACATGTGACCAAGTTACTAGGAAAAATAATAAACTTGTGATACGACAATTATTTTTAAAAAGTGTTCTCAGAAATGAGCTATCATGCGTGAAGATTCATGGTTTTCAAGTCAAATGATCAATCTTACGGCCACATTCATGACATAGTTTGTTCAAATGATCTCATATTGTGCAAAAGGGTGAATCTTGGCATTCCAAATAATGTTTCCTAAGGCAGTTTTCATTTTCTTTGCATGGAAATTTTATTTTACATTTTTTGAGTGCCTGAAATGAGTTTTTTTTGTAAAGGACCTACCATATATTTCTTGCAAAATTGGACCAAATTAATTTTATAAAACACTAGGAAATATTTAATGCATAATTGACCAAATTGTTCGGTGTCAAAAGCCTTGACCCGCCTATGTGAAAAAGACTAATTTCTGCCAATTCAGTAGGAAGCGGGCCAAATTTGAACTGCAGCTGCCTCATAGTTTGCTCTTTATTTTTTCCAAAAATCATTTATATGTACATAAGTATCTATTTAATCAGAGAAACATCAATTTTTTTCCAAGATTCAACCACTAGCTAGGAACGGTCAAGCCCGCTGTTTTGACCGATTTTGAAACGGGCATAAAAATTAAAAAAAATGGATAACCTTTGCATTGTGTCATTACATGTGACCAAGTTATCAGGAAAAATAATAAACTTGTAATACGACAATTATTTAAAAAAATGTTCTCAGAAATTAGCTATCATGCGTGAAGATTCATGGCTTTCAAGCCAAATGATCAATCTTATGGCCATATTCATGGCATAGTTTGTTCAAATGATCTCATATTGTGCACAAGAGTGCATCTTGGAATTCCAAACAATGTTGCCTAAGAGAGTTTTCATTTTCTTTGCACAGAAATTTCATTTTCCATTTTCTTAGTGCCCGAAATGAGTTTTTTTTGTGAAGGGCCTACCATATATTTTTGCAAAATTGGACCAAATCAATTTTCTAAAATACTAGGACATATTTGATGCACAATTGACAAAATATTAGGGTGTCAAAACACTTAATCCACCTCTAGTGAAAAAGACAAATTTCTGCCGATTCAGGAGGAAACGGGTCAAATTTGAACTGCAGCTGCCTCATAGTTTGCTATTTATTTTTTCCAAAAATCATTTATAGGTACATATGTATCTATGTAATCAGAGAAACATCAAAAGTTTTCCAAGAATCAACCACTGAACGGTCAAGCCCGCCGTTTTGACCACATTTTGAAACGGGCATAAAAAATTCATGGCATAGTTTGTTCAAATGATCTCATATACTGCACAAGGGTGCATACTGCAATGACGAACAATGTTTCCTAATGGACGTTTTATTTTCTTTGGACAAAAAATCAATTTTCCATTTTTTAGTGCCCAAAATGAGGTATTTTTTGAAGAACCTACCATATATTTGTTGCAAAATTGGTCCAAATCAAATTTCTAAAATACTAGGCCATATTTAATGTACAATTGACCAAATGGTTGGGTGTAAAAAGTTTTTGATCCACCTCTCGTGAAAAAGACAAATTTACGCATATTCATTTTCCATTTTTCGAGTTCCCAAAATGAGTTTTTTTGTAAAGTACCTAACAAATATTTTTTGTAAAAGAAACTTCTCCATTTTTCAAGAATATTAGACCACATTCTATGAACAAATTTGTGTACACTAGAAACATTTTTAATAAATATTTTGAACACATGTCTACATTTTTTAAGACACATTATACATATGGTTTATATATGTTTAACTTTTTTCAAATACATGATTAACATATTTTCCCTACAAAAAAACATCTTTTCATACATACGTTTTGATGTCTATATTTGTTTTTACATATTGTACATTTTTGTATACATATAAAACATTGTTGATATTGGTTAAAAAATTTAAATACATGAAAAACTTGTTATTTTCCCATTTTTGATGGGCTGAATGTATGTTTTTTGTGAATAATATGAGGGCATCCCACATTTCTTCCTGGATGGGCCAAGGCCTACATGGCATACATTTTTTTAAAGGTGGCCTCGTTCCACCGAGGCCCGAGCCCACCTTGAGTGACACCTTAAGTACCAATGCATCCACGTTCACAACCTCATGACCATTTATATTGGTCGTAATCAGGTAGAAATAAGGTCGTTGACCACTCTTGTCTGCTTTATGACCATTTGGTGTAAGGCAATTTCAGGGTTTGAGCCCTTCTAAGCGAAATGGCTATGGATTTATGACCAATTCAGCCGGGGTCACTGAGAGAAAGTCACAAGTTGACATATTTCTTGTAGTACCATCATCATCACCGCAATCTACACCAACACCTTCGTCATCTTCACCAACATCTCCATCAGCTTCCCCCATCTATCTACAATGGTCCGCTCTCCCGCAACCCGATGTACCCTCTACTTGAACATGGTGCTTTATGCTTCATATTATTATCCAATGATGTGTTGCCATCCTATGATGTCTGAGTAGATTTTCGTTGTCCTATTGGTAATTGGTGAATTTGTATGATTGATTTAATTTTCTCGTGGTTATGTTGTTGTCCTTTGGTGCACATCATATGAGCGCGTGCGTGGATCACACCTTAGGGTTAGTTGTATGTTGATAGGACTATGTATTGGAGGGCAAGAGTGACAGAAGCTTCAACCTAGTATAGGAGTTGATGCATACGGGATTGAAGGGGGACCAATATATCTTAATGCTATGGTTGGGTTTTACCTTAATGAACGTTAGTAGTTGCGGATGCTCGCTAATAGTTCCAATCATAAGTGCATAGAATTCCAAGTCAGGGATGACATGCTAGCAGTGGCCTCTCCCACATAAACCTTGCTATCGGTCTAGTAAAATAGTCAATTGCTTAGGGAAAATTTCACAACTCCTACCACCACTTTTCCACACTTGTTATACTAACTTTATTGCTTCTTTACTTAAAACAGCCCCTAGTTTTTATTTACGTGCTCCTTATATTCTTGCAAACCTATCCCGTTACACCTACAAAGTACTTCTAGTTTTATACTTGTTATAGGTTAAGCAAACGTTAAGCATGCGTAGAGTTGTATCGGTGGTCGATAAAACTTGAGGGAATATTTTTTCTACCTTTAGCTCCTCATTGGGTTCAACACTCTTACTTATCGAAAGAGGCTACAATTGATCCCCTATACTTGTCGGTTATCAAGACCTTTTTGTGGCGCCGTTGCTAGGAAGCCATAGCGTGGGTTGAATATTCTCGTGTGTGCTTGTTTGCTTTGTCACTAAGTAATTTTTATTTGCTGTTCTAAGTTGTTCTCTATCTTTAGTTATGGGTAGGAAACGCAAAATACCCAAAAAAATAGTTGTACCTACTACACCAATGACTCAAAATCTATCCCACTCCTGAAGATTTTTACTTGGATCATCTTCGATCCCTATGTGCTCGTGCTGAAACCCCAACTAGCTTAGTTGAGGGCATATCTTTAGATGAGCATGCTTGTTATGTGCGACACCGCTTATCTCAAAAAGGGAAACTTTTAATGGATCAAATTCATCGTTTGCAATGCTATGCTTGGAATTTATGTGAAATATATGATTTTACTTGTTGTTCTGAAGACCCTAAGAAACACCTTCCCTACCAATGTGAGTTTAGTGATAATGAAATCGTATCTTCGTATGCTAAGGGTGTTTATAATTACTAAGATGTTATTGAAGAATTTGTTGCTTTTAAGGGTGCTTATGAAATTGTTTCTTTGATTAGAAAGTATGATGCTACTCTTGCAAATCTGAAAATTTTGCCATACTTAAATATTGTTATGATAATTATGCTTCTAATGCCTATGTTAAACCATATATTGAGGGCTCCTCCGCTGTCCAAGAAAGATTTATATTTTGCATGAGTCTATGGAAGAAGAAATTGAAGAAATTGTGAGATCATTGGATGAAAAAGATGCGAAGGAGAGCGAAGAACAAAAGGAGGAAGAGCAGACCGATCACCCGTTACCACCATCTAATGAGAGTAACTCTTTATCCCATACATTGTTTAATTTACCTTCAAATTTACCGAAGGATGAATGCTATGATGATTGTTATGATCCCGTTGATTCTTTTGAAATATACCTTTTTGATGATGCTTGCTATGCTTGTGTCCAAGATGCCAATATGAATTATGCTTATGGAGTTGAACTTGCTATAGTTCCTTATGTTAAACATGCAATTGTTTCTATTGCACCCACGCATGATAGTCCTATTATCTTTTTGAATTCTCCCGACTACACTATATTAGAGAAGTTTGCCCTTATTAAGGATTATATTGATGGGTTGCGTTTTACTACTACACATGATGATTTTGATAGATATAATATGCATGTGCTTGCTGCTCCTACTTGCAATTATTATGAGAGAGGAACTACATCTCCACGTCTCTATGTTTCCAATATGATAAAATTGCAAGAAACTGTTTATAGTATGCATTGGCCTTTCTATGTGGGCATGAATTGTTCTTTTATGACATGCTGATGCATAGGAAGAGAGTTAGACTTCGTTGTTACATGATATATGTTACTTTGTGCTCACTACTAAATCACAAATAATTGTTAATTAAAATTGGCTTTGATATAGCTTGGGATCCGGGTGGATCCATTACTTGAGCACTGAGGGAGTCCTGGATTAGGGGGTGTCCGGATGGCCGGACTATGACCTTTGGCCGGACTCTCGGACTATGAAGATACAAGATTGAAGACTTCGTCCCGTGTCCGGATAGGACTTTCCTTGGCGTGGAAGGCAAGCTTGGCGATACGATATGTAGATCTCCTCCCATTGTAACCGACTCTGTGTAACCCTAGACCTCTCCGGTGTCTATATAAACCGGAGAAGTTTAGTCCGTAGGACGAACAACAATCATACCATAGGCTAGCTTCTAGGGTTTAGCCTCTCTGATCTCGTGGTAGATCAAGTCTTGTACTACCCATATCATCAATATTAATCAAGCAGGAGTAGGGTTTTACCTCCATCGAGAGGGCCCGAACCTGGGTAAAAACATCGTGTCTCTTGTCTCCTGTTACCATCCGCCTAGACGCACAGTTCGGGACCCCCTACCCGAGATCCGCCGGTTTTGACACTGACATTGGTGCTTTCATTGAGAGTTCCCCGGTGTCGTCACCTTTAGGCCCGATGGCTTCTTCGATCATCAACCACGATGCGGTTCAGGGTGAGACTTTTCTCCCCGGACAGATCTTCGTTTCCGGCGGCTTTGCATTGCGGGCCAATTCACTTGGCCATCTGGAGCAGATCAAAAGCTACGCCCCTAGCCATCAGGTCAGATTTGGAAGTTTAAACTACACGGCTGACATCCACGGAGACTTGATCTTCGATGGATTCGAGCCACAGCCGAGCGCGCCGCGCTGTCACGATGGGCATGATCTAGCTCTGCCGCCGGACAGTGCCCAGAGCGCCGCTCAGGTGTCCGCTCTGACCCTTAGCTCGGAGCGGACTGCGCCGGTCGAAGACGGGTAGCTAGACGCCGCCTCGGGGGCTATAATCTCTACGGCGATCGAGCCGAACACCAATCTTGTCCTTCACGTAGCTCGTGACTCCAAGGTGCCGGACTCCTTGCCGAACTCCGAATATTCCCCACCCCTCCCGATCGAACCCAATTGGGCTCCGATCATGGAGTTCACCGCCGCGGACATCTTTCAACACTCGCCCTTTGGCGACATCCTGAATTCACTAAAGTCTCTCTTTATCAGGAGAGACCGGGCCGGACTATGGTCAACAAGGCTGGGATGCGGACGACGAAGAAATTCAAAACCCACCCACCACCCACTTCGTAGCCACTATCGACGATTTAACCGACATGCTCGACTTCGACTCCGAAGACATCGATGGTATGGACGCCGATGGAGAAGACGAACAAGAACCAGCGCCTATAGGGCATTGGACAACCACCTCATCTCACGATGTATACATGGTGGACACACCTAAAAGAAACAACGATGAGGATCAAAAGGGCACAACGAGGGATCGTTGCCTCGAAAAGCAATCAAAGCGACGGCGGAAGCGAAGCGCCAAACCCCACCTCGATAGAGACCCAGCCATAGAGCAGGACGAACCAGCGGACGACGAACATGCCATCGAGCAACCGTCCGAACAGGGCAACTTGGATAAACAAACCAAACAACCCGTCCCCGGTGAAGATAATAGTCCGGACGACCTCACGTCGGAAAAGTTGCTCGAGAAGAAGAACCTCCACCAAAGGCTCGTCGCCACTGCGCGTAGCCTGAAAAAGCAGAAGTGGAAGCTCAAAACAGCGGAAGATGCACTCAGAATCAGATGGGGCAAAGTACTCAACACCGCACATAAGTACGGCGACAGTCACCACACAAAGAGCTATCCGAAGCGAAAATTACTACCAGAATTTGATGAGGAGGCCTTAGAGCCCCCACGGTCAAAAAACAAGGAAGCCACCAAGTCGGATAGACGACCCCATGACCTACATCGAGCGGCAAAGGGTGTCGCACTCAATCCGGCACGCGATCCGCACAAGGATTCACATCAAAAAGACGGCCCAACTAGATCTATCTACGGGCCAAGAAAGCAAGCTCTAGTAAGCAATGCAACGCAACAAATATCCGAACATCGCGGCACACCCAAATACAGGGGCGGCGCACATCCCCTATGTTTCACCAATGAGGTGCCGGACCATGAATTTCCAGCGGGATTCAAGCCCGTAAGCATAGAGGCATACGACGGAACAACAGACCCTGGAGTCTAGATTGAGGATTATATCCTCCACATACACATGGCTAGAGGAGATGACCTCCACGCCGTAAAATACTTACCCCTCAAGCTCATAGGGCCAGCCCGGCATTGGCTTAAAAGCCTTCCCGAAAACACCATAGGAAGTTGGGAGGAGCTCGAGGATGCTTTTCAGGCAAATTTTCAAGGGACCTATGTCCGCCCGGGGATGCAGATGATCTAAGCCATATAACTCAACAACCCGGAGAGTCAGCCCGAAAACTCTGGAACAGATTTCTTACTAAAAAGAATCAGATAGTCGACTGTCCGGACGCCGAAGCCTTAGCAGCTTTCAAACATAGCGTTCGAGACGAATGGCTTGCCAGACACCTCAGCCAAGAAAAGCCAAGAACAATGGCTGCATTGACAAGCCTCATGACCCGCTTTTGCGCAGGAGAGGATAGCTGGTTGGCAAGATGCAGCACCAGCGACCCAAGTACATCTGAAGTCAGAGATGGAAACGAGAAACCGCGCCGTAGCAAGGAACGACGCCGGTTCAAGGATAACAGCCCGAAGAGCACGACAGTCAATGCCGGATTCAAAAGCTCTCGGCAGAATCAGAAAAAGCCGCCCCCAAAGATAATAGGGACAAGCTATCTAACCTCAACAAAATCTTGGACAACATATGTCAAATCCACAGTACTCCCGGGAGGCCTGCAAACCACACCCATAGAGATTGTTGGGTCTTCAAGCAATCCGGCAAACTCAACGCCAAACACAAGGCGCTCGACATACCAAGCGAGGATGACGACGAACCCCACAAGCAGAACACCGGAGAACAAAGAAGTTCCCGCAAGAAGTCAAAACAGTAAATTCACTTCATGTGACAAAAGGGAAAAACAGAGTGGCGCCTATGGAGATACGCGCCATACGACCTGTCCTAGAGGAGTCCTGCCACTGGTTGTTACAGCCAATCACCTTCGATCATCAGGATTACTCTAGAGGTATCCAGAATGCAGGCTGGACTGCCTTGGTCTTAGATCCAATTATTGACGGACTCCACTTTACACAAGTCCTAATGGACGGCGGCAGTGACCTAAACCTGCTATATCAGGACACAATCCGCAAAAATGGGGTTAAACCCAGCAACAATTCGCCATGGCAACACTTCCTTTCAAGGGGTCACACCAGGCCCAGATACCCATTGTATGGGTTCCCTCTCGTTAGAAGTTATGTTTGGCTCCCCCGACAACTTCCGAAGCGAAAAGCTAACCTTCCACATCGCCCCATTCATAAGTAGCTATCAAGCACTACTGGGACGCGAAGCTTTCGCCCGCTTTAACGCAATACCGCATTATGCATCCCTTGCACTCAAAATGCCCGGTCCACGAGGCATCATCTCATTAAAGGGAAATATCAAGTGTTCCTCGAGCGCGGACGATGGTGCGGCTGCATTGACAGCCGCACACTAATCCAGCTTTACTAGTTAGAGCACCTAAAAAGGTTGTTAAAGACCCCGGACATGGCTCGACGAGTCCGGCGTAAACATACAAAGGCTTAATAGCCGCATACCCCTGTACAAGGGGCTCCGCGCGTTTACACCAGGAGACAATAAAGCTCAATTCTACCCATTTTCTGTGTTATACTTTGTTTATTTTAACATAGATTTCTCGCATGATTGTTTTCCACTAAGTTCCTCTCTTTTACAGACGAACACCGTGCTACACCCGTCCAGGATACGACACAACGGAGATACAGGCGCAGACGTGCAGTAGGGACCCGTTTCAAGGATTCTTTTCAGATTAAGACCATGTGTAAACCTTTTTTTAGTGTCTCTTGTTGATAACATCCCCCGGTTTTTTGCTATAACCGAGGAGGAGGCTGGCGTCTTGGCATGTGGCCACGCCAGAATTTTGCGCGTACCTGGACACCAGGGGCTTCTTACCAAGGGCTTTTATTCGGCCCGTTTTCATAAAGACCGAATACCTTAGCGAGTGTTCGGCGTCGCGAGTTTGTCCTTATATGCATCAGCTCCGAATCATGTCTTTGGTCAAATGTTGGGTTTGCCCGGCTCCTGTGTTTTGCTCCCTTACGTTCCGCTCTATCAGCTAAGGCGGCACCAGGAGAACTACTTTGATTGTGCCCCGGTTCGGCCAGGCGAGCACCTCAGTAGAGAAAGCCAAAAACTGACTGTCATGATATAGCGAGAGACTGGTAAACCACTCGATGACTTGCTGGAATCTTTAGGATTCCTCCGCATTAACAAAGAGCCGTTTCCCGGTCAGGCACACACGCGCCCCGAATTCGGGCGAGCGCGGTGCCCCTAGGGGCTATTCAGTAGCCCCACTGTCAATCTCCTATGCTAAGTGAAAGTGATAAAGCATTATAGTACGGTTGCCTAGTTCGCTGCGCTATCACCTCCTTTATAGGACCAAGACGTTGGATCAAGTGTGAAAATGCGCCTTCTGCGAACACCCCCGCATTATATGCGTGGGGGCTGAAGCCAACGACTGCCATCTTTCAGGTTATACACACATATACATTAACGTCCGCACAGGAGGTATTCTAATTCTTGAAAGCACAAGTATAAAAAGCTTTTATATTCCATCAAAACATTGTTTTACAATAGCACATGTTATTCGAACACAACATCCTTCGAGCACTGCGTCTCTATTAAACGAGCGCCCTGCAGAACTTCCTCAAAGTAGTGCTTGGCAGGTACTCGGCTTTCGTCCGAATCCTGGGATGCAACAACACTGGCCTTCATCTCCGCCCAGTATGTCTTGACACGGGCAAGATCCATCTGTGCACCCTCTATGCACACTGACCTCTTCATTGCATCAGTATGCGGCACCGTACCAAGGAACTGCTGCACCAAGCTAAAATAACTCTTCGGCTCGGGCCCTTTCGGCCACAGATGACTCGCGACATGCTTCATGGCGAGTCCGGATAACCTGTTCAGCTCCACCCATGCGGCCAAACGATCGGATACCGAAAGTGGGTGCTCTGGATTGTGGAACTACGACCAAGAAAGTTCTTCCAATTCATGGTCATCTAGACCCCGGAAGTGTTCGGTCGCGTCCGCGGCACTCGCCGCCAAATCCAGATAAGTGTTTGCCGCACTCCACTTCCGGTCTAACGGAGCATACTTAGGATCCCCAAACTTCATCCGCAGCATATAGGGCTTTCCAGCCGTGATATCTCCGGCCTGACGTAGCTCCTCCTTCACAGCTCTCATTGCAGAGCGAGTGTCCTTGGCCTCGAGAGTGACCTTTTCTAGGTCCTTCTGTGCCACCCTATCTTCTTTTTCAAGAAGCTTACAAGGGTCGGCAACATCCTTCAATTTTACAGCCATCTCGGCCATTTCTTTCTTGCTCTGGCAGTGAGCAGCCTGTTTGGCTTTTAGCTCTTCAGCCGCCTTCACGGCAGACGCATCGCTTTTCCTCGCTTGCTCCTTGGCTCGGGCAAGTTCCGCCCGAAGGTTCTCCAGGGCAGCGGCACCATCTGCATTAAGCACACATGTTATAAGGTAGGAGCATCAAGCTCCTCTTACCAGATGTCTTTGGAGACATTACATACCTTGTGCCTCGTCCAGCCGCTCATTTACAAGCGCGATGTCGACATCTGCCATGTCAAGTTGCCGCTTTAGCTCAGCAAATTCATCAGTCCGGCTAGCCACCGAACACCTCGCCACCTACATAGGAAAGGCGACATATTATACCTGGGATTATGATCCTCTATGCGCCGTCATTTTTGACAACACACGGAGTCTCAGGGGCTACTATCTATACAGGGCGCATTTTATATATGCGGCTCTGTCAAAAGGTACATCTTTTCGCGTACCTCAAAACCTGTCAGTAAACTCCTGGCGGCCTCGTACAATTTGCTTTCCCGGATGAAATCCTTCTAATCACCGTGTTCATCAACACACGGTGTTCTTCTGAGATAGACGCTCACCCGAGCAGATCCTTCAGCTCCTCCGACCGTGCACCGGAAGGTGCCGGACTAGTCCGAAGACCTTTTTCGAGGTCCAGATTTGGAGAAACCCTCCGAGACGACACCTCGGGGTCGCCCGCCTCACAAGATGGTACAGCTGGGGGAGGCGTTTCACTCTCCATCATCTCCGGATGAAGATCCCCTGAAGATGAGCTCTACTGAGAAGGGTTGAGATCCGAAGTGCAAGGTAACATTTCGGTTATCTTCCTCAGAAATAAAACAGGGATGACACTCATTTTAAAACCCCTCTCTTTACTTACGGCTCTGTGGAGAGCTGATCCCCTTGGGGGCGCAATGCGGCCGGGGCACTCTCCGGCGCCGGACCCTCTGACGAAGATTTCTTCCCCTGCTTTGAGGTCATCGCCTCCGGGTCTTCAGAGGCCGTCCTTTTCTTTCCCTGGTTAGGGGAATTCTTGATTCCTCCCTTCTTGACAGCCTCCTTCACGGAGGCGGTAGCTTCTTGGTTCCCCTCTTCATCTTCTTCCAAAGGCGCAATCTCTAGCATCCTGGTCAACACGGGATCCAGCGTAGTCTCAGGGAGGGGGGCCGGACACCTGATAAGCTTTGCTTTCGCTATCCACTCCTGTTCAAAGGATAGCTCTTTTAAAGGGCAATTTTGTGATAAACATACGGGTAGCATGTCCGGGTACAGGGCTACTTACTTGAGTGTCTGGGCGATTGAAGCTCAGACCTGTGTCCTCGGACGAGTCCGGACACATTGCTTGTGATCCGAAGAACAATTTATACATCTCCATGGGCGTCGTGCCCATAAAATGTTGGAGGACTCGCGGTCCCTCCGGATTAAATTCCCACAGGCGGAGAGGGCGACGTTTGCAGGGTAGTATGCGGTGAATCAGCATAACCTGCGCCACTACGGCCAAATTGATATCTCTTTCTAGGAGATCTCGAATGCGGCCCTGCAGCAAGGGCACGTCCTTGGATGGCCCCTAGTTAAGCCCTTTATTGACCCATGACGCTAGCCGTGGTGGGGGACCCGAGCGAAAAGCAGGTGGCGCCGCCCATGTGGTGCCCCTGGGGGCTGTGATGTAAAACCACTCTCATTGCCATAAACTGAACTCCTCTTGGAAAGAGCCCTCGGGCCATGGAGCGTCGGCAATCTTGCTTATAAGAGCACCTCCGCACTCTGCTGCTGCCCCTTGATTATATTCGGTTCTACCTTGAAGGTCTTAAGCCACAGTCCGAAGTGAGGAGTAATATGGAGGAAGGCCTCACACACGACAATGAATGATGAGATATGGAGGATGGACTCCGGAGCTAAGTCGTGAAATTCCAGCCCGTAATAAAACATGATCCCCCTCACGAAGGGATCAATCGGGAAGCCGAGCCCCTGAAGGAAGTGAGATGTGAACACCACGCTCTCACCGGGCTTGGGAGTGGGGATAGCCTGCCCTGGAGCAGGCAGCCTATGCGAGATTTCGCCGGTTAGATACCTGGCATCTCTCAGCTTTCGCACGTCTTCTTCCGTAACGGAGGAAGGCATCCACCGGCCTTGGATGTCGGAGCCGGACATCATCGAAGGTCTGAAGCGCCTGAATCTGGAGCTTTGGGTGTTGGAATTCGAGGCGAGAGGCGGATTTGATGGGATTGAAAGAAAGGAGTCGAGCCTTGGTCTCTTTATAAAAGGGTTTGAATACCAAGAGCCCTCCCCGTGACTGTCTAGGATTCACTTTCAATTAAGAAGTCATACCCATGGCACGGTTGGGTTACCCACGCCCGTATTGATGAGAATCCCGGAATAAGGGGACACGATCTCTGCTTTGACAAGACGTGCCAAGGAAACCGCCTCGCTAAACACGCTGAGGTGGGACAGTAAAACGATTCGAATAAAGGTTTGGCTGTGGCATGATGTCATGCTACGGAATACGTGAGCAGATTAGATTTGTGCGAATATTATTCTCTCTACGGTGGTATGTGGAAACTATTTTGCAGAGCCGGACACTATCCTGGTGTTCAACATCTTCTATGAAGTATTCGGAGGAGGAACCCGCCTTGCAATGCCGAAGACAATTTGTGCGCCGGACTCGTCGTCATTGAAGCCTGGTTCAGGGGCTACTGAGGGAGTCCTGGATTAGGGGGTGTCCGGATGGCCGGAGTATGACCTTTGGCCGGACTCCCGGACTATGAAGATACAAGATTGAAGACTTCGTCCCATGTCCGGATAGGACTTTCCTTGGCGTGGAAGTCAAGCTTGGCGATACGATATGTGGATCTCCTCCCATTGTAACCGACTCTGTGTAACCCTAGCCCTCTTCGGTGTCTATATAAACCTGAGAGGTTTAGTCCGTAGGACGAACAACAATCATACCATAGGCTACCTTATAGGGTTTAGCCTCTCTCATCTCGTGGTAGATCAACTCTTGTACTACCCATATCATCAATATTAATCAAGCAGGAGTAGGGTTTTACCTCCATCGAGAGGGCCCGAACCTGGGTAAAAACATCGTGTCCCTTGTCTCCTGTTACCATCCGGATAGACACACAGTTCGGGACCCCCTACCCGAGATCCGCCGGTTTTGACACCGACAAGCACTATATGCCTAGCTTAATGGCTTTAAAGAAAGCGCTGCCAGGGAGACAACCCGAAAGTTTTAGAGAGTCATTTATTTCTGTTGTGTGCTTTTATGAAGTTTAAAAACAAAAAAAATAAAGAGGGGAACCTAAAAGTTTTTCAAAAAGAAAAGCGAAAGTGAGAAAGACGAGCATTGTTAAAATGGGAGCTAGCCTTGAACTTTGTTCATGCCCATGGAAACTTTGTGACCCTTGATTACAGGAACTTTTCAACAAAAATAATTATCCCCTTGTAGAAATCCATTGTATCATAAAAATAATGTGCCAATATTTGCCTTTAGGATGTTTACATTGCTTGTTGGTTTGTGCGGTGCCAAATAGAAACTTCGGCTGTAGTGCGTGATTTTACATTTTTTACTGGAACGTCAAACGGTTCTGAAACTTTTTGCACTGTGTTTATATACAATTTTTTTATTTTTCCTAAATTCTTCAGAATTTTTGGAGTACCATAAGTATAGTGAATGTTCAGATTACTACTGACTGTCCTGTTTAAGACATATTCTGTTTTTGATGCATCGTTTGCTTGTTTTGATGAAACTATCAATTTATATCAGTGGATTAAGCCATGGAAAAGTTATATTACAGTAGCTATAATGCAAGAACAAAATATGAATTGGTTTGCAACAGTACTTAGAGTAGTGATTTGCTTTATTATACTAAGGGATCTTACCGAGCTTTCTGTTGAGTTTTGTGTGGATGAAGTGATCAAAGATCGAGGAGTTCTCGATATGAGGAGAAGGAAGAGAGGCAGGAGCTCAAGCTTGGGGATGCCTAAGGCACCCCAAGTAAATATTCAAGGAGACTCAAGCGTCTAAGCTTGGGGATGCCCTGGAAGGCATCCCATCTTTCTTCAACAAGTATCAGTATGTTTTCGGTTTCGTTTCGTTCATGTGATATGTGCAAATCTTGGAGCGTCTTTTGCATTTAGTTATTTTTATTTGATGCACCATGCTGGTATGAGATAGTCCATGGTTGATTTATAGAATTCTCATTGCACTTCACTTATATCTTTTGAGTATGGCTTTATAGAATTCTTAATGTGCTTCACTTATATCATTTGAAGTTTGGATTGCCTGTTTCCCTACACATAGAAAACCGCCATTTGTAGAATTCTCTTTTCCTTCACTTATATTTGTTAGAACATTGGCATATGTTTTGTAGAAAGAATTAAACTCTCTTGCTTCACTTATATCTATTTAGGAGTTGACAGGAACTAGTCATTCACATGGTTAGTCATAATATCCTACATAAAATTTGTAGATCACTGAATATGATATGTTTGATTCCTTGCAATAGTTTTTGCGATATAAAGATGGTGATATTAGGGTCATGCTAGTGGGTAGTTGTGAACTATAGAAATACTTGTGTTGAAGTTTGTGATTCCCGTAGCATGCACGTATGGTGAACCGTTATATAATGAAGTTGGAGCATGAGGTATTTATTGATTATCTTCCTTATGAGTGGCGGTCGGGGACGAGCGATGGTATTTTCCTACCAATCTATCCCCCTAGGAGCATGCGCATAGTACTTTGTTTCGATGACTAATAGAATTTTGCAATAAGTATGTGAGTTCTTTACGACTAATGTTGAGTCCATGGATTATACGCACTCTCACCCTTCCATCATTGCTAGCCTCTTCGGTACCATGCGTTGCCCTTTCTCACCTTGAGAGTCGATGAAAACTTCGCCGGTGCATCCAAACCCCGTGATATGATATGCTCTCTCACACATAAGCCTCCTGATGTCTTCTCAAAACAGCCACCATACCTATCTATCATGGCATTTTCATAGCCAGTCCGAGATATATTGCCATGCAACTTCCATCATCATCATATACATGACTTGAGAATTTATTGTCATATTGCTTTGCATGATTGTAAGATAGTAAGCATGATGTTTTCATGGCTTTTCTGTTTTTTGGTATCTTTGCTACGCTAGATCATTGCACATCCCGGTACACCGCCGGAGGCATTCATATAGAGTCATATCTTTGTTCCAATATCGAGTAGTAATATTGAGTTATAAGTAAATAAAAGTGTGATGATCATCATTATTAGAACATTGTCCCATGTGAGGTTATCAAAATAACAGTGGCCAAAGAAGCTCCCAAAAAAGGAGATAGAGGCTAAAGAAGCCTACAAAAAAAGAGAGATAGAGAGAAAAAAATTAGAGAAAAGAGAGAAGGGACAATGTTACTATCCTTTTACCACATTTTTGATTTAGAGTAGCACCATGTTCTTCATATAGAGAGTTTCTTGAGTTATCACTTTCATATACTAGTGGGAATTTTCATTATAGAACTTGGCTTGTATATTCCAACGATGGGCTTCCTCAAATGCCCTAGGTCTTCATGAGCAAGCAAGTCGGATGCACACCCACTTAGTTTTAAGTTTGAGCTTTCATACACTTATAGCTCTTAGTGCATCCGTTGCATGGCAATCCCTACTCCTCGCATTGACATCAATTGATGGGCATCTCCATAGCCCATTGATTAGCCACGTCGATGTGAGACTTTCTTCCTTTTTGTCTTCTCCACACAACCTCTACCATCATATTCTATTCCACCTATGGTGCTATGTCCATGGCTCACACTCATGTATTGCGTGAAGGTTGAAAAAGTTTGGAAATACTAAAGTACGAAACAATTGATTGGCTTGTCATCGGGGTTGTGCATGATTTGAACATTTTGTGTGACGAAGATGGAGCATGGCCAAACTATATGATTTTGTACGTATGAACTTTCTTTGGCCATGTTATTTTGAGAAGACATGATTACTTTATTAGTATGCTTGAAGTATTATTGTCTTAATGTCAAATGATAGACTATTGCTTTTAATCACTCGTGTCTTAATATTCATGCCATGATTAGATTACATGATCAAGATTATGCTAGGTAGCATTCCACATCAAAAATTAACTTCTTTTTATCATTTACCTACTCGAGGACGAGCTGGAATTAAGCTTGGGGATGTTGATACGTCTCTGTCGTATCTATGATTTTTGATTGTTCCATGCCAATATTATACAACTTTCATATACTTTTGGCAACTTTTAATACTATTTTTGGGACTAAAATATTGATCCAATGCCCAGTGCTAGTTTCTGTTTTTTGCATGTTTTTTGTTTGCAGAAAATCCATATCAAATGTGATAAAAACTTACGGGGATTTTTTTTGGAATATATGTGATTTTTGGGAAGAAGAATCAACGCGAGATGATGCCCGAGGGGGCCACGAGGCAGGGGGCACCCCAGGGGGTGGGCACGCCCCTGACGGTTGGTTGCCCTTCTTTCGCCGCAAGAAAGCCAATATCTGGATAAAAATTGTGTCCAAATTTCAGCCCAATCAGAGTTACGGATCTCCGGGAATATAAGAAACGGTGAAAGGCCAGAATCAGGGAGGCATAAAGAGAGAGAGACAGAGAAACAGATCCAATCTCGGAGGGGCTCTCGCCCCTCCGCTGCCATGGAGGCCCCGGACCAGAGGGGAAACCCTTCTCCCATCTAAGGGGAAGGTCAAGGAAGAAGAAGAAGGTGGGCTCTCTCCCCCTTTCTCCCGGTGGCGCTGGAACGCCACCGGGGCCATCATCATCACCGCAATCTACACCAACACTTCCGTCATCTTCACCAACATATCCATCACCTTCCCCCATCTATCTATAGTGGTCCACTCTCCCGCAACCCGTTGTACCCTCTACTTGAACATGGTGCTTTATGCTTCATATTATTATATAATGATGTGTTGCCATCCTATGATGTCTGAGTAGATTTTTGTTGTCCTATCGGTAATTGGTGAATTGCTATGATTGGTTTAATTTGCTTGTGGTTATGTTGCTGAACTTTGGTGCCCATCATATGAGCGTGCACGTGGATCACACCTTAGGGTTAGTTGTATGTTGATAGGACTATGTATTGGAGGGCAAGAGTGACAGAAGCTTCAACCTAGGATAGAAATTGATGCATACGGGATTGAAGGGGGACCAATATATCTTAATGCTATGGTTGGATTTTACCTTAATGAACGTTAGTAGTAGTGGATGCTTGCTAATTGTTCCAATCATAAGTGCATAGAATTCCAAGTCATGGATGACATGCTAGCAGTGGCCTCTCCCACATAAAACTTGCTATCAGTCTAGTAAAGTAGTCAATTGCTTAGGGACAATTTCGCAACTCCTACCACCACTTTTACACACTCGCTATACTAACTTTATTGATTCTTTACTTAAAACAACCCCTAGTTTTTATTTACATGCTCTTTATATTCTTGCAAACCTATCCCATTACACCTACAAAGTACTTCTAGTTTTATACTTTTCTAGGTAAAGCGAACGCCAAGCGTGCGTAGAGTTGTATCGGTGGTCGATAAAACTTGAGGGAATATTTGTTCTACCTTTAGCTCCTCGTTGGGTTCGACACTCTTACTTATTAAAAGAGGCTACAATTGATCCCCTATACTTCTGGGTTATCACTCATCCATCCGTGGAGCGACTCCACTGGGGCCGAGACGGTCACTGTGCATTTCCTCGTCTACCCTGAGCTTGGTGGCATCCCTCACCATGCCCGGGAGCAAGCGACTGGTGAGATACTGATATCCCCGTTCTGCACATCGACGAGCTCGCGCCTCAGTCGGCCAGCATGTCTGACATGTCAGCGTTCCGGCTATCCGCGTGGACGCTCAACCCAGACATGATTCCTCCCTCCACTGAGCTGCTCCTTACCGCATCTAGAGCGGCGATCGCGCGTGCTGACCTGAGCTTGGTCTTTCGCTTCAGCCACGCCATGTTGTGCTTCCCGGTGTCCATCCGAGTTTCTGCCTCGGAGGACTACCGCCTTTCAGCCACCCCTCCCTCTGTCCATGCCTCCGACAGCGACGGTGGCGCCAGTGGTGGTGCTCCCCCTTCCCGCCGCTCCTGCCGCCCACCCACGTCACCATGACTTCCCTCTGTTGGGAAACGTTGCATGGAAAACAAAAAAAATTCTATGCACATGCAATGATCTATCCATGGAGATGCATAGAAACAAGAGGGGGAGAGTGTGTCTATGTACCCTCATAGACCATAAGTGGAAGCGTTTCATAACGCGGTTGATGTAGTCGAACTTTCTTCGCGCTCCAACCAATCTAGTACCAAACGCATGGCACCTCCACGTTCTGCACACGTTCAGCTCGGTGACATCCTCTGCCTTTTTGATCCAGCAAGATGGCGAGGTAGTACATGAGTTACGGCAGTACGATAGCGTGGTGACAGTGATGGTGATGTGATCTCCGCGGGTCTTCGCCAAAGCACTTCGAAAATATGACCGAGGGAGTAAACGGTGGGGCGCCGCACACGGCTAAGACAATGTTCTGGTCTTTGTGTGGAGCCACCTCCCCATGTATATATAGGTGGGAGGGGAGGAGGTAGCCCCTAGGGTGCCCCAAGAGACCTGGCGGCAGCCCTAGGGCTCTTGCCTTGCCCTGCGCCCCCCTTTCCGTATATAACTGAGGGGGAAGGAAAGAGGGGGAGTCCTACTCCACACTTTCCTTTCCCTTCGCCTGTTTCCTTGTCCTCCTAGATCGGCCTGGTATGGGGGTGCACCAGCCCCTTGTGGCTGGTGCGTTCCCTGTCTTGGCCCATAAGGCCCATATCTTTTGTCGGGGGTGCCCGGAACCCCTTCTAGTGACCGGATAAGTACCCGGTACCCCCCC
>NC_041391.1:163782200-163792382 GCF_002162155.2 Triticum dicoccoides | reverse complement strand
CCCGAAACACTTCCAATGTCCGAATACTATCGTCCTATATATCAATCTTTACCTCTCGACCATTTTGTGACTTCTCGTCATGTTAGTGATGTCATTCGAGACTCTAAACAACATTCGGTCACCAAATCACATAACTCATATAATATTATATCGTCAATGAACGTTAAATGTGTGGACCCTACGGGTTTGAGAACTATGTAGACATGACCGAGACACCTCTCCGGTCAATAACCAATAGCCCTGGGTGCCCATATTGGCTCCTACATTTTCTAAGAATATCTTTATCGGTCGAACGGTTATGACAACATACGTAATTCCCTTTGTCCATCGGTATGTTACTTGCCCGAGATTTGATCGTCGGTATCTTCATACCTAGTTCAATCTCATTACCGTCATGTCTCTTTACTCGTTCCATAATACATCACCTCGTGACTAACTCCTTAGTTGTTTGCTTGCAAGCTTATGATGTGTATTACCGAGAGGGTCCGGAGATACCTCTCCGATACTCTGAGTGACAAATCATAATCTCAATCTATGCCAACTCAATGGACACCTTTAGAGATACATGTATAGCATCTTTGTAATCACCCAGTTACATTGTGAAGTTTGATAGCACAGAAGGCATTCCTCCAATATCTGGGAGTTGCATAATCTCATAGTCGAAGGAATATGTATTTGACATGAAGAAAGCAGTAGCAATAAAATTGAACGATCATAATACTAAGCTAATGGATGGGTCTTGTCCATCACATCATTCTCCTAATGATGTGACCCTGTTATCAAATGACAACTCATGTCCATGGTTAGGAAACCTTAACCATCTTTGATCAACGAGCTAGCAAGTAGAGACACGGTGTTTTTTTATGTATTCATACATGTATTTAGGTTTCCAATCAATACAACTCTAGCATGAATAATAAACCTTTATCATGATTAAGGAAATATAATAATAACCAATTTATTATTGCCTCTAGGGCATATTTCCATCACCATCCGTGGGCCGGTGGCTGCTCAGCCGTGGCCCCCGCGGCCGGGAGCCATCTCGTTGGTGTTATTCGCTGCCTGTCGTGGGAACGAGTCCGACAATAATAAGGTATAGGATAACGGAGCATGATCTATTGAGATGCATATGGGTGACATGGTAGTTTTTGTGAGTTCGGGCCTCTCGCGATGGAGATAACAACCCTACGTCTCATGCTTCGGAGAGGCTTTGTTTCATCTGAGTATATATCCGGAGATTACAATGTGTGTGCGAGAGAGGAACGGATCCCCATGCCTGAGCTATGTCCTGAGACTAATGGTGAGAAAGAGAAAGAGGTGGAAGAAAAGAGCCCCCCAAGTCTAGTGGTGGGGGTGGCTTATATAGAGTGCGCCACCCCCTCACCTCCTATGTTACAATGTGGGGACTGAATGCCATAATGCCAGTTCACTACCAAGCCCTCACCATGAGAATGATGTCGACTGCTTTGTTGCCTGCTGGTCTTCGTATATCCGAGTGAGTCGTACGGTCGAGTGGTGAACTGTCATCCGAGTGGATGGTATGCTGCTTGGTCGAGTGGATAGTATGTCTGTATGAAATTTATCTGGACCCACATGTTGTGTGGAGCCCATGCTTTATGATACTTCGACCATTTGTGGGCCTACCTGTTATGTGTATCCCCAACATTAGCCCCCGAATCAATTGCGACTTTGCAGAACGAGTTTGTGAAAGACATAACTTGGTCCGAGTGATTATGAAAATACTCGGTACCTGTCATCGTACTTTCAGACAACCAAGGTTTAAACAAAATCTCAATGGATTCCGGTACTGCGCTTCCGACTGATCTGGGGTAAGTGCCCGCGAGGAGCAACTTGGTGACATTCGATCATCTCTCGGAAGAGGTTAACTCGTGATCAGAATATGGGTGTCTCATTAAATCCAGGCAACAAGATCGACACACGGACTGCTCTCTCGGTGAGATGCCATCCTTATCCCGGAGGAACGTCAATATGAGTCAGCTCTAGATCCAAACTTATGAGTTTCACGCTTTGAGTCCTAGAAGAAGGCTTAAACAGGTCCACAGAGGAGCCTTAAACTCACCTTATAGCAATTCTTTGGAGTGATTTGGAGCTGGTCCTGCATCGAGTAACTGATTACTCGGAATTTCTTCACGCCTTCAACGTGTCTTTTTTTGTTGTTTGGCCGTCACTGGACCGTTCCGAGTGGATACCATTCCAGTGGGGGCATGCTGAGTGCACCCACTGGGTGTAGTCCCCGAGACTGCAGTCGACTGCGGGCAGTCGGCGGGAGTCTTAGAGCCTATCTTTTTGTTGTTGTTTATCACTCGGACTGGTCAAGCCATACCGAGTGGAGATTACTCCAGTGGGGGCATGCTTAGTGCACCCACTGGGTGTAGTCCCCGAGACCGCCATCGACTGCGGGCAGTCAGCGGGGGTCTGAGAGAACTAAAACTCTTTTTAGCTGGTACTGATCGAACTTGTTATTCTCTCGGATTGGTTTCTGTTTGCTTGATACAACTTCTGAAGAGGAATCAGCAGTCGACTAGTTGGACGATCCTTGAGCAGCATTGATCAGCTCATCAGCAAGGCCCTCAGCAATGGTCTTGATGTTCCTGTCTCAGTTCACCATCAAGGCACTCAGCAATGGTCTTGACGTTCCTGTCAGCCGTCTGCTTTGGCGCCAGTCGTTGGATGGGCCTTTGACAGTGCACACAATCTCGTCCTTCTTCTTGATGGTGCATCCCTGAAGTGGTGGTCGTGGCCAACCCGCACTTTGCTAAGCCCCCCGAGTGGGAGGATTTCTCACCACTTGGTAAGATTTTTCAAACTTAGACGAGTACTGGACTGCAGCTAAGCCTCCGACTGGGAGGATCGCTCACCACTCGATAGGATTTTTAAAACTTAGGCTAGTACTAGACTGCAGCTAAGCCCTTGAGTGGGAGGATTGCTCACCACTCGGTAGGATTTTTCAAACTTAGGCGAGTACTGGACTGGAGCTAAGCCTCCGAGTGGGAGGATCGCTCACCGCTCGGTAGGATTTTTCAAACTTAGGCGAGTACTGGACTGCAGCTAAGCCCCCGAGTGGGAGGATTGCTCACCACTCGGTAGGATTTTTCAAACTTAGGCGAGTACTGGACTGCAACACACCGAACTTGTATGTCTCCTGGAGGAGATAGTCTAGTGGTCTGACATGGACGTGCCATGAAACCCGAGTGACGAGGCTAGTGTGTGGACTGACTCTCTAGAGAGAGGCCACTCATTATCCCGGGGGAAAACCAGCACATGCCATCTCTGAGTCCAAGTTTGTGAAACTGACGCCTTGGAGCCTAGGATAGGGCCAAGTGTATCCGTAGAGGAGCGTTGTTTTCACCCTTTTGCAGTCCTGAAGATGACTTTAGGTAATGATTTGGGCGATCGCCCGAGTGGACAGTACTACCCTTATAGATTTTCAGTAGACCGAGCATGTATAGTCAGAAAGATATTCCTGATGTGATCAATGAGTTGATTGAATGGGTGTAACCCCTGAGGGAGGCATGGCCAACGGCTGTGCGTAGCCCCCGAGTGATGCTCGAAAGAGATAAGCTTACTACAGAGTGTGATATGAGGTTTGATCATACGAGTAACTTAGTCGTTCCCGTGTTGGGGGTGTAGAGGTAAAGACATGTCCAACTGATGGTGACGCGCGAGGCAGTCGAGGGGTGATGATGTGTACAACCGAGTGATGACGCACGGAGCGGCCAAATGTGGAAGACGTGCACAACCGAGTGGCGACGCACGGAGCGGCCGAGTGGTGAAGACGTGCGCAACCGAGAGGCGCTGCATGGAGCGCCTGAGTGGTGAAGACGTGCACAACCAAGTGGTGTGGTGTGGGACGGCCGAGTGAGGATGTGCCAGGTGGCCGAGTGACATATTGCGTGTCCAGCCAAGTGGCTGAAATGGTCTTCAAAGGAGTTAGCCAGATGCTCTCGAAGCTAATGTAACGATGAGGTCGGTGTAGTTTGGTTGCGACACAACAAGATCGGCGTGACAACTCAGTATGAATAAGAATGAAGATGGCATGCAGAGCGTCTGGGTGATTATAAAACTTGTCAAACTGGCAGATCGAATGCACTTGTTGAAGTGAAGGATCTGACTGGTGATGAAGTACTTGACTACTCAGGAGAGTGTTATTCCCAATGAGATGCAGTCCCCAAGTGCAGCGTAGCCCCCGAGCGTACTACAGGCTTCCACAACGGACATGTCGAAATACGAGAAATATAGTTTTGAATGGATAATTTGCAATTCATCGATTCAGACTCGGGTAATGATGAGGAGAAGCTTCCGAGTGATGCTTGAAAGAGGCAAACTCGCAAAAAGAGTGAAGTGTGAAGTTTAATTATAAAAGGGACTTATCTGTCTCATGCCTAACGAGGTCTATATCATTGATACGATGAAAAGGATTCCACAGAGGGGTTGGCCGGATGTGTTTGAAGTGAACAGAGCGACGAGGTCGGTGTTGTGGTGCGCTGGGACCGTTATGCTGACCAAGTCCAAGCAGCGATGAAGTTGGCGCATAGGGCCATCGAGTGATCGCGTAACTTGTGTAAAAAATGGCACAAGCCGACGAAATAGTTTCTTGAGGAAATTTGATGTGTGCTTAAATGATTTGTGTGAATAACACCCATAGACACCCGCTGGGAGTGCAAAGCGCTTGCTGGTTAACCAGCAAGAGTCTGAAAGAGCGAAGGATCTGTTCGCACTTGTCGAAGCAACGGATCCGACTGAACTCATTGGAATACTGGCTCAAATAAAACAGAAGTGTAGTGTTTCAACTGAGTTGCAGCCTGAGAGGACCGATGCAAACTCGAAATTAAGAACGACGCATGGTGTTCGTGAATGATGTATGCGAAAAAATGGAAGTTGGACTCGTGAGTCACATAACCAGTACTAAGAAAGTATGTGAAAATAAGCAGCCGACCGTAGAGGCATGCTCGGTGGCGTGGCCTCCGAGTGAACGTGATGTGTGAATTACAGCATATTCGGGAAGACGGAAATAAAAGAATGTAAAATGACTTAGCTGTCTGAAGGCGCGCGAGTGGCCGACTGGTGATGAGGCGATCAACCGAGTGGCGACGCGCAGGGCGGCCGAGTGGTGAAGATGTGACCAACCGACTGGCGACGTGCAGGGTGGCCGAGTGGTGAAGATGTGCTCAACCGAATGGTGATGCGCGGGGCGGCCGAGTGGTGATGAGGTGACCAACCGAGTGGCGACGCGCGGGGCGGCCTAGTGGTGATGAGGTGACCAACCGATGGTGACGCGCGGGGCGGCCGAGTGGTGATGAGGTGACCAACCGATGGCGACGCACGGGGCGGCCCAGTGGTGATGAGGCGACCAACCGATGGCGACGCGCGGGGCGGCCGAGTGGTGATGAGGTGACCAACTGATGGCAACACGCGGGGCGGCCAAGTGGTGATGAGGTGACCAACCGATGCGGGGCGTCTGAGTGACGTAGACGCGTCCCGCAGAGTGGCGACACGCGAAGCGGCCGGATGATGTAGACGCGTGCCGCGGATTGACGCCGCGCGGGGCGTCCGAGTGAAGTAGAAGGGTCCCACGGAATGACGACGCGCGGGCGTCTGGATGATGTAGACGCGTGGCGCGGAGTGACGATGCACCGGGTGTCCGAGTGATGTAGACGCGTGGCGCGGAGTGACGATGTGTTGGACGTCCGAGTAATGTAGACGCGTGTCGCGGAGTGGCGACGTGCAGTGCGCCTGAGTCGGGGAAGTTGATGATGACGCGAGCAGCTTCGTGACCGCGTGCAGGGCGGCCGAGTGGCGGCTGAGTGGCGGCACGTGGGCGACTAAGCACTAGTGATCCTGTTCGGTCCGAGTGAGCTAGCCCATCCGAGTGACCATGCCGACAAAGGAGAGTTGCTGTCGTCTTTCGAGTGGATGATGCCGGAGGGAGAAACTGCTGAGCATGGCAACATGGCCAACTTCTGGTCGCCACGCCGCGTCGGCTTTGTGCCTCCAACGCGGGAGACGCAGTCGTGTGCGAGGGCAGAGTCAACTTCTGGTTGCGGCGGTGTGGTGTTGACTCCTTCGTGCAGGCTATCGGCGAGTGCTTGGCGTCAGGCGGAGGAAGCGCCGGGGTGTCATACCGGAGACCATTGGTCGCGAGGATTCGCCAACACCTGCCGCTTTAGATGTCGTTACCATGCATTGATGGATTTGACCGCGTCCAAAACGCATTAAAGGAGGCGACCATGTCCAACACATTGATGGAGTTGTAAACGTCCAACGCATTTTTGGAATTGCCCCACGTCCAGAATCTGTACTACGTGCATGCAAGAGGCTTTAATTAGCAGCAGTTAAGCGAGAGTAGAGCATCTCCAACAGGCGCGGCGAATGGCGCGCCCGCGCGGTAAAGTACGCGCGCCGGCTGATTCCGCGCGCTCCAGCGGTGGCGGGAACTTACCGCGCGCGGGAAGCATTTGCGCGCGCGTGGGAGAAAGTGGCACGCGGCGCGGTAGATTTGGCGCTCCGCTTACCACGCGCCTATAAATTGCCGCGCTCGCCACGCGCACAGCACACAGCCACGCACCCTCCCCTCGCAACCTCGCCGCCTCGCTGCTTCGCAGCTTTCCGCGCCACCATGCCGCCGCGTCGCCGGGGTGCTTCGGGCTATCGCAGCGTCCGCGAGCGCCCCAACGGCTGGTACTCCGCCGAGATATGGTCCGGCGATGTCCGGCTCGGCCTCGGGACATTCCGGAACACGCATGAGGCGACTCGCGCATACGACGCGGTGGCGTGGCGCTTGGACAGGCCGCGGTCGCAGATGAACTTCCAGGACGTCTTCACGCGCGAGCAGGCGCAGCGCGTCGCCCCTCCACCGCGTCTCATCACCGACATGGACCGTGCCCACCACGCTCGTCGGCAGCGCCGCCCCCTCGTCGCCGAGGAGGACGAGCGATCAATGGCGGAGTGGCGCCGTCGCCACCTGGAGGACGTCGCCGACGATCATGCCTACTGGGCGGAGAGGACGGCAAGGCGCCGCGCGGAGCGGTCTGACCGGCATCAGGGGAAGGCATTGGCGAACGAGCAGTGCGACATAGTTTCAGCAGGTGGGAGGTCGTTCTTCACCGCGGACGACGATCATTGGGACAACATATGGATCTCAACCTCGGAGGACACCGACGAGGATGATGGTGATGGTAGCGACTTGGAGTAGTTTTTATCATTGTATGCCGTAGTAGTTTCTATCCATCTATCTATGCCGTAGTAGTATCTATCTATCTACGTATGTCGAACTATCTATCTATGTATGTCGAACTATCTATCTATCTATGTAAAATATCTTGTATCGATTTTTTTATCTATGCAAAAAATGTTTAGAATGAGCGCGCGCGCTGCATTTTTACCGCGCCTACAGGAGCTGTGCGCGCGCGGCTTTACAGCACGGCTGCTGGAGCAAACGCTGCGCGCCGCGCTAAACCAGGCGATGGCCGCGCGCCAAATCAGTTTTTAGCGCGCGGCGCGTTCGGCGCCTGTTGGAGATGCTCTAAGGCCGTTCATGCATGTAAGGAAGTTTTCCTTTCCTACGGCCATTTATCCCCTGCATGCAGAAAAATAAATGGGAAGGAATTAAGGTTAGAAGGAAAGTGGAAGGCGGGGTGCAGAGCTCCCTGGACGGCCACGGCAGCGGCGGTTTTTGGCACGGATCCATCGCGAGAGGCGGACGTGACGAATCCGAGTGCCGGGCGGCGTCTTCCTGCGAGACTGCGTGCGGGCGGAGCTTGAGGCGCGCTGAGTCGATCCGGCGGCTCCCGTCTTGTCGTGATCAGAGACATGGACAACCCCGGCGTTGGTGCCACGTCCCGCCCATGCATCCACTGCGGGGGTCACCGTGCGGAGGTTCACGAGGGACGCCATTGCAACGTGCCGTGTTAGGACGTCGTGGAGAGGCCGCTACAGTACCAGGCCTGCGCGCACGTCACAGTGACCACAGCCGAGTGCCAGTGCTGCCAGACGGACTGTCGAGCGCCTGCGCTTGTTGCAGCCGGCTGACAGACGGGTAGAAGTCGATTGAGAAGAGGAAGCAGGAGGTGCAGTCCTGCGCGCTGGCGGCCGTGCGTGAGGACGGATGGCCACGACTCACGCACCGTGTTGATGCCCTTTTCTCTTCCTCGTCTCTTGTCTGATTTATTTATGCATGGGTGTGTCTGATCCTACAGGAAGAAAAGACAAACTCGTTGTTAGACAATGTACTGTAAAAAGACTAGATCAAATGGATACTTTCCTGGTCCTTTTGTTTGTACGAATGGCGCGATGAACAAAGCTCTAGCGGACAATTTCTTTTGCAATGGTAGTTGATTCGCTGTTGAAGATTGAAGAAAAAACCATTTGCATCATGGCTCGATAGCCACCATGCCCCAAGGTGGGCAACAACTATCATGGGAACGATTGCGACAATAATAAGGTATAGGATAATGGAGCATGATATATCGAGATGCATATGGGTGACACGGTGGTTTTAGTGAGTTCGGGCCTCTCACGATGGAGATAACAACCCTACGTCTCGTGCTCCGGAGAGGCTTTGTTTTATTTGAGTCTATATCTGGAGATTACAATATGTGTGTGAGAGAGGAACAGATCCCCATGCCTGAGCTATATCCTGAGACTAATGGTGAGAAAGAGAAAGAGGTGGAAGAAAAGAGCCCCCCAAGTCTAGTGGTGGGGGTGGCTTATATAGAGTGCGCCACCCCCTCACCTCCTATGTTACAAAGTGGGGCATGAATGCCATAATGCCAGCCCACTACCAAGCCCTCACCATGAGAATGATGTCGACTGCTTTGTTGCCTGCTGGTCTTCATATATCCGAGTGAGTCGTATGGTCGAGTGGTGAACTATCATCCGAGTGGATGGTATGCTGCTTGGTCGAGTGGATAGTATGTCTGTATGAAATTTATCTGGACCCACATGTTGTGTGGACCCCATGCTTTATGATACTTCAACCCTTTGTGGCCCTACTGTTATGTGTATCCCCAACATTAGCCCCCGAATCGATTGCGACTTTGCAGAACGAGTTTGTGAAAGACACAACTTGGCCCGAGTGATTACGGAAATACTCGGTACCTGTCATCGTACTTTCAGACAACCAAGGTTTGAAAAAACTCTCAATGGATTCCGGTACTGTGCTTCCGACTGATCTGGGGTAAGTGCCCGCGAGGAGCTACTTGGTGACATTCGATCATCTCTCGGGCCAAACTTGGTGACCTCAAGCACGCAGCGGGGGCTTGGGTCGATGAGCTTCCATCAGTGCTCTAGGGGCTGAGGACAACTCCCAATCAGTCGACTGGACGGACTCCATTCTTTTTAGTCTACGGAGCCGAAGCCGTCTTGCCGAGCAATTTCCTCCACAACGCTCCCCGAGTCGAACTCTTCTCATAAGAGGAAGCAGAGGAGGCTCGACAAGTTGCAGTCGACCTCCTGGAGGAGGAAAGAGAGATGGCCTTGATCCGATCGACCATTTATCAGCAACACTTCCGGCGATTCCATGCCAGGAATGTGAGGGGTCGTGCACTTCAGGAGGGAGACATAGTCCTGCGAGTGGATCAGCAGAAGCCACACAAGCTCGCCGCCGCTTGGGAAGGCCCTTTCGTCGTCACCAAGGTGCTCCACAACGGAGTGTACCGTATCTTCAATGTTGAGCACAACAAAGATGAAGCACGCGCCTGGAATGCGGAACTGCTCCGCACTTTTTATTCTTAAGTATTTAGACTGATGAGATGTAATAAGAAATACCTCTTAGTTTGATTATCAAAAGACATGGTTGTACAGTCTTCCGAATGATTGTTATTGTTTACTTCTTTTTTATGTGCTGCCTTAGCTGCGAATCCGTTTCGCCTAGGATGAAGTGTTGAAAATCCTACCGAGTGGTGAGTCCGCCTCTCACTCGGGGGCTTAGCTGCAGCCCAGCGCTCGCCTAAGTTTGAAAAATCCTGCCGAGTGATGAGTCCGCCTCTCACTCGGGGGCTTAGCTGCAGCCTAGTGCTCGCCTAAGTTTGAAAAATCCTGCAAAGTGATGAGTCTGCCTCTCACTCAGGGGCTTAGCTGCAGCCCAGTGCTCGCCTAAGTTTGAAAAATCCTGCTGAGTGATGAGTCTGCCTCTCACTCGGTGACTTAGGTGCAGCCCAGTGC
>NC_041391.1:163734520-163781688 GCF_002162155.2 Triticum dicoccoides | reverse complement strand
CCTCCCACTCGGGAGCTTAGCTGCAGCCCAGCGCTCGCCTAAGTTTAAAAAATCCTACCGAGTGGTGAGCAACCCTCCCACCCGGAGGCTTAGCTGCAGCCCTGTGCTGGCCTAAGTTTGAAAAATCGCACCGAGTGGTGAGCAACCCTCCCACTCGGAGGCTTAGCTGCAACCCTGCGCTCGACTAAGTTTGAAAAATCCTACCGGGTGGTGAGCGACCCTCCCACTGGGAGGCTTCGCTGCAACACAGCGCTTGCCTAAGTTCGAAAGATCTTACAGAGTGGTGGGTGATACTGTGGGTTGCCCACGCCTCCCCCCCCCCCCGGGGGGAGGGGGTTGCACCGTCAAGAAGAAGGACAAGATTATGTGCACCCAACGATTGGCCCCTCGATGATGGCAGGAATGTCAAGACTATTGCTGAACACCTCACTGATGAGCTGATCAATGCTGCCAAGAGCTCATCCAGGGGTCGACTGCTGACCCATCTTCAGTGCCTGCATTAAATAATGAGAAATGTGACCCAAGCGGAGAATAGACTTCACTCGAAGGCAAAGCCAACATATTCAAAGAAAAATCCAGAGTTTCCTAACCGCAGAATAAAAGTACTCGAGCACCAAGCCCGAAGGAGTTTTAATGATTACAAAATCACTCGGCATCCCGAGGCAAATAAAGGTGGGGCGTAAAGTTATTTTTTTAATCACTCGGCAGGAGAAGACCTGGCCGGGTCGTAGAAGCTGGTCGGGTCAATGCTGTCGGCGATGCGAGTGGCTGCCTCGAGGAAGGTGTCCATGAAGTCCTGGAAAGAATGCTTCTTAGTATTCGCCACCTTGAGGGCCTCCAGCTTCTCGTCTTTAGCCTCCTTGCAGTGCACGCGAACAAGGCGACGTTAGCGACACGGCGGGCAGAAGACTTCTTCCACTCTTGCACTCGGTCAGGAATTTGGTTGAGTCGAGTGATCAACGACTCAAGACTTTGAGGAAGTTCTGCCTGAGGCCAGAGTTCGGCATCCACTCAGGCCATCGCAGCCTTCAGCCGAGCCAGATAGTCGATTGCACTATCCAAGCATGACTCCAGCCGAAGCAAATTCGTCGCAACTTCGTCTTTCATGGGACAGTTGATGGGGTCGAGACCTGTCTCGACCCGCCTAATTTCAGCTTCATCGTCCTGACAGAGTTCTGTTCCATCATAACAAATAATGAGTCGACAGTATTTAAAATCTCAGTCGACGACAGTTATCTAACTGGACAGTCATACCTTCCAACTTCAAGACAAGCTTTGTCGCGAGTTGTTCCAAATGGGACTCCAGTTTGCCCGTCTTGGCCCTGAGACCGTCGACTTCAATGGTCAGGTTCTCCTTGTCCTTCCTCAGTTGTTCGACCTCCCGATTGGCGTCCGAGACAGCAGTCTTCAGCTTCACATTCTCCTCCTCCAATTTTCCGACTGAAGCTAGCTTCTGATCTGCAAGCTTTGTCTTTTCGCGTGCTTCCTTCTGAGCGGCTGCCAGATCCAGGTCCTTCTGCTCCAAATCCTCCTTCATCCTCTCTAAAGAAACAACACTCTTCAGACGAGACTGAAGTTGGCGGTTTTCACTACGCACATCTGCTTATGTGAAGTCACTCGGCTCGAAGAGATTGAATGAAAAGCAGTAGAAAGTCTACTAAACAGACGGTCGAATGATTACCTCACATGATAGCCGTCTCTTCCTGAGCAGTCTACAGATTCTTCTTTGCAAGTTCAAGGTCAAGTTCGACGCTGATATGTTTCTTCTTTAGCTCTAAAAGACGAGCTCCAAGATTGCAAGACCTCTGCAGTCAGCAAAAGTGACATGTCAGTCGACAGAAATAAACGGCATTGACAGGGAAGGGCTACTCTAAGACTACTGTCGGATCAAATATCCAGCGAGACACATTCTAAGTCCTCAGTGAACTGCCAGCAGTCGACCGTGGTCTGGGGGACTACACCCAGTGGGTGCACTCAGCATGCCCACACTGGTTCATATCAATACTCAGCAGGGTCTGCCCAGCGTGAGTTCAAAAAAAAGAAGAGAGAGATACATTCTAAGACCTCAGTCGACTGCCAACAGTCGACCGTGGTCTCGGGGACTACACCCAGTGGGTGCACTCAGCGTGCCCCCACTGGTTCAAATCAATACTCACCAGGGTCTGCCCAGCGTGAGTCCAGACAGTCTACTAAGATTCTACTCAAGTCGAATGGAATGGAAATTTTCAAAGCTATAAGTAAAGAAACACCCCAGTGGGTGATCAGATACAAGACAACATTCGAAAGTTCAGTCGGAGCCTTGCTGACCTGAACATTGGCCTGAAGAGCAGTGCTGGCGTTGTAAGCCACTTGGCTAGCCTCGTGCACCACCTTCAACTGCTCCATGACAAGGTTCACCTGGCGCAGAGCTTCCCTAGCGGCACTCGGCGAATCGTCTAGAGTCTGATACGTAGCAAAAAGTGATGGCTGCAAAGCAGCAGAGGTAGCCGCTGGGTCGGAGATGTGGAGCTACACTGGAGCAACAGGAGTCGATGCAGATGAGCCCGCCGGACGATCAGTCGTCAGCGGGCTGGCGAACGTGACGCTGGTCTGAACAGGCTCTCCGGAGCGTTCGGCCACCGCCTCGAGCGCCGGCGTCGACTGGGGAATCTGAACTTCAAGCCTCCTCCTGCCAGCACTCCCACTCCTCCTCTTCCTCTCCTATAGAGGCACTTCTTCTTCGTCATCAGGGAGCACAACAACTTCTTGCGGAACTGCAGAAAAGGAGAAAATGTCAGAAACTCTATCTATTGACAATCCACATGACTCAATGCAGCTTGGCTGATCAGACTTACTGACTCGTGAGGTGGCTTCTTCGTCCCCTGGCGCCTTGTCGATGTCCATGTCAGTGGCAGTGGAGGTGGGACTGGCATGGCACATTAGTTAGTGGGTCAGCACAAGAAAGTCTTCAGTCGACTTACCAAAAACGCAAGCGGAATACTCACCCCGAAGCAACAGGGACGTCCATCTTGATCTGTGGCAGTGTCTTCCAAGCCTTGGGGGGAGCGACTATAGGCTGCTTGGCCACCTTCTCCGTCGGCTCCAGAGTCGACGTCTGAGTGCTCTTCTGGGTAGTGGGACTCGGAGCCACACTCTTCACACGACCGCCAGATGGATCGTGTTGCTGTTTGGATCGACGTTCAAAGCGCGGCGGCGAGTCGACCTCTTCCTCCTCGTCCGATTCCTCACTCTCCTCCTCCTCCTCTTCTTCCGGGGATTCCCACTCTCCACTCTCCTCCGCACTGCCCTCCCCCTCCTGGTCCTGCACCAAGGCCTGTTCGCCGTTGGGCATCGAGTGCATCTCAGTGAATACCTGCAAAGCAAATCGATCAAAACAAGAGTCAGCCAACATCAAGTACAGTCGGAATGCAAGCGGAAAACAGTCGGAACAGAGAATGTACCTTGTCGGGTGGGTTGTCACTTCCGAAAGGGGCAACTCGCCTGGATCCTCTAGGGTTGTCTTGATTGCCCATGATACCCTTCAACCACAAGGACACAGTGTCGAGCGGCACTTCTTCTGGATGGACCCGAGCGGTGTCGTCCGGTCCGGAATACAACCACATCGGGTGATCACGGGCCTGAAGAGGCTGGATACGCCGACTGAGGAACACCTCCAGCAAGTCCAATCTAGTGACACCATCATTGATAAGATGGACCACTCGGTCTACTAACATCCTCGTCTCCATGGTCTCAGTAGCAGTAACTTTCAATGGAGCGGGAGTCTGGACACGGTCGAATGACAAAGGAGGAAGACCGGTCGACTGACCTGTAGCCGCAACGTCCTGGCAGTAGAACCAGGAAGATTGCCAACCCCTAATGGATTCAGGAAGGGTCACAGCAGGGAAAGCACTCCTATTCCTCTTTTGGATACCTAGGCCCCCGCACATCTGGATAACGTGGGTTTTCAAGTCACTCGACTTCGCCTTTTTTACCGACTGGGAACGAATGGTGAAGATGTGTTTTAAGAGACCCCAGTGTGGTCGACACCCTAAGAAGTTTTCGCACATCGACAAAAATGCGGCTAGGTACGTGATGGTGTTGGGGGAAAAGTGGTGGAGCTGTGCCCCAAATAAGTTCAGAAACCCACGAAAGAAAGGGTGCGGAGGAAGCGAGAAACCCCAGCCAACATGAGTGGAAAGCAAGACACACTCACCCGGTCGAGCTTGTGGCTCCGTCTCCCCCTTCGGCAGCCTCGCCGGCCCCTTGGCAATCAGCCCGACCTCCTCCAGATCGGCCAGATCCTCCTGCCGGACCGAAGACCGGATCCAACCCGGCGGCAACCCCGAGCGCGATGACGATCCATGACTCGGTTTCTTGCCCTTCACCACCCCCGTCGCCTTCTTAGCATGCTCTAGCACCGTCGGCTTGTCCTTCACCATGGCGAGAAAGCGGCGGTATCGGAGGCGGAGGCGCTTGATGCGGTGGAGAAATGGAGAAGAAAGAAGAAGAGGCAGGCATGCACAGTGCAAGCGCCCCGGCCCCGTCGCCTTCTAAAGGGTCACTTCCGAGTGACTGACGCGTGGGGCCGAGTGAGGGAGTCCTGGATAAGGGGGTATTGGGACAACCGGACTGTATACATCGTCCGGACTATAGAAGCGTCAAGATACATGACTCAAGACTTCGGCTCGTGTTCGGATGGGACTCTCCTTTGCGTGGAAGACAAGCTTGGTGATCCGGATATTATGTTTCCTTCCTTGTAACCGACTCCATGTAAACCCTATCTCTCCGGTGTCTATATAAACCGGAGAGGATGGTCCTTAGAAGGCCGATCACAATTACAATCATACCATCATAGGCTAGCTCTTAGGGTTTAGCCTCTACGATCTCGTGGTAGATCTACTCTTGTATTACACATATCTTCAATATTAATCAAGCAGGAAGTAGGGTTTTACCTCCATCGAGAGGGCCCGAACCAGGGTAAACATTGTGTCCCTTGCTTCCTGTTACCATAAGCCTAAGACGCACAGATCGGGACCCCCTACCCGAGATCCGCCGGTTCTGACACCGACATTGGTGCTTTCATTGAGAGTTCCTCTGTGTCGTCGCTTCGAGGCTTGATGGCGTCTTCAATCGTCAACAACACGGTCCAGGGTGAGACCTTTCTCCCTGGATAGATCTTTGTGTTCGGCGGCTTCGCACTGCGGGCCAATTCGCTTGGCCAGTTGGAGCAGATCGACAGCTTCACCCCTGGCCACCAGATCAGGTTCGGAAACTTGAACTACACGGCAGATATCCATGGAGACCTGATCTTCGACGGATTTGAGCCTGCGCCAGGAACGCTGGACAGTCACGACGAGCACGGCCTAGACCTGCTGTCGGACAACACTCGGGACATCATCCCCGTAGTAGCCCCGGATCTAAATCCAGCGCAGGTTGCGTTGCCTATGGACGAAGGGCTGGACCCCTCCCCACAGGCCGCACACTTATCAGCGGCGGAGCCGAACAATGGTCTCACCTCTGTGGAGGCCTGTAACCCTGGGCCCCCGGACTCATATCCGGCTGTTGGTCCTGGTGCACTCACTCTCGAGCCAGCCGAGCCAGGTTGGGATCCGGTAGTGGAGTTTACCGCTGCGGACATCTTTCAGCACTCGCCCTTTGGCGACATGTTGAACTCGTTGAAGTCTCTCTCTTTGTTAGGAGGCTCTGAGCCGAACTATGTCCGGCTTGAGTGGGAAGCAGGCGACGAAGGAATTCGCTCCCCACCCACCACCCACTTTGTCGCCATGATCGATGATTTACCCGACGTGCTCGACTTTGACTTCAAAGACATCGACGGTATGGACAATGATGCAGGAGACATACAGGAGCCACCGCTCACAGGGCGGTGGACAGCCACCTCCTCATATGATATATATATGGTGGTCACTCCGAAAGAAACCAATGGCGATGAGGCAACGGAGGATAACCCCTCCAAGAAGAAAGCAAAGCATGGGCGTCGCCAGCGCCGCTCCAAACCCCGCCCAAGGCAATACTGGCACATGAGACGATAACAATCCGGATGGTGCCGACGATGAATACAACCCCGAACAGCCCGCGTTTGAGCAGGCTGAACAGGAAGATGGGCATGACAGCCCAGATGAACAGGCGACGGACGAGTATCCGGAGGAGGACAACTACATGCCCCTCTCCGAAGACGAGATTAGCCTCGGCGGCGACGAGTTTGGCGTACCCGAAGACCCCGCAGAGCAGGAGCGCTTCAAGCGTCGGCTTATTACCACTGCGAGAAGCCTGAAGAAGAAGCAGCAAAAGCTCCAAGCTAATCAAGATCTGCTCACAAATAGATGGACAGAAGTCCTGGCAGCCGAGGAATATGGACTCGAGCGCCCCACGGCCGATCGACCGCCTGGAGGTCGGGACAAAATGGCATATCAGCCGAAATACCAGCCTGCGCCCCCGCACCGGTTCACTACGGCCCGGGGCAATACTTAGGACCTGCGCGATAAACTGGATAACGCTGCAGGACAACCAAGATCGATCTACGGATCACGGGGGCGCACCGAAGCACATGACGATGACCGTCATACCGGATACACTAACAGCAAATCCGTTCGGGCTGAATACAACTAGTCAGACACAGACGGACTGTGCCATGACATATCCCGGCACAGAGGCGCCGCACACCCCCTCTACTTCACTAATGAAGTGATGGATCATTAATTCCCAGATGGGTTTAAACCCGTAAACATCGAATCATATGACGGCACAACAGACCCCGCGGTATGGATCAAGGATTTTCTTCTCCACATTCACATGGCCCGCAGCGATGACCTACATGCCATCAAGTATCTTCCCCTTAAGCTCAAAGGACCTGCCCGGCACTGGCTAAACAACCTGCCCGCAAATTCCATTGGCAGTTGGCAAAATCTGGAAGACACATTTCTTGAAAACTTCTAGGGCACATATGTGCGACCTCCGGATGCCGATGACTTGAGCCACATTACTCAACAGCCTGGAGAATCAGCCAGGAAATTCTGGACTCGGTTCCTAACTAAAAAGAACCAAATAGTCGACTGTCCGGACGCCGAAGCCCTGGCGGCCTTCAAGCATAATATCCGTGACGAGTGGCTCACCAGACACCTCGGCCAGGAGAAACCCAAGTCCATGGCAGCTCTCACGACATTAATGACCCGCTTTTGCACGGGCGAGGACAACTGGTTGGCTCGCAGTAGCACTATGCCACATTCTGGAACTTCAGATGTCTGGGACAATAATGGCAAGCCGCGGCGCAACAGACACAAGCGACGGAACAACGGCGACAACACCGAGGATACGGCGGTCAATGCCGGATTCAGCGGATCCAAATCTGGTCAGCGGAAGAAGCCATTCAAGCATAACAATCAAGGACCGTCCAGTCTGGACTGTATACTGGAGCACTTGTGCCAAATTCATGGCACCCCGGACAAGCCAGCAAACCACACCAATAGATACTGTTGGGTATTTAAACAGGTCGGCAAAATAAACACCGAAAACAAGGACAAGGGGCTACACAACGACGATGACGAGGAGCCCCGACGTCCGAACATGGGGGGACAGAAGAAGTTTCTTCCCTAGGTGAAAACGGTCAACATGATCTACGCCACCCACATCCCCAAGCAGGAACGGAAGTGAGCGCTACGGGACGTATATGCGATGGAGCCAGTCATCCCCAAATTCAATCCATGGCCACCTTGTCCGATCACCTTTGATCGTAGGGATCACCCTACTAGCATCCGTCATGGTGGCTCAGCCGCATTGGTTCTAGACCCAATCATAGACGGATTTCACCTCACAAGAGTCCTTATGGACGGAGGCAGCAGCCTGAATCTGCTTTATCAGGACACAGTGCGGAAGATGGGCATCGATCCTTCAAGAATTAAGCCCACCAAAACCACCTTTAAAGGTGTCATTCCTAGAGTAGAGGCCCGTTGCACGGGCTCTATAACATTGGAAGTGGTCTTCGGATCTCCGGATAACTTCCGAAGCGAAGGGCTAATCTTCGATATCGTCCCTTTCCACAGTGGTTACCACGCCCTGCTCGGGCGAACCGCATTTGCTAGATTCAACGCGGTACCACACTATTGCATACCTCAAGCTCAAGATGCCAGGCCCGCACGGGGTCATAACAGTCAACGGAAACATGGACCGCTCTCTCCGTACAGAAGAACATACTGCAGCCCTTGCGGCAGAAGTACAATGCGGCCTCCTCCGGAAAACCACCAATCCGGTGACGACAACTTCAAGCTCCGTCAAGTGAGGGTGGAACACCCCGCGGCAAGATTAGTAGGCACGACAAGAGCAGGACTAGCAGTCCGGCCTTCGCTCAAATCCCATCAAAGCAGCATTCGTGCCACGCGTACACAATTATGCACTCAAAATACCATGGGCACAGGCGGAGGCGTCTCAGTGGCTCAGTCAATAGTATGGTATCGCTTAGTCCTTTCCATTTACCCTTAAGTACATTGCTTTAGTGCAGCTTCTCCAGAATAGCCGTATTATCGGACTTACATAGGAGAGTAAACCCAGGAGGCAACAGGCTTTGGGTACAACAGGAAACACCCAGGTGGAATCTATTTACAATTGTTGTTCCTGCTTTATCTATCTGTACGTAGCCTGCCCCTGGATAGGATATGTCAAATAATCCTATTTGTCTCCGCTTAATGCATACATTGTAAACATACGCGTAAACGTATTATGTATCAATGGAAGACCATATATAGCATCAGCTTACTTATTTTTATTTGAGCATTTTTTATAAATGTCTATTTAATTTTGCATCCGTACACTTTGGTACGCTTAGTTTGCCAGGGGCTTCTTATGGCGCCCCATAACATGGCAAGTCAAGTCCGAACACTTTCAACAGTGCGGCACCCCGAACTTATAGCATTATATGCATCAGCTCCGAATCATGTCTTGGGTTACGGTTGGGATAGCCCGGCTACCTTGTTTTGGTGCCTTACATTCCGTTAATTCGGCTAAGGTAGCGCAGGGAGAACTACTGCGATTGTGCCCTGGTTTTTCCGGACGAGCACCTCAGTAGAGAAAGCACAAAACGGTCTGACATGATGTGGTGAGAGACTAGTCGCTGTTCGAGAGGTCTTAAAATCCTTAAAGATTTTTCTGCTTTAGGCGTTAGTTCGGCTTTGTCCGATATGGGCGTGTATAGCGCCCCAATTCGGCCTTCCGGATTCTAGGGGCTTCGCCGAAATTTAAAATGGTAGACTTCTATGGCTAAGTGAAGGTTATAAAGCCGCATAGTCCGATTGCCTTGTTTGCTGCGCTGGACACCTCCTTAA
Organism: Triticum dicoccoides; assembly: GCF_002162155.2. Classification (NCBI taxonomy): domain Eukaryota; kingdom Viridiplantae; phylum Streptophyta; class Magnoliopsida; order Poales; family Poaceae; genus Triticum; species Triticum dicoccoides. The sequence continues at coordinate 163,772,377 of NC_041391.1, read as the reverse complement.
GGGACCAAACATTTGGAGAAAGAGTGTCCGGGTTTTCCACAAACACCCCAGTAATAGTTGCATGGGGGCGGAAGCCGACGACTGGCCTACATTTTTAGAATTTGATAAACAACCGCAAAGAAGGTGATATTTTAAATAACAAAAGCGCTACATAGCGCCAAGTAACTTCGTCTTTAAATTACAAACATGACAGAAGCGAATTCATTTAAAAATTATGTCTTTGATACATTCATCGGCCACGAGGCAAGCACTCTTCATAACGCCATCATAATACTTCTCGGGGACGTGATGCGGCTTGCCCTCTGGTGGCCCGTCCTTCACCAGCTTCTCCGCATCCAGCTTGCCCCAATGCACCTTAGCATGGGCAAGGGCCCGGCGGGCACCCTCAATGCAAACAGATCACTTGATGACTTCCAGTCGCGGACAAGAATCCACCATCCGCTTGATCAGGCCAAAGTAGCTGGTGGGCAGAAGCTCACCAGGCCATATCTGCACTATGAGATCTTTCATAGCCACTTCGGCCGCCTTGTGGAGTTCGACCAACTACTTCAGTTGGTCACTCAGATGCGTTGAATGTTTGGCCCCAACATATTGGGACCAGAACAGCTTCTCCGTTGAGCTCCCCTCCTGGGCACGGTAGAACTTCGCGGCATCTGATACGCTGCGTGGCAGATCTGCGAATGCCCCTGGAGAGCTCTGGACTCGGGTAAGTAAAAGAAACGCCTCCTCCACATGTTTGCGTTGCATAAAAAATTTCTTACCCGCCGCTATCTTTTTGGCCTCCTAGATCTCCTGCTGTGCCCTCTCGGCTTCGGCCTTGGCGTCTTTTATATTTGTAAGGGCCTTCGCAAGCTCGGCCTCTTTTGCTTTTAGCTCATGCTCCGCAGACTCGAGCTTATTGCCGAGCTCCTGGAGCTCTTCTTGTACTTCGCCCACCCGGGCTTCTTGCTTTTTGCGCTCCAAGGCCGCTTTGTGTTCGGCCTCGGACAGCGCCTTCTTGAGAGACGCCACTTCGGTGGTGGCCTCTGTTATCCAATTACAACGCTTCGGCATTAGCATAATCAACTTTTATTTACCATTTATTATATGAGAGAGGGGAATCATTCACCTTTGCTTTCCTTGAGCTGCCTCCTCGCGAGGCCGAGCTCTCCCTGTGCCCGCTCCAAGTCCTGCGTTAGGCCGGCAATTTTGGCCGTACGAGTAGCAGCGGCCAAAAGCACAGCCTGTTTATTCACATTCAAACTTGTTGTTAGACTCCTGCGGATTATAATTGACTCTATGTTTGGTTTTTCCTTCCGAACACCAAACAGAGTATCAGGGGATACTACCTATCGGGTGGTAGTTTCACACATTCTTACTTACCTCAAAGCCTGTTAGTAGGCTGGTGCAGGCTTCGGTTAGTCCGCTCTTGGCGGACCGAAACCTTCTGAATCACCGCACTCATGAGAGTACGGTGCTCTTCATCTATGGAAGCGCCACGAAGCGCTTCCAGCAGACAATCCGGCTCCTCGAGCGCAACGGAAGTGCTTGATACAAACGGCCCTCCCTTCCTAATGAGGGGCTGGCCGCCTGAATCCGGAACAACTAAAGGCTCCGGGATAGTGTTCGGTTGACAGTCCGGCTTACTTCGGCTCTCACCAACATGGTCCGTGGGGATCTTGAACCCCGCGAGTCCGACGTCTGGGACGCCGCCTTGAGGTGCCTCAAGGGTCACCTCCCCCATCTGTGGGAGCCTTTGGGACAACACCTCCGTGTCATCGGCAGGCCGAGGAGAAGTGGCCGTCGGGAGTGAGTTCATTGCTGACTCACTCAGGGACCCATCCGAAGACGACACTTCGGGATGGGCCCTGGCCGGACTGCATACAGGTTCAGCGTTCTAACAAAACTATGAGGTGAAATTACGATGGAGTGCGGACACTTACGATCGCACTAGGGGCTTCTTTCTGGGCAGCCACCCTTCCTCGCTATCGGCGGCGGTGGTGGAGTAGCCCGGAAGGGACACCTTTCCCTTCTTGGACATCCCAGTCTCCCCCACCGGGGCGGCCTTCCTCTTCTTCCCTCCCCCGACACGCGGAGGTGGTGTTTCTTTTTGTTCCTCAGACGACAAGGGTATGACGGCCTTGCACCGGGGGCCTCTCCTGGTCCCCTGGTCCACCGTCTCAGGCACCCCATCCTGTCCAGATAGGGCGGCCTCCTCTTCTCCTTCTTCCCCTTCGGGGGAGGAGTCTTTGCTACCTCTTGAGCACTGCGTTGGATTTCCTCGAAGAGGAAAGGATGATGCAGTAAAGTAGCGTAAGTATTTCCCTCAGTTTTTGAGAACCAAGGTATCAATCCAGTAGGAGATCACACAAAAGTCCCTCGTACCTACACAAAACGATAGCAACTCGTAACCAATGCTTAGGGGTTGTCAATCCCTTCACGGTCACTTACGAGAGCGAGATCTGATAAAGATAATATTTTTGGTATTTTTGATAGATAGATGAAAAGTAAAAAGTAAAAGGCAAAGTAAAGCAAAGCAAGTAAATAAAGTAATGGAGATTGATATGATGAGAAGAGACCCGCGGGCCATAGGTTTCACTAGTGGCTTCTCTCAAGAGCATAAGTATTCTACGGTGGGTGAACAAATTACTGTTGAGCAATTGATAGAAAAGCAAATAATTATGAGATTATCTAGGTATGATCATGTATATAGGCATCATGAGTAGATCGAAATGATTCTGCATCTACTACTATTACTCCACTCATCGACCGCTATCCAGCATGCATCTAGAGTATAAGTAAAAACAGAGTAACACCATAAGCAAGAAGACATGATGTACAGGGATAAATTCATGCAATATGATAAAAACCCCCATCTTGTTATCCTCGATGGCAACAATACTATACGTGCCTTGCAACTCTTTCTGTCACTGAGTAAGGACACCGCAAGATTGAACCCAAAGCTAAACACTTCTCCAATTGCAAGAACTACCAATCTAGTTGGCCAAACCATAAAGATAATTCAAAGACACTTGCAAAGATAACTCAATCATACATAAAAGAATTCAGAGAAGAATCAAATATTGTTCATAGATAAGCTGGATCATAAACCCACAATTCATCGGTCTCAACAAACACACCGCAAAAAGAAGATTACATCGAATAGATCTCCACAAGAGAGGGTGAGAACATTGTATTGAGATCGAAAAAGAGAGAAGAAGCCATCTAGCTAATAACTATGGACCCGAAGGTCTGAAGTAAACTACTCACACTTCATCGGAGAGGCTATGGTGTTGATGTAGAAGCCCTCCATCGTGGATGCCCTCTCCGGTGGAGCTCCGGAACAGGCCCCAAGATGGGATCTCGCAGATACAGAAGGTTGCGGCGGTGGAATTAGGTTTTTGGCTCCGTATTTGATCTGACGGGGGTACGTAGGTATATATAGGAGGAAGGAGTACGTCGGTGGAGCTCCGAGGGGCCCACGAGGTAGGGTGGTGCGCCCAAGGGGCGCCCTCCACCCTCGTGGCCTCCCTGGAAACTTCTTGGAGTAGGGTCCAAGTCTCCTGGATCACGTTCGGTTGGAAAATCACGTTCCCGAAGGTTTTATTCTGTTTGGACTCCGTTTGATATTCTGTTTCTTCGAAACACTGAAATAGGCAAAAAACAGCAATTCTGGGCTGGGCCTCCGGTTAATAGGTTAGTCCCAAAAATAATATAAAAGTGGAAAATAAAGCCCAATATAGTCCAAAACAGTAGACAAAGTAGCATAGAGTAATCAAAAATTATAGATACGTTGGAGACGTATCAAGCATCCCCAAGCTTAACTCCTGCTCGTCCTCGAGTAGGTAAATGATAAAAAAAGTATTTTGATGTGGAGTGATACTTTGGCATAATTTCAATGTAAATCTTCTTAATTGTGACATGAATATTCAGATCCGAAAGATTCAAGACAAAAGTTCATATTAACATAAAAGTAATAATACTTTAAGCATACTAATCAAAGCAATCATGTCTTCTCAAAATAGCATGGTTAAAGAAAGTTATCACTACAAAATCATATAGTCTAGCTATGCTCTATCTTCATCACACAAAGTATTTAATCATGCACAACCCCGATGACGAGCCAAACAATTGTTTCATACTTTAGAAATCTCAAACTTTTTCAACTTTCACGCAATACATGAGCATGAGCCATGGACATAGCACTATGGGTGGAATAGAATGGTGGTTGTAGAGAAGACAAAAAGGAGAAGATAGTCTCACATCAACTAGGCGTATCAACGGGTTATGGAGATGCCTATCAATAGATATCAATGTGAGTGAGTAGGGATTTCCATGCAACGGATGCACTAGAGCTATAAGTACATGAAAGCTCAACAAAAGAAACTAAGTGGGTGTGCATCCAACTTGCTTGCTCACGAAGACCTAGGGCACTTTTGAGGAAGCCCATCATTGGAATATACAAGCCAAGTTCTATAATGAAAAATTCCCACTAGTATATGAAAGTGACAACATATGAGACTCTCTATCATGAAGATCATGGTGCTTATTTTGAAGCACAAGTGTGGAAAAAGGATAGTAGCATTGTCCCTTCTCTCTTTTTCTCTCATTTTTTATTTTGGTGGGCTTCTTTGGCCTCTTTTGTTTTGTTTGGGCTTCTCTGGCCTCTTTTATTTTTCATAAAGTCCGGAGTCTCATCCCGACTTATTGGGGAATCATAGTCTCCATCATTCTTTCCTCACTGGGACAATGCTCTAATAATGATGATCATCACACTTTTATTTTTCTTGCAACTCAACAATTACAGCTCGATACTAGAACAAGATATGACTCTATATGAATGCCTCCGGCGGTGGACCGGGATATGCAATGAATCAAGAGTGACATGTATGAAAGAATTATGAACGGTGGCTTTGCCACAAATACAATGTCAACTACATGTTCATGCAAAAAGCAATATGACAAAAATAATGTGTGTCATATGAGCGGAACGGTGGAGAGTTGCATGGCAATATATCTCAGAATGGCTATGGAAATGCCATGATAGGTAGGTATGGTGGCTGTTTTGAGGAAGGTATATGGTGGGTGTATGATACAGGCGAAAAGTGCGCGGTATTAGAGAGGCTAGCAATGGCGGAAGGGTGAGAGTGCGTATAATCCATGGACTCAACATTAATCAAAAGAACTCATGCACTTATTGCAAACATTTAGAAGTCATCAAAAACCAAAGCATTAAACGCATACTCCTAGGGGGTAGATTGGTAGGAAAATACCATCGCTCGTCCCCGACTGCCACTCATAAGGAAGACAATCAATAAATAAAATTGTGCTCCGACTTCATCACAAGCGGTTCACCATACGTGCATGCTACGGGAATCACAAACTTCAACACAAGCATTCTTTAAATTCATAATTACCCCTACTAGCATTTCTTTAATATTATCACCTTCATATCTCAAAACAATTATCAAGCATCAAACTTATCTTAGTATTCAATGCACTCAAAAGAAAGTTTCACAAATCTTGAACACCAAGTATATTAACATTAAGCAAATTACCATGCTATTAACAACTCTCAAAATAATCTAAGTGAAGCATGAGAGATCAATAGTTTCTTTAAAACAAATCCACCACCGTGCTCTAAAAGATCTAAGTGAAGCACTAGAGCAAAAATTATTACGCTCAAAAGATATAAGTGAAGCAATATGAGCAAAACTATCAAGCTCAAAAGATATAAGTGAAGCACTATGAGCAAAACTATCAAGCTCAAAAGATATAAGTGAAGCACTATGAGCAAAATTATCAAGCTCAAAAGATACAAGTGAAGCACTATGAGCAAAACTATCAAGCTCAAAAGATATAAGTGAAGCATATAGAGTGTTCTAGCAAATTCCAAATCATGTATTGCTCTCTCAAAAGGTGTGTACAGCAAGGATGATTGTGGCAAACTAACAAGCAAAGACACAAATAATACAAGACGCTCCAAGCAAAACACATGATATGTAGTGAATAAAAATATAGCTCCAAGTAAATTACCGATGGAAGTAGACGAAAGAGGGGATGCCTTCCAGGGCATCCCCAAGCTTTGAATTTCTAGTGTCCTTGGATTATCTTGGTGGTGCCATGGGCTCCCCAAGCTTAGGCTCTTGCCACTCTTTGTTCCATAATCCATCAAAAGAATTCACCCAAAACTTGAAAACTTCACAACACAAAACTCAATAGAAATCTCATGAGCTCCGTTAGTGAAAGCAAACAAAAGACTACTTCAAGGTACTGTAATGAACTCATTCTTTATTTATATTTGTGTTAAACCTACTGTATTCCAACTTCCTTATGGTCTATAAACTAATTTATTAGCCATAGATGCATTGAAATAAGCAAACAACACACGAAAAATAGAATCTGTCAAAAACAGAACAGTCTGTAGCAATATGTAACTAACGCAAACTTATGGAACTCTAAAAAATTCTAACAAAATAGTACGCACTAGACAATTTATTTATTGAACAGCAGAAAAATGAATCAATGCAAAATCTCGTTCCTGTAATTTATTGAATTTTTTCTCGTGAGCGTAAAGTTTTTGTTTTTCAGCAGAATCAAATCAACTATCATCATAGCTTATCCTATAGGTTCTACTTGGCACAAACACTAATTAAAACATAAAACCACATCTAAACAGAAAATAAAAACAAAATTTAACACTAAACAGGAACAAAAACAAATAACACAAAATAAAATTGGGTTGCCTCCCAACAAGCGCTATCGTTTAACGCCCCTAGCTAGGCATAAAAGCAAAGATAGATTTAACGAGTGCCCCCCCTTGGCACCGGGAGTGTAAGTAGCAAGAGAAGGTCTCCTTGCTAAGTCATTCATCATTCTATTCAGATTAAGAACATTGCCATTAATGGATGAGGTGAGATTAAGCACGTTACAAAAATTTGCATCCAAGCTAGACATCATTTCTTTAATAATTTCATTTTGATAAAAGCACAAGAGAGTAGTTGATTCAACTTTATCATTTAAAGGGTGCCCAAATTTGGTTTTCATTTTTTCATAAGTATCTTTAGCATCCCCTTCAAGAAAACTTTCTTCAAAAATAGAATCTAGAACTTGTTTAAAAGAGGCGGGCAAGCCAACATAGAAACTCTTAAGGTAAACATCGATTTGATATTGTGGCACATAGCTAGCCCGAATCCTTAATAACCCATCCCAAGTGTCTTTTAAAGATTCATCAAGTAAATAGCGAAAGATCCCGGAGTCATCATCAAAATCATCCAAATTCTCATTAGTGATCCCGGTGGGTCCCTCTGTAGCATCATTGTTTATGAGCTTAGAAAGGATAGATAGGTTATACAAGGCACTAGAACTCGGGAGAAATCCCTTAGTCCTTTTTGATTCGGCCATGGTAACAAGTAATCCAACACATAAGCAAAGGCAAACGAGAAAAAGTCAAAAGAGAAAGAGAGGAGGAGATTGGGAAAGAGAGGGCGAATAAAATGGCAAGGGTGAAGTGGGGGAGAGGAAAACGAGAGGCAAATAATGTAATACGAGAGATAGGGATTGTGATGGGTACTTGGTATAGTTGACTTTTGCGCGAACTCCCCGGCAACGGCGCCAGAAATTCTTCTTGCTACCTCTTGAGCACTGCGTTGGATTTTCCCGAAGAGGAAAGGATGATGCAGTAAAGTAGCGTAAGTATTTCCCTCAGTTTTTTAGAACCAAGGTATCAATCCAGTAGGAGATCACACACAAGTCCCTCGTACCTACACAAAACGATAGCAACTCGCAACCAACGCTTAGGGGTTGTCAATCCCTTCACGGTCACTTACGAGAGTGAGATCTGATAGAGATAATATTTTTGCTATTTTTGATAGATAGATGCAAAGTAAAAAGTAAAAGGAAAAATAAAGCAAAGCAAGTAAATAAAGTAATGGAGATTGATATGATGAGAATAGACCCGGGGGCCATAGGTTTAACTAGTGGCTTCTCTCAAGAGCATAAGTATTCTACGGTGGGTGAACAAATTACTGTTGAGCAATTAATAGAAAAGCAAATAATTATGAGATTATCTAGGTATGATCATGTATATAGGCATCACGTCCAAAACAAGTAGATCGAAATGATTCTGCATCTACTACTATTACTCCACTCATCGACCGCTATCCAGCATGCATCTAGAGTATTAAGTAAAAACAGAGTAACGCGTAAGCAAGATGACATGATGTAGAGGGATAAATTCATGCAATATGATAAAAACCCCATCTTGTTATCCTCGATGGAAACAATACAATACGTGCCTTGCAACTCTTTCTGTCACTGAGTAAGGACACCGCAAGATTGAACCCAAAGCTAAACACTTCTCCCATTGCAAGAACTACGAATCTAGTTGGCCAAACCATAAAGATAATTCGAAGAGACTTGCAAAGATAACTCAATCATACATAAAAGAATTCAGAGAAGAATCAAATATTGTTCATAGATAAGCTGGATCATAAACCCACAATTCATCGGTCTCAACAACCACACCGCAAAAAGAAGATTACATCGAATAGATCTCCACAAGAGAGGGGGAGAACATTGTATTGAGATCCAAAAAGAGAGAAGAAGCCATCTAGCTAATAACTATGGACCCAAAGGTCTGAAGTAAACTACTCACACTTCATCGGAGAGGCTATGGTGTTGATGTAGAAGCCCTCCATGGTCGATGCCCTCTCCGACGGAGCTCCGGAATAGTCCCCAAGATGGGATCTCGCGGATACAGAAGGTTGCGGCGGTGGAATTAGGTTTTTGGCTCCGTGTCTGATCTGACGGGGGTACGTAGGTATATATAGGAGGAAGGAGTACGTCGGTGGAGCTCCGAGGGTCCCACGAGGTAGGGGGCGCGCCCAGGGGGGCGCGCCCTCCACCCTCGTGGCCTCCTTAGAAACTTCTTGGAGTAGGGTCCAAGTCTCCTGGATCACGTTCGGTTGGAAAATCACGTTCCCGAAGGTTTTATTCCGTTTGGACTCCGTTGATATTCTGTTTCTTCGAAACACTGAAATAGGCAAAAAAACAACAATTCTGGGCTGGGCCTCCGGTTAATAGGTTAGTCCCAAAAATAATATAAAAGTGGAAAATAAAGCCCAATATAGTCCAAAACAGTAGACAAAGTAGCATGGAGTAATCAAAAATTATAGATACGTTGGAGACGTATCAGTCTTCCTCGTCCTCTTCTGATGAGGCTTCTGGTGTAGCCTTACCCCGGAGACTCTTTCGGGTCCCCGGGGCCCCCTTGTTGGCCTTCTTCTCCGGCCCCTTGTAGGGCGCCGGAACCAGCATCTCCGTCAGGAGAGCATTAGCTAGGCTTTCCGGCAGCGGTGCCAGACAGTCAATCCGCTCTGCTGTCTCCACATACTCCTGAACAAATACACACAATTACTTGAGGTTCCCCCATAATTATATTGGGAAGGACTGAATTCGGTGATAGCCTTAGAACTCACCTGAACAGGTTGCCGCACGGCGTGGAGCCCGCGGTCCTCGGATATGGGAGGAGGTACTTCGGAAGCCTTGAACAACAACTTCCATGCATTTTTGTGCTTCATGTCATAGAGCCTCTGAAGCGTCTGGTGTTTGGCTGGAACGAACTCCCATAGATTGAATGCCCGCCTTTGGCATGGCAGAATCAGGCGAATGAGCATGACCTGGATCACGTTGACAAGCTTAATTTTCTTGTCCCTCATGCCCTTGATGCAGGTTATGAGTCCGGTCAGCTCTGTAGATTCGCCCCAGGACAGGCCCTTCCGTTCCCAGGAGGTGAGCCGCATAGGGGTTCCGGATCCGAACTCGGGGGTTGCCGCCCAGTTGGCGTCGCGCGGCTCGGTGATGTAGAACCACCCCGATTTCCACCCCTTCATGGTTTCCGTAAAGGAGCCGTCAAGCCAGGTAATATTAGGCATCTTGCCTACCATGGCTCCTCCGCACTCCGCTTGCTGGCCACTCACAATCTTCGGCTTCATGCAGAAGATTTGCAGCCACAAGCCAAAACGAGGCCTGGTGCGGAGGAAAGCCTCGCATACGACGATGAACGCCGAGATTTGAGGATGAAGTTTGGAGCTAGATCATGAAAGTCTAGCCCGTAGTAGAACATGAGCCCGCGGACGAAGGGGTGGAGTGGAAACCCCAGTCCATGGACAAAGTGGGCGAGGAACACGACCCTCTCATGGGGTCCTGGAGTTGGAATAACCTACCCCTTGTCTGGTAGCCGGTGTGCTATGTCTGCGGCCAAGTATCCGGCCGCCCGAAGATTCGCAATCTTCTTCTCCGTCGCGGTGGAAGCCACCCACTTGCCTCCTGCTCCAGACATGACTAACTGTGGGGAGAAGACCTGGACTAGGGCACTGGAGCTCGAGGGGGCAAGAGTATGCGAGGGAGGAAGAAGGCGTGGGTAAAAATGGAGAACTCTTATCCCTTTATAGAGACGACGAAAGCGGTGCGCCTTCCCACTAGCCTGTTGAGAATCGCTTACTTCCCAAGCGCCACGATTGATGGCACGGGGGGATTATCCATACCGTATTGATGAGAATCCCGCGATAAGGGGACATGATCTCTGCTTTGACAAGACATGTCAAGGAAACCGCCTCGCAATATGTGTTGTAGCTGGTTATAAAAAACGGTTCGATCTGACCGAAATGACATATCACGTCGTCTAAAAAGTTGTCAGCTGAAGTATCATTCTCTCTGCGGTGGTATGTGAAGATCATTTTGCAGATCCGGACACAGCCTACGTGTTCGATAATAACCTTGGAGTATTCGGACGAGGAACCCGCCTTGCAATGTCGAAGACAAGACTGCTTGCCGGACTCATCGTCATTGAAGCCTGGTTCAGGGGCTACTGAGGGAGTCCTGGATAAGGGGGTATCCGGACAACCGGACTGTATACATCGTCCGGACTATAGAAGCGTCAAGATACAAGACTCAAGACTTCGGCTTGTGTCCGGATGGGACTCTCCTTTGCGTGGAAGACAAACTTGGCGATCCAGATATTATGTTTCCTTCCTTGTAACCAACTCCATGTAAACCCTAGCTCTGCGGTGTCTATATAAACCGGAGAAGATGGTCCTTAGAAGGCCGATCACAATTACAATCATACCATCATAGGCTAGCTCTTAGGGTTTAGCCTCTACGATCTCGTGGTAGATCTACTCTTGCATTACACATATCTTCAATATTAATCAAGCAGGAAGTAGGTTTTTACCTCCATCGAGAGAGCCCGAACCTGGGTAAACATTGTGTCCCTTGCTTCCTGTTACCATCAGCCTAAGACGCATAGATCGGGACCCCCTACCCGAGATCCGCCGGTTTTGACACCGACACCGAGCAATCCCGTCAAATCCTGCTATAGTAGCGCACAACGAACATGGCAAAAAGGCGGCACGAGGATCGAGGCGTTGCTACTTATCCGGGCCCCCCTTTTTCGGCGCCCTCCAGCTCGCGCACTCCCCCGAAATTTCGTATCTCGCGAAATCGGAGATTCCCCACGGGCAATCGTGCCCGAGATCTCGCGCTCCAACGCAACACTCGACGCATGAGGTCACCAGTTCAATCGACAGCTCTCTGAATGGATCAAGGCAACCGAGTCGACACTGAATTTCCAACGCAGGCATTCAGTCTAGCAGGAAACACTCGTGGAGGCACAAACCTCAGGACAGGTCCAGCTTTGTCCTACTTTCCTCTCACACCTTAATCCATTGGGGGGCTACTGACGAGGATACAGACCTGGGGTACGGTCATAGGCTCAACCTGTACGTCCTACCCAAGGTCACTACCCTGGAAGGCCACTCGACCATATCAAAGACCGGGAGTCGGAAGAGCATGCAATGGCCAGATATTCACTCCTTAGTCTTCATGAGCATTAAGAGTACTTAATGCTGGCTTTACTAGTAACGCCCCTTACTTTATGTACATTAGTTCCCTTGTAATGGAGGCGGGTTGGGGTCCTGGCGCACTCTATATAAGCCACCCCCCTCCTCTGGCACAAGGATTCGCACCCCCTGTAATTCAACACACACAATTCAATCGACCGCCTCCGGGCACCGAGACGTAGGGTTGTTACTTCCTCCGAGAAGGGCCTGAACTCGTAAACCTCGCGTGTACATCTTCGCCATAGCTAAGATCTTGCCTCTTCATACCTACCCCCTTTCTACTGTCAGTCTTAGGACCACGACACTGCCCGCGCCGCGGGTTGGTAGGGTATCCTGGGCCGCCACCCTTCTGCGGCCAGCGCGCATTGTGGCCCCCCCAGTGTCTAGCCGCTTGGTCTTCCCGCCATTGGCAAAAGCTGCTGGGTTGCCGCTTTTGGCCGATGGTCCATCCTCGCGCACGACCGCCTCCTCGCCCCCTCGCCCTGCCGTGGTTTCAAACTCGGTAAATGGGTTGGACCTGGTCGCCTCAGACCCGTTCCCCACTTCAGGCGTGCCACTTGTCGACAGAGGGGTGGCCGTCCTATCGCCTGCCACCCTGCCTGCCCCTTCTGTTGGCCCGCCCTCTCCTACTGCGACAATAATGACAAATCTGACATGTGGACAAAACTATTTCACAAACTGAACTGTGTTTGAAAAAATTTCACCCAGCTGACCTTTTTGTGTAGCGCCCGACATCTAGACGTCACACTATACTATGCAGCGGCTAGCTCTCAGGCGCTACACGCCTAACCAGTGTCACACCCCAAGCTGCCTAAAAAATGCTAAGTCAGCGTGCAACGCCTAAGAGCTATACGCAACACTATACAGTGTAGCGCCTAACGTCGTTGCACTACTGAACTTGTTCAATGACATGATACAAGATTACATAGCGTCAATGAATCTATCTAACCTACTTGCAGAAACGTCGCTGTCGCTCTATCCCCTAGCTCGTTTCAGTCCTTTGCTGTGGACACGAGATGGGTAGAGCAGCATGCGGGATACGTGCCCTGCCCAGGTGAGCCTGGCCAGCCATGTCCCAATGCGACGGAAACATGTCGATGGCACCATTGGTGCGACATGCTACTTTTGGTTCTCATGCAAACCTATCCATGCACGCATCAGCGTATTTATACACACTGCTCTGTGTTGTGCTGCTTTCGACAGGAGCTTGGTATACCAGTCATTAGTGCAACGCATATACGCTAGGCGCTACACTATACAGTGTAGCGCCTAGCTCTCAGGCGCTGCACATCGAATTAGCATTTTTCAGGCAGCCTGAGATGTGACGCTGTCTAGGTGTGTAGCGCTTGAGAGTTAGGCGCTGCACAGTGTAATGTGACACCTATATGTCGGGCCCTACACAAAAAGTTCAGTTGTGTGAAATTTTTTCAAACATAGTTCAGCTTATGAAATAGTTTCGTTTATAGGTCAGATTTGTCATTTTTACCTCCTGCTGCTATGCATGGCGCGTGCCTTGCTTCCGCTGCCTGCACAAAGCCCTATCACCCCCAGCCTTCCCATGCTGTCCTCGGGTGGCCCCGCTGATCTGGTCAGGATGCCCCTTGCCTCCCCTTCCGTGCCAGGCCTGACGGGCGAGGAGGGCCATGCCACTAGCACAGATCCTGGCCCAGCCCTCTCTAATAATGAGCGTCCATCTGGCCCTTCGCTGGCCATGCAATCCATGCATGACGATGACTACGTCCCCAGCTCCTCCCAGGCTGCTACGTATGTATGTGTTGCCAATGACACCACCCTCACAGTCCATGTGGACTCGATCTGCAGCGCTGTTGCTCCTCCGCTCCTCCCCACCCCGCGGCGGCGTCGACGCGTTGTTCCCCTGGACTTCACCCCGCACAGCAGCGATCTCCTTGTTAAGGCTGACTGGGGAGTCAATTCAGAGATGAAGTCCAAGAGAGTTCTTTTGCGGCGTCTAGGCCTTCTGCAGGATGACGAGGCCGTTTCAGATGCGATCCTGGACACATATGCCAAACTGTTTGAGCGCCCCCTCGCCATCGACATGATTCAAGCCTTCGCCGAGTTCTATGACTGGGGCGTGCCTTCCGAGGAGCTTCTGCTCGCGACGCACCAGCCCACGCCGTTTGCAATTGTAGTTGCATAGTCCCGCCCACCCTTCTCTGTTCTTCTCCGACTGGGTTTCTCCCTCTTCATCACGGATCACAACCTCAAGTGTATGTTTTGGAATGTGCGGGGTTTAAACTCCGGAGCCAAGTGCCCCGCCGTATGTAGCATCGTCACCTCAGACATGCCTTCTATTGTCTGCATCCAAGAGACTAAACTTGCCCACATCACGCTGCCACTTGTGGTCGAGACTCTCGGGCCTTCCTTCGACGGTTTCTTCTTTCTCCCTATGGAGGAGACCCGGGGCAGTATTCTTCTAGCCTGGCGTAGCTCTGTGCTATTCGTTACCAGTCCTTCCTATGGCTACCACCACATCACGGCGGAGGTCTCCTCGCTCGCCGGTGATCGGCGCTGGTGGCTAACTGGCGTCTACGGCCCTCAAAGCGATGTCGAGAAGCTGCAATTCCTTGCAGATTTGTAGGAGGAGCGGGCGAACTGCGCAGGGCCTTGGGTCCTTGGAGGCAACTTCAACATGATCGCTTCCGCTGCCGACAAAAACAACTCACGCCTCAACTTGCGCATGATGGGAGATTCCAGTCCTTCATGGCGGACATGGAGCTGCGAGACCTTTACCTCCACGGTCGTCGCTATACTTGGTCTAACGAGCGAGATAACCCCACGCTAGTCCGAATTGACCGTGTGCTCTGCACCCCCGCATGGTATGAAGCTAACCCACACTGTCTACTTTGCTGCCTTTCCTCCGCGGCCTCCAATCATTGCCCCATCATGGTAGATTGCACAGCGATCTCGCCCCGGCCGTGCCGGTTTCGCTTCGAGAGATTCTGGTCTAAGATGGATGGCTTCTAGCAAGTCGTGGTTGATGGTTGGGCCCAAGAGGCACACGAGCCAGATCCCTTCAGACGCATGCGGCTACGCTCCACAGCACGGCGCTTGTAGCGGTGGAGTGCTAAGTCCATCGGGAACATCTCCCTTCAGCTCCGGGTTGCTCGTGAGCTGATTGCGCGCCTGGACGCTTCCCAAGACTCCCGACCTCTTTCCGTCGCCGAGTCCTGGCTTCGCCGCCACCCTCGTACCTCGGCCTAGCTTCCCTTGAGCGCTCCATCCTGCGCCAGCGAGTTCGTTTCTCCTGGCTTCACAACGGTGAGGCATCCTCTACCTTCATACACATCCATGTCGTGCAACGCAAGCAAAAGAATAGGATTCTCTCGCTGCATTGCGGTGACGAGGTCATCTTCGGGGACTGCGGCCTTTCTAGGGCTGCGTTCGAGCACTTCTCGTCCATCATGGGAACCGCCGACCCGTGGAGCCCCTCCCTCCGTATCGACATGATCGACCACCGTCGTTTCGATCTTTCGGCCCCTTTCACCAAGCACGAGGTTTGGTGGGCCATTAAGCTGCTGCCTACCGGCAAGGCACCGGGCCCGGATGGGTTCTCAGCGGAGTTCCTTCGCCACTGCTGGGGCACAATTAAGTGCGACTTCATGGAGGCTTTCGATAAGCTTTACCATATGAATGGTCAAGGATTCCACTACCTAAATGAAGCCTTCATCACCCTCCTCGCGAAGCGTCCAGATGCCTCCATCCTGTTCGACTACATGCCGATTAGCCTGATTCACCTAGTTGCCAAGCTTGTAGCCAAGGACCTTGCTCTGTGGCTCGCCCCGCGGCTCGGGGAGCTTGTTTCCGCTAGCCAGAGCGCACTCATTGTCGGGCACTGCATCCATGAGAATTTTATGCTAGTTCAGCACACAGCACGACGCCTACACCAGGCCGGTGCCCATTGGGTCCTCCTCAAGCATGATATCTCCCGGGCGTTCGATTCCGTATCCTGGCCCTTCTTGCTGGAGGTCCTTTGTCACCTTGGCTTCAGTCAGAGATGGTGCGAGTGGGTGTCCATTCTGTTATCTTTGGCTAGCGCACGCATCCTCGTGAATGGCTCGCCGGGGCCGCCGATTCTTCACGCTAAGGGCATCCGGCAGGGTGACCCGGTCTCCCTTGTGCTCTTCACGCCGGTGATCGATGCCCTGAACTCCCTTCTGCAGCATGCCCTTGGAGCCGGCATCCTGCGCAGACTGACCGCCCGACATCTCGTCTCGAGTGTCCATGTATGCCGATGACGTCGCCAACTTCTACCACCCTGACACCAATGACATTCGTGATGTGCGTATCCTTGATAACCCACAAGTATAGGGGATAATTGTAGCCTCTTTCGATAAGTAAGAGTGCCAAATGCAACGACGAGCTGAAGGTAGAACAAATATCCTCTCAAGTCCTGATACGACTCTACGCACGCTTAGTGTTCGCTTTACCTAGAACAAGTATGAAACTTGAAGTACTTTGTAGGTCTTGTTGGATAGGTTTGCAAGGTAATAAAGAACATGTAAATAAAAAGTAGGGGCTATTTAAATAAAGACGCAATAAAGTAAATATAGCGAGTGTGGAAAAGTGGTGGCAGGAGTTGTGAAATTTTCCCTAAGCAATTGACTATGTTAGTAGACCGACAGCATGTTTTATGTGGGAGAGACATAAGCTAACATACTTTCTTTTCTTGGATCATATGCACATATGGTTGGAACTCTAGCAAGCATCCGCAACTACTAAAGATCATTAAGGTAAAACCCAACCACAGCATTAAAGCATCAAGTCCCCTTTATCCCATACGCCACAACCCCCTTACTCGGGTTTATGCTTCTGTCACTCAAGCAACCCACTATAAGCCAATCATGAACGTATTGCAACACCCTACAATGGGAATCACTCACACTTGCGCGACACAGAGGGCACAATAGGACATCAACATAACCACAAGCAAATTAATCCAATCATAGCAATTCATCAATCACCGGTAGGACAATGAAAATCTACTCAGACATCATAGGACGGCAACACATCATTGGATAATAATATGAAGCATAAAGCACCATGTTCAAGTAGAGGGTACAACGGGTTGCGGGAGAGTGGACCGTTGAATATAGATGGGGGAAGGTGATGGAGATGTTGGTGAATATGCCGGAGGTGTTGGTGTAGATCGCGGTGATGATGATGGCCCCCGACGGCATTCCGGTGCCACCGGAAGCAAGGGGGGAAGAGCCCCCTTCTTCTTCTTCTTCCTTGACCTTCTCCCTAGATGGGAGAAGGGTTTCCCCTCTGGTCCTTGGCTCCCATGGTGTAGGAGGGGAGAGAGCCCCTCCGAGATTGGATCTATCTCTCCATCTCTCTCTGTTTCTGCGTTCCCAGATTCTGCCCTTTCACCATTTTTTTATATCCGGAGATCCGTAACTCCGATAGGGGTGAATCTTTCGCCCAAATTTTTCTCATAAAATTAGCTTTCTTGTGGCAAAAGAAGAGAGTCAACCGCCTTACGAGGTGACCACGAGGGTCCAGGGCGCGCCTGCCCCTTGGGGCGCGGCCCCTGTCTTGTGTCCCCCTCGGGCACCGTCTCGCGTTGATTCTTCCTCGCAAAAATCACAAATATTCCAAAATAATTCTCCGTCCGTTTTTATCCGGTTTGGAATCCGTTTGATATGTGGTTTTTGCGAAACATAAAACATGCAACAAACAGGAACTGACACTGGGCATTGGATCAATACGTTGGTCCCAAAAATAGTATAAAAAGTTTCCAAAAGTATATGAAAGTTGAATAATATTGGCATGGAACAATCAAAAATTATAGATACGACGGAGACGTATCAGCATCCCCAAGCTTAATTCCTTCTCGTCCTCGAGTAGGTAAATGATAAAAAAGATAATTTTTATGTGGAATACTACCTAGCATAATCTTGATCATATGTCTAATCATGGCATGAATATTAAGACACGAGTTATTCAAAGCAATAGTCTATCATTTGACATAAAACAATAATACT
Organism: Triticum dicoccoides; assembly: GCF_002162155.2. Taxonomy (NCBI): domain Eukaryota; kingdom Viridiplantae; phylum Streptophyta; class Magnoliopsida; order Poales; family Poaceae; genus Triticum; species Triticum dicoccoides. The sequence goes on along the minus strand of NC_041391.1, from coordinate 163,754,493 downwards.
TCGAGCGTACTAATAATGCAATCATGTGTTTTCAAAATAACATGGCCAGAGAAAGTTATCCCTACAAAATCATATAGTCTGGCTATGCTCCATCTTTACCACACAAAATATTCACATCATGCACAACCCCGATGACAAGCCAAGCAATTGGTTCATACTTTTTAACACGCTTCAGATTCTTCAACCCTCGCACAATACATGAGCGCAAGCCATGGACATAGCACTATAGGTGGAATAGAATATGATGATGGGGGTTATATGGACAAGACAAAAAAGGAGAAAGTCTCACATCGACGCAGCTAATTAACGGGCTATGGAGATGCTCATCAATTGATGTCAATGTGAGGAGTAGGGATTGCCATGCAACGGATGCACTAGAGGTATAAGTGTATGAAAGCTCAAACTGAAACTAAGTGGGTGTGCATCCAACTTGCTTGCTCATGAAGACCTAGGGCATTTTGAGGAAGCCCATTGTTGGAATATACAAGCCAAGTTCTATAATAAAAAGTTCCCACTAGTATACAAAAGCGATAACTCAAGAGACTCTCTATATGAAGAAAATGGTGCTACTTTAAAGCACAAGTGTGCAAAAAGAGGATAGTAGCATTGTCCCTTTTTTTGCGGGCTTCTTTGGCCCCCTTTTTTGTTTAGGCTTCTTTGGCCTCTTTTTTTGCAACAATGCTCTATTAATGATGATCATCACACTTCTATTACTTACAACTCAATATTACAACTCGATACTAGAACAAAGATATGACTCTATATGAATGCCTCCGGTGGTGTACCGGGATGTGCAATGATCTAGCGTAGGAATGACATCAAAGAACGGACAAGCCATGAAAACATCATGCTAGCTATCTTACGATCATGCAAAGCAAAATGACAATAAATGCTCAAGTCATGTATATGATGATGATGAAAATTGCATGACAATATATCTCGGAATGGCTATGTAAATTCCATGATAGGTAGGTATGGTCGCTGTTTTGAGGAAGATATAATGAGGCTTATGTGTGATAGAGCGTATCGTATCACGGGGTTTGGATGGACCGGTGAAGTTTGCACCAACTCTCGAGGTGAGAAACGGCAATGCACGGTACCGAAGAGGCTAGCAATGATGGAAGGGTGAGAGTACATATAATCCATGGATTCATATTAATCATAAAGAACTCATATACTTATTGCAAAAGTTTATTAGCCCTCGAAGCAAAGTACTACTACGCATGCTCCTAGGGGGATAGATTGGTAGGAAAAGACCTTCACTCGTCCCCGACCGCCACTCATAAGGAAGACAATCAATAAATACCTCATGCTCCAACTTCGTTACATAACGGTTCACCATACGTGCATGCTACGAGAATCACAAGCTCCAACACAAGTATTTCTACAATCCACAACTACCCACTGGCATGACTCTAATATCACCATCTTTATATCGCAAAACTATTGCAAGGAATCAAACATATCATATTCAGTGATCTACAAGTTTATGTAGGATTTTATGACTAACCATGTGAATGACCAATTCCTGTCATCTCTCTAAATAGATATAATTGAAGCAAGAGAGTTTAATTCTTTCTACAAAAGATATTCCCGCGCTCTAACAATTATAAGTGAAGCAAAAGAGCATTCTACAAATGGCGGTTTTCTATGTGAAGAGAAACAGGCAATCCAAACTTCAAATGATATAAGTGAAGCACATGAAGCATTCTATAAAGCCACACTCAAAAGATTTAAGTGAAGTGCAATGAGCATTCTATAAATCAACCAAGGACTATCTCATACCAGCATGGTGTGTAAAATAAAAGTAAAAACTAAATGCAAAAGACACTCCAAGACTTGCACATATCGCATGAACGAAACGAATACGAAAACATACCGATACTTGTTGAAGAAAGAGGGGATGCCTTCCGGGGCATCCCCAAGCTTAGACGCTTGAGTCTGCTTAAATATTTACTTGGGGTGCCTTGGGCATCCCCAAGCTTGATCTCTTGCCTCTTGAGGGAGTCCTGGACTAGGGGGTGTCCGGATAGCCGAACTATCATCATCGGCCGGACTCCAAGACTATGAATATACAAGATTGAAGACTTCGTCCCATGTCCGGATGGGACTTTCCTTGGTGTGGAAGGAAAGCTTGGCGATACGGATATGTAGATCTCCTACCATTGTAACCGACTCTGTGTAACCCTAGCCCTCTTCGATGTCTATATAAACCGGATGGTTTTAGTCCGTAGGACAACAACAATAACAACAATCATACCATAGGCTAGCTTCTAGGGTTTAGCCTCCTTGATCTCGTGGTAGATCTACTCTTGTAACATCCACATCATCAATATCAATCAAGCAGGACGTAGGGTTTTACCTCCATCAAGAGGGCCCAAACCTGGGTAAAACATCATGTCCCTTGTCTCCTGTTACCATCCGCCTAGACGCACAGTTCGGGACCCCCTACCCGAGATCCGCCGGTTTTGACACCGACATTGGTGCTTTCATTGAGAGTTCCTCTGTGTCGTCACCGATAGGCTTGATGGCTCCTTCGATCATCAACAACGACGCGGTCCAGGGTGAAACTTTTCTCCCCAGACAGATCTTCGTATTTGGCGGCTTTGCACTGCGGGCCAATTCGGTTGGCCATCTGGAGCAGATCGAAAGCTACGCCCCTGGCCGTCAAGCCAGATTTGGAAGTCTTAACTTCAAGGCTGACATCCGCGGGGACTTGATCTTCAACGGATTCAAGCCACAGCTGAGCGCGCCGCACTGTCACGATGGGCATGATTTAACTCTGCTGCCGGACAGTGCCCTGGAGGCCGCACACGAAACCGCTCCGACCCTTGATTCGGAGCCGGCCGCGCAGATCGAGGACGGATGGTTAGACACCGCCTCGGGGGCTGCAATCTCTATGGCGATAGAGCCGAATACTGACTTTGTCCCTTCTAAATCTCGTGACTCCAAGGTGCCGGACTCCTTGCCGGACTCCGAACCTCCCGCGCCCCCACCATTCGAATCCGATTGGGCGCCGATCATGGAGTTCGCCGCCGCGGACATCTTTCAACACTCATCTTTTGGCGACGTTTTGAGCTTGCTAAAATATCTCTCGTTATCAGGAGAGCCCTGGCCGGACTGCGGTCAGGACGGTTGGGATGCGGACGATGAAGAAATTCAAGACCCACCCACCACCCACATAGTAGCCGTTGTCGATGATCTAACCAACATGCTAGACTTCGACTCCGACGACATCGACGGTATGGACGACGATGCAGGAGACAACCAAGATCTAGCGCCCATTGGGCACTGGAAAGCCACCTCGTCATACGACATATACATGGTGGATATCCCAAAGGATGGGAATGGCGAAGGAACAGCGGAGGAAGACCCCTCCAAGAAACAGCCCAAGCGCCGGCGTCAGCGGCGCCGCTCTAAATCCTGCCTCAGCAAGAATGGCGATTCCGGCACCGGAGATAATAATACCCCCAGACAGTGCCGAAGACAACCCCCTCCAGCAAGATTCAGCGCAGGAGGACGGGGATGCCAGCCCTCACAAGAGGGCGGCAGACGAAGAGGTAGAGGAAGATATTTACATGCCTCCCTCTGGAGACAAGGCAAGCCTCGACGACGACGAATTTGTCGTGCCTGAGGATCCCGTCGAACAAGAGCGTTTCAAACGGAGGCTTATGGCCACGGCAAAGAGCCTCAAGAAAAAGCAGCAACAGCTTAGAGCTGATCAGGATCTGCTAGCTGACAGATGGACGGAAATCCTGGCGGCCGAAGAGCATGAGCTCGAACGCCCCTCCAAAAGCTACCCCAAACGCACGTTGCTCCCCCGATTAGAGGACGAGGCATATAAACCTGCATCACCAGAGCACAATACGGCTGACCGGCCACCTCGTGGCCGCGACAGAGAGGCCTCTAGGCCCTTCACTATAACCGTACCCCGACACCGCTCGAACAGCACAAGGCCACAGGGGAATGCTCCGGACTTGCGAGATATATTGGAGGATAAGGCAAGAAAATCAAGATCGATCTACGGATTGCATGGACGCCCCATGATACGTGACGACAACCGTCGCGCCGGACACAGTAAGCCCGGCCGGGCCGAACACAATAGACAAAGCTCGTTGGAGCTTCGTCGCGATATAGCCCAATACAGAGGTGCCGCACACCCAGTATGCTTCACAGACGAAGTAATGGATCATCAAATCCCCGAAGGGTTTAAACCCGTGAATATCGAATCCTATGACGGCAGAACAGACCCCGCGGTTTGGATCAAAGACTATCTCCTTCATATCCACATGGCCCGCGGTGACGATCTTCACACCATCAAATACCTCCCACTCAAGCTTAAAGGACCAGCTCGGCATTGGCTTAATAGCTTGCCAGCAGAATCAATTGGATGTTGGGAGGACCTGGAAGCCGCATTCCTTGATAACATCCAGGGCACGTATGTGCGACCACCAGACGCTGACGACCTAAGCCACATAATTCAGCAGCCAGACGAATCGGCCAGACAATTCTAGACACGGTTCTTAACTAAGAAAAATCAAATCGTCGACTGTCCGGATGCGGAGGCCCTCGCAGCCTTCAAACATAACATACGCGACGAGTGGCTTTCCCGGCACCTGGGACAGGAAAAGCCGAAATCCATGGCAGCCCTCACATCACTCATGACCCGCTTTTGCGCGGGAGAGGACAGCTGGCTAGCTCGCAGCAACAACCTTAGCAAAAATTCCGGCAGTCCGGATACCAAGGATCGCAATGGCAGGTCACGTCGCAACAAGAATAAACGCAGCATTAACGGCGACAATAATGAGGATACGGCAGTCAACGCCGGATTCAGAGGCTTGAAACCCGGTCAGCGGAAGAAGCTTCAAACGAACTACTACGGGTCCATCCAATTTGGACCGAATACGCGATCGCTCGTGCCAGATACACGACACCCCCGAAAAGCCAGCCAACCACACCAACAGGGACTGTTGGGTATTCAAGCAGGCAGGCAAGCTAATCGCCGAAAACAATGACAAGGGGCTGCATAGCGATGACGAAGAAGAGACCCGACCGCCGAACAATAGAGGACAGAAGGGTTTTCCCCCACAAGTGCGGACGGTAAATATGATATACGCGACCCACATACCCAAGAGGGAGCGGAAGCGTGCACTCAGGGACGTATACGCGATGGAGCCAGTCGCCCCGAAGTTCAACCCATGGTCCTCCTGCCCGATCACTTTTGATGGAAGGGACCACCCCACCAGCATCCGCCACGGCGGATTCGCTGCATTGGTTTTAGACCCAATCGTCGATGGATTTCACCTCACCAGAGTCCTGATGGATGGCGGCAGCAGCCTGAACCTGCTTTATCAGGACACAGTGCGCAAGATGGGCATAGACCCCTCAAGGATTAAACCCACAAAGACGACCTTCAAAGGTGTCATACTAGGTGTAGAGGGCCAATTGTACGGGCCCAGTCACACTGGAAGTGGTCTTCGGATCCCCGGATAACTTCCGAAGCGAGGAGTTAATCTTCAACATAGTTCCATTCCGCAGCGGCTATCATGCTCTGCTCGGACGGACCGCGTTTGCAAAGTTCAACGCGGTGCCGCACTACGCATACCTCAAGCTCAAGATGCCAGGCCCTCGAGGAGTCATCACGGTCAACGGAAACACCAAGCGCTCCCTCCGAACGGAGGAACATACAGCGCTCTCGCGGCAGAAGTACAATGCAGCCTCTTAAGGCAATTCTCGAGTCCGGCTGTCAAGCGACCGGACACGGCCAAACGCGCCCGAAGTAACCTACAACAAGACCACCTGGCGCATTCCGAGCACGCGTAGCAATGCGACCCCAACCCCAGCCCTCGCAAGATCGCAAGACTGGTCCTTCGCGTACATCATTACGCTCTGGAGATACCATGGGCATAGGGGAAGGGGCACGGCCACGACAGGCCCAGAATGCGGCTCAACCACATCAGAGGCTCCCAAGTGTGTCATTTCTTTTTTTCTTTTTCCTTTTTTCTTTTCTTACCCACAGGACTCCGTTTACCAGAGGCCCTGTCCGGCAGTAGACCGGCCGAACTCACGATGCAACAGCCAGGGAAGGAGAAAGGCTGCAACGAATATCCAAGTGGTCTCCCTTGCGAGCATTAAATCTGTTTTATACACCACTCCGCAGCCTACCCCTGGAGGGGGGACATGTTTAATAGTCCCGTCCCTTGCTTATCGCACTATTTGTATCGTTCTGCATTCATAGCAGTACTTCTTGAATAAAACAATGCAGCACCTTTTTGCTTATAATTGCATTCCTTTCTTATACATATGTTCATTTGCAACATGTTACATTCGTACACTTGGTACGGCTAAAAACACCAGGGGCTTATGTTCCCCACATCATGGTGTGATAAGTCCGAACACTTTCACAAGTGTGGCACTCCGAACTTATAGCATTATATGCATCAGCTCCGAATCATGTCTTGGGTCAATAGTTGGGTTTGCCCGGCTCCCATGTTTTGGTACCTTACGTTCCGTTGTATGGGCTAAGGTAGCACTGGGAGAACCACTGCGATTGCGCCCCAGTTGAGCTGGGTTAACACCTCAGTGGAGAAAGCTAAAACTGACCGTCATGATGAGGCGAGAGCCGGTCGCTGTTCGAGAGGTTTTTTCGAGTCCCTAAAGACTTATGCCGCTTAGAGCGAGGAACCGGCTTTGTCCGGCCCAGGCATGGATAGCGCCCCAAATTCGGTCTTCCGAACACTAGGGGCTTCGCCGAAATTTAAAATTATAGAATTCTATGGCTAAGTGAGAGTGTTCAAGCATTATAAGTCCAGTTGCCTAGTTCGTCGTGTTGAGCGCCTCCCTAGATGGACCCAAATATGGGAACAATAGTGCTCAAATTTATACCGAACACCCCAGCACTCGCGGCATGGGGGCTGAAGCCGACGACTTGCCATCTCTCAGATTTGGTAAACAGCCGCACAGAAGGTAATATTTTAAATCAACAAGCGTTGCTTAGCGCATATGAACAAGGTTTTCTGCGCACAGGATAACAAAATGCGAGTTTACTCAAATATTATATTATTGGAACACTCACCCGCAGTAGTGCGGGCACCCTTCAGGACACTCTTATAATACATCTCGGGCGTGCGATACTCCTTGCCCGGCGGTGGCGCGTCCGTCACAAGCTTCTCAGCATCCATCTTGCCCCATTGCACCTTAGCACGGGCAAGGGCCCGACGGGCACCTTCAATACAGGCGGATCGCTTGATGACCTCAACCCATGGACACGCATCCACCAGCCGCCACACCAGGCCGAAGTAGCACCCAGGCATGGCCTCATTGGGCCACAGCCGAACAATGAGGCCCTTCATGGCCTATTCGGCCACCTTGTGGAGCTCGACCAGCTGCTTCAGCTGGTCGCTAAGGGGAACCGGATGTCCGGCCTCAGCATACTGAGACCAGAAGACCTTCTCCATCGCGCTCCCCTCCTCGGCCCTGTAGAAAGCGGCAGCATCGGACACGCTGCAGGGCAGATCTGCGAACGCTCCTGGAGAGCTCCGAATTCGGGTAAGTAACACGTAATCCACATCCACATGCTTGCTTTGCATGAAAAATGCCTTACCCAACGCTATTTTCTTCAACACCTCGATTTCCTGGAGGGCCTTGTAGGCTTCAGCCTTAGCGGCTTTGGCACTCTCAAGAGCCGATGCAAGCCCGGACTCTCGAGTCTTCGAGTCACGCTCCAAACTCTCGTGTCTTTCCACGAGAGCCTGGAGCTCTTGCCGTACCTCCGCCACCCGCGCCTCCTGCTTCTCTTGCTCAGCGCGCTCCGCGGCCGCATTACGTCAGGCCACGGACACTGCCTCCTTCAGGGTCGCCACCTCGTTTGTGGCCCCTGCAATACCCACGTTATCCTTGTCATTCTTTTTGAAACCAAATCCTTTTCTGTAAGGTACAATTTTAATAAGGTGCTACTCACCTTATTTGTCCTCGAGTTGCTTCTTGGCACGGCCAAGCTCGTTCTCGGACCGCTCAAGGTTTTGCTTCAAAGCATTGACCTCCACAGTCAGTGCGGCAGAGGTCAGCAGGGTAGCCTGCAATCCCATATCGACATATTTTTTATGACTCCTGCGTATATCTTTTTAGATCCTCAGTCCGGCTTTTCTTTCCAAACACCGAACCGAGCATCAGGGGCTACTGTCTATGCGGTACTATTTTACATATATTAATATTCTTACCTCAAAGCCTGATAGAAGGCTGCTGCAGGCTTCGGGTCAGCCCGCTTTTGGCGAGCTGGACCTTCTGAATCACCGCACTCATGACAGTGCGGTGTTCCTCCTCGATGGAAGTGCCGTTGAGCACCTCCAGCAAGTTATCCGGCGCCTCCGGTTGGACGGAGGCCGCCGGCGCCACGGTCTTGCCCTTCTTGCGAAGGGGCCGCCCGCCGGACTCCGGAACCACTGCAGGTTCCGGTGCGGAGTCCGGCACGAAGTCCGGGAGGTCGCCCCGTGCTACCTCCGGGTCCTCCTCCTCCGGATGGGTCCCTCTCTGGGATCCCACCTCGACGTCGTCAGCGTCGCGGGGAGAAGAGGCAGTTGGAAGTGAAGTGTTGTTCACGTCCAACGAACCCAAGGACCCGCTCGACGAAGCGGGAAGATCGTCCTTGGGCGGACTGTAGGGTTGTATGCGACGTTAGAAAGACACCAAGTGGCAAAGAGAAAAATCATGAAGTCATTCGGGAGTCCGGATACTTACGATCTCGCCAGGGGCTTGGCCCTCGGAGGCCAATCCTCGTCGTCGTCACCGGCGTTGGCAGAACAGTCCGGGGGAAGAGTTCTTCCCTTCTTGGACCCTTCGGCCTCCCTCGCTGGGGAGGCCCTCCTTTTCTTCCCTCCCCCCGCTGGGGGCGAGGCCCTTTTCTTCTTCTCCTCGTCTTCGGGGGAGGAGTCCGCCTCGGAGTCTTCGGACACCTGAAAACGGGAACTCTTTCGAGTGCCCGTGGCCTCCTTCTTGGCCTTCTTCTCCGGCACCACATGGGGTGCCGGAACCAGCAGCCCCGCCAGATGGGCATCCACTGGGTCTTTTGGCAGGGGGGCCGGACAGTTAGTCTGCTCGACCTTCTTCAGCCAGTCCTGTCAAAGGAAAGGGAGTTTAGATCCCGCATAGAGTCAAACTATGAAAAACAAGTATCCCGTAAAGGGTAAAATCATTTACCTCGTCAGCCTGACGCTGCGAGGGGAATCCGCGATCTTCGGTAGCGGATGCGGGGGCCTCGGCGCCCTTAAAAAGCACCTTCCAGGCATCTTCATACCTAGTGTCGAAGAGCCTGCTCAAGGTTCGGTGCTGAGCCGGATCAAACTCCCACAGTTTGAAGGCCCGTTGTTGGCACAGGAGGATCTGGCGGATGAGCTGCCCCTTGTTGGGGAGCCGGTGCGCGATGTCGCTGGACAGGTATCCGGCGCCGCGCAGCCTCTCGATGTGCCCCTCCGTAACGGAGGAGGCCATCCACTTGCCTCCCGCTCCGGACATGGCTGGAGAAGGTCGAGGCGAGATGTGCGGACTTGGGCGCTGGAGCTCGAGTGCGCGGGGATGGATAAGCAAAGGAGGAAGAAGGCATAGGTGAGAAGGTGGATCCTTATCCCCTTATATATGGACGAACGAAACTATGCGTCCCCACCGGCCTGGTAAAACTCGCTTTTCTCCCAAGCGCCGCAATCAATGGCGCGGTTGGGTTACCCACGTCCGTATTGATGAGAATCCCGGAATAAGGGGAGCACGATCTCTGCTTCAACAAGACGTGCCAAGGAAACCGCTTCGCTAAACGCGCTGAGGCGGTATAATAAAAACAATTCAAGTGAAGGCTTGGTTGTGGTGTGACGTCACACCACGAAATACGTCAGCAGATTGAACTTGTGTAAATATTATTCTCTCTACGGTGGAGTGTGGAATTTATTTTTGCAGAGCCGGACACTATTCTGGTGTTCACAATTTTCTACAAATTATTCGGAGAAGGAACCCGCCTTGCAATACCGAAGACAATATGCGTGCCGGACTCGTCATCATTGAAGCCTGGTTCAGGGGCTACTGAGGGAGTCCTGGACTAGGGGGTGTCCGGATAACCAAACTATCATCATCGGCCGGACTCCAAGACTATGAAGATACAAGATTGAAGACTTCGTCCCGTGTCCGGATGGGACTTTCCTTGGCGTGAAAGGCAAGCTTGGCGATACGGATATGTAGATCTCCTACCATTGTAACCGACTCTATGTAACCCTAGCCCTCTCCAGTGTCTATATAAACCGGAGGGTTTTAGTCCGTAGGACAACAACAATAACAACAATCATACCATAGGCTAGCTTCTAGGGTTTAGCCTCCTTGATCTTGTGGTAGATCTACTCTTGTAACATCCACATCATCAATATCAATCAAGCAGGACGTAGGGTTTTACCTTCATCAAGAGGGCCCGAACCTGGGTAAAACATCGTATCCCTTGTCTCCTGTTACCATCCGCCTAGACGCACAGTTCGGGACACCCTACCCGAGATCCGCCGGTTTTGACACCGACACCTCTCTTCCTTTTCCTCATATCGAGACCTTCTCGATCAAACACTTCATCCACACAAAACTTTAATAGAAAACTTGGTAAGATCCGTTAGTAGAATAAAGCAAATCACTACTCTAAGTACTGTAGCAAACCAATTCATATTTTGTTTTTGCATTTTATCTACTGTAATATAGCTTTTCCATGGCTTAATCCATTGATAGAAATTGATAGTTTCATCAAAACAAGCAAACTATGCATCAAAAAAAGAATCTGTCAAAACCAGAACAGTCTGTAGCAATCTGACCATTCAGCATACTTCTGTTACCCCACAAATTCTACCACAATTAGGAAAAATAAAAAATTTGTACAAAAAGACAGTGCAAAAAGAATCAGAACCGTTTGACGTTCCAGTAACAAATATAAAATCGCACACTACAGCCAAAGTTTCCGTCCAGCACTATACAAACCAACAAGCATTGTAAACATCCTAGAGGCAAACCTTGGGACATTATTTTTATAATACAACAAAATTGTACAAGGGGATAATTATTTTTGTCAAAAAATTTCTGTAATCAAGATTAACAAAGTTTCCATGAGCATGAACAAGGTTCAAGGCTAGCTCCCACTTCAACAATGCTTGTCTTTCTCACTTTCACTTTCCTTTTTGAATTTTTTAGGTTCCCCTCTTTATGTTTTTGTTTTTAAACTAAATGAAAGGACTGAATAGAAATAAATGACTCTCTAAAACTTCCGGGTTGTCTCCCTGGCAGCGCTTTCTTTAAAGCCATTAAGCTTGGCATATAGTGCTCAAGTAATGGATCCACCCGGATCCCAAGGTATATCAAAGCCAATTTTAATTAACAATGATTTGTAATTTAGTAGTGAGCACAAAGTAAGATATATCATGTAACAACGAAGTCTAACTCTCTTCCTATGCATCGGCATGTCATAAAATAACAATTCATGCACATCAAGTAAAGGCCAATGCATAGTATAAGCAATTTCTTGCAATTCTATCGTGTTGGAAACATAGAGAGGTGGAGATATAGTTCCTCTCTCATAATAATTGCAAGTAGGAGCAGCAAGCACATGCATATTATATCTATCAAAATCATCATGTGTAGTAATAAAACACAACCCATCAATATAATCCTTGATAAGCACAAACTTCTCTGATATAGTGTAGTTGGGAGAATTCAAAAAGATAATAGGACTATCATGCGTGGGTGCAATAGCAACAATTTCATGTTTAACATAAGGAACTATAGCAAGTTCATCTCCATAAGAATAATTTATACTGGCATCTTGGCTACAAGCATAGCAATCATCATCAAAAAGGGATATTTCAAGAGAATCAACGGGGTCATAACAATCATCATAGCAATCATCCTTCGGTAAGCACGGAGGGAAATTAAACAATGTATGAGTTGAAGAGTTACTCTCATTAGAAGGTGGGCACAGATAGCTAATCCGTTTTTCCTTCTTTTGTTCTTCGCTCTCCTCATCATCTTTTTCATCCAATGATCTCACACTTTCTTCAATTTCTTCTTCCATAGACTCCTGCAAAATATTAGTCTCTTCTTAGACAGCGGAGACTTCCTCAATAAATGCATCAATATTGGCATTATATTCATAATTTTCATAGCAATATCTAAGTATAGCAAAATTTTCAGGTCTATAAACGGAATCATCAAAATGTTCACACGTTTTAAACAAAGATTCTATTTCATAAGCACCCATAAAAGCAACAAATTCTTCTATTTATTCCACATCATAGTAATCATATATACCATTAGTATAAGAAGCCAATGTTTCATTATCATTAAATTTACACGAAAAGTTAAGGTGTGGAGCCTTTATCCTAGAGCAACAAGTATAATCATATCTCAAGCATGCATAGTTGACGAGCATACCAACACAACAAATGAATTTGATCCCATAATAGTTTCCCTTTTTGTGTCAACCGATAATCGCTAAAGTATTTACGTTGATCCAACGTGTCTCCCATAACATAATTGAATGGGGTTTTCTCAGGATTATTAAAGTAGTACATAATATCTTGAACATAATGATCATCGAGGGTTTTAGGAGGTTTCCCATCTCCATGAATAGCAAGTACACATAATTTTTTTGGTATTTCATGTTCCATATCCATAACTAAAGATAGAGAACAATTTAGAACAGCAAATAAAAATTACTTAGTGATAAATCAAACAAGCACACACGAGAATATTCACCCCACGCTATGACTCCCCGGCAACGGCGCCAGAAAAAATTCTTGATAACCCACAAGTATAGGGGATAACTGTAGCCTCTTTCGACAAGTAAGGGTGTCGAACCCAACGATGAGCTAAAGGTAGAACAAATATCCTCTCAAGTCCTATCTGCCACTGATACGACTCTACGCACGCTTAGTGTTTGTTTTACCTAGAACAAGTATGAAACTTGAAATACTTTGTAGGTGTTGTTGGATAGGTTTGCAAGATAATAAAGAACACGTAAATAAAAAGTAGGGGATGTTTAAATAAAGATGCAATAAAGTAAATCTAGCGAGTGTGGAAAAGTGGTGGTAGGAGTTGTGAAATTGTCCCTAAGTAATTGATTACGTTACTAGACCGATAGCAGGTTTTATGTGGGAGAGACATAAGCTAACATACTTTCTCTTCTTGGATCATATGCACTTAGGCCAACTCCACCGCACGACCCCAAAGTCCGGATTGGCCGGATTTTGTCCCTTTGGGGCGCCGATGGGTTCGCCCGTGTCCGGCTTTGTCCGTTGGGTCGTGCGTGTGCCCACCGCGCGGCCGCACCCCAAATCATGTCCGGGGTGGACGTGAATAAAAAAGATATAAAAACTAAAATGAAATGACTAAAAAGGTAAATAAATGCATTTAAAAAACATAAAACATATATAGGGGTCACGGCCACAAAATGGTCCAGTTTCTCAGTCTACTTAAACGGCCCAGTTTCATAATCTCTACTATTAAAGGAGAATCGAACATCGTAATGGTTCAACCTCCTTCGATGGCCCCTCCTTGCTAGCTTTCCCACCCACGTCCTCCTACCGTTTTTTTTCAAACCCTCCGAAAACCAGAGGTAAACCTCCTCTCATACATCGATCCGGCACCCAACTCGCGAATTAGAAAAACCACACGTCACCCACGTTCTTTCCCTGGAAGACTATCCCACGTCCCTCGGACAGCACGAAAGAAACCAAAGCTCCTCGTGATCGCCCGACGCGCCCCGATGGCCCGACGCGCCCTCCTGCCTCCTGATGCTGCTCCGCATCGGCGACGCCACACCACGATTCGCACCGGCACCTCAACAGCCGTGCCCTCCCCCCAGCCTCCTGTCCATGCGCCCCAACGATGCCATCCTGCGCACCACCGCTTCTCTGGGCGCCCAATCCGGGGCTCGCCGCAATTCCCGAGGCTTCCGGTGGTGAGCCGTATGGAGGAGCCGGCGACATGGAAGGGAACGGTCATAGCGTCGACTACACGTCAGAAGACAAGCACGGAGGACTACGTCATGTAGTCCATGCTCGGCTGGGGGCCCCTCTCTCCATCATCTGCCTCATCTACGAGACCGCCCACTTTGTACGTGCTAACCCATTGTCTCGAATTCTCTTATTAAGTCATTCTATTAGTTCTATGATTCGTGATGATATGTAGGAAAATATCGATCTGGGTGTAGCAGTTTCCCTGCCCACCAGATGCTTGCTCTTTTTCCTTGGAGCATAAGAAGAAAAATTATTTCATCTATTGTAATAATTACTGTTCGATCCGTCAATTCTATCCTCATGCAAGCGATTTTTATTTTATTTTACCACTGTTGTGGAGAGGTTCAGCTGCCTTTGTCTGGTGTTTCTAAATATTTTAGTTGTATATACGTGCAGAGGTATGTGCTTCTAAAGGTGGGAAGATCCAAGACAAAGAAAGAGGGAGGGAGACAGGGAACATGTAACATGGAGATGACCCTGTCGTGGTTCTAAGTCTGACAGTAGAGTGGGGGGTAGGTATAGAGAGGCAAGGTCCTAGCTATGGAGAGGTTGTAAACACAAGGGATGTATGAGTTCAGGCCCTTCTCGGAAGAAGTAAAAGCCCTACGTCTCGGAGCCCGGAGGCGGTCGAGTGGATTGCGTGTATATGAGTTACAGGGTGCCGAACCCTTCTGCCTGTGGAGGGGGGTGGCTTATATAGAGTGCGCCAGGACCCCAGCCAGCCCATGTAATGAAGGGTTTAAGGGACATTAAGTCCGGGGCGTTACTGGTAACGTCCCACATAAAGTGTCTTAACTACCATAAAGTCTACTTAACTATAGGCCGTTGCAGTGCAGAGTGCCTTTTGACCTTCTAGTAGTCGAGTGAGTCTTCGTGGTCGAGTCCTTCAAGTCAGTCGAGTGAGTCCCTCGTTGGTCGACTAGAAGGTGACCTCTTCTAAGGGTGTCCTTGGGTAGGGTACTTAGATCAGGTCTATGACCCTACCCTAGGTACATGACTCCATCATTAGCCCCCGAATGGATTGAGGCTTCGAGTGAGGAAGGAGTTGATGTTGTTTCTGATTAACCTTTGCACACTGGTCGTGCGTTGTTCTGGACCAAAGAATCTCTTCGTTGATAGTGAGCAACTTGTCTTCAGTCGACTCGATCCATTCTTTTCTTTCGTCGAGTGATCTTTCGGGCTTCGACGATTTCCGAGCGACGGATCGCAGGAAATCCCGCGCCTGACAGACCGATCTGCCGTTCGCGGATTCTGCGGGATGCGAAATTTGGGGAAACGCACGGAGCGGAGCGGACCGCAGCGTTTGGATGGGACGGGACATAGACGCCTCGATCCCCGCGCCGCTTTCTTCGCCACGTATCCCGCCTGCATAACTGTTCCAGGATATGATTAGATCGATCGGGCCCACCTGTCATCCACTCGGAAGGGACCTTATAAATGCGCCCGGCGAGGGTTTTTTGAACAGTGCCTCAGCATTCTCTTTCTCTGCTCCCTTCGTCTCCGCCCAACGCGCTCGCTCTCGCCTCCGCACAACTTATCCCCGCGCGTCTCACCGGCAACCATGGCCAAGGAGAAGATGGCGGCGCTGGAACGCGCGAAGAAGGCGTCGACGACGGAGAAGGCGAAGGGGAGATCCACCAGCCGCGGCGGGTCTTCGTCTAGATCCCGCCTGCCGAAGGGCTGGGTCCAGGGAGATTGGATCCAGTCGACCATCATGGAGAAGGACCTCCTCGACATGGCCAACGAGGGCCTGATCCCTCATGGAGCTGCAAGGCTTCCGGGGAAAGAATGGCAGCCCCAGCCGGAGGAAGGTGAGTGCGTGTTGCTGGCTACCCATGTCGACCGCGGATTTTCTTTGCCGCCGAATATTTTCTTCCGTGGTTTCTTGAACTTCTTTGGAGCGAAACTCCACCACTTCACCCCGAATTCTATCGCCTATCTTGCCGCATTCGTGTCCATGTGTGAGGGTTTTCTGGGCTGTCGACCGAGGGCTTGTTCAAGCATATATTCACGGGTCGCTCTCAGACCGTGAAGAAGGCGAGCCCAGGCGACGAAAGAACCCGAGTTGTCCAAATGTGTGGGGGCCTGGGGATCCAGGTGAGGAATAAGAGCACCTTCCCAGCCATGACTTTTCCCGAGTCAGTCAGAGGCTGGCAGTCGACCTGGTTCTACTGCCAGGATCAGTCGACGCCGGGGCAGTCGAGTGGACTCCCTCAGTTTACCATGGACCGAGTGAACAAGCCCTCCTCTCTGAAGTTGATTCCGAAGGAGAAAGCTGACGTGAAGATGTTGATGGAGTGCGTAGTACAGTTGGTTCGGGAGGGAGTGACGGGCATGGATCTCCTGGAGGTTTTCCTTAGGCGTCGTATCCAGCCCCTTCAGTTCCGGAGCCATTGCATGTGGTTGTACTGTGGGACTGAGGACGAGACTCGGGTCCATCCAGAAGCAGCCGATGATGTCACTCTGGAAAGGTGGATGGCCGCCGTTACCGGAAAGAAGGATAACCCACGCGGAGCCAGAAGGATTCCTCCACTCGACCACCACAGTGATCCAAACAAGGTATGCCTGCTCTGCTCCCCATTGTGTTCTTGTCATATTCATTTCTGTTTATTCTGCCAATCGGTCGATTGATCTTTGTCTTGATGTCTATCAGGCCCTCACCGAGCTGTACTCGATGCCCAATGGAGCACAGGCTCCGACTGAGGAGGGTGAAGCGAGTGGGGGCGAGAGCCAGGAGGAGGAGTGGGACTCGGATGCTGCCGAGGACGATGATGACGATGACGACGATGACGGTGATGAAGATGATGCTGAAGACGAGGAAGAAGAGGAGGAGGAGGTCGTACCACCGCGCTCGGAAAGGCGGTCGAAGCTTGTCCACGACCCTGCGACTGAACGTGGCAAGGGGGTTGCGACCGTTGCACAGTCGACCAAGCGCCCTCGGACCACCTCTCCGGCGCCGACTGAAAAGGTGTCGAAGCAGCTCAGGGTGGCTCCGTCAAAGCCGACCAAGCTCTTGCCGAAGATGAAGGTGTCCATCCCCACCATATCAGGGTAATCGTGCTTCTTAAGTCTTCTTATTTTGTACGAACTTTATCTCTGGCTGGCGCTGGGGTTAGTCGACTGATTCTTTGGAGTTGCAGTGCTGCTACTTCCGAGACCTCAGCCCGGGCTGATGACCATGAGATGGAGGACGCAGCAACCTCAAAACCAGGTACTATACTCTTAACGCCGTTTTTAGTCGACTGACTTATGATCTATAATCCTGATTCTTCTCTGTAGCTCCACCCAATGTTGTTATCACTCTCCCAGATGATGATGAAGATGAGGAACCGCTGAAGCACAGAAGGAGTAGGAAAACGTCTGCCAGCAGGGTGCCCCAGGATGTGACGGCGCCTGAGACTCTGGTTGCGGAGGAGAACACCACTCGACACACTGTGTCCTTCGCAGATCCACTGACGAGTGCTCAGCAGCCCTCCCTCTTCACGACGCACCACGTCCCAGAGGACCAAGCTGGCGCCGCGAAGGAGGCGATACGCCAGGCAGGGATCATGATGGAGCAGTTAAGGACCATCCGGGATGCGAGCCAGGCAGCTTACGACGCCAGTTCCGCCCTTCAAAGCAATGTTCAGGTCAGTCGACCATCGCCTATTCTGTTAGGATATGCTATCAAAAACTTTTCTTTCCAACATCTACGGTAGTCACCCACTTGGTGTGTCAATTTAGACTTCGTGTTAGCAGGGGCACGCTGAGTGCACCCGCTGGGTGTAGTCCCCAAGGCTAAGGTCGACTGCTGGCAGTCCGCCTTAGGCTTTATAATTTCAGTCTTTCCGTCATTCGACTATGGCGAATGGATTTCGAAAGCCGGTCGACTGGTCGACTCTGTCTTCAATAGGATTAGTGGGGGCACGCTGAGTGCACCCACTGGGTGTAGCCCCCGAGGCTAAGGTCGACTGCTGGCAGTCGTCCTTAGGCTTTATAATTTCAATCTTTCCGTCATTCGACTATGGTGAATTGATTTCGGAAACCGGTCGACTGGTCGACTCTGTCTTCAATAGGATTAGTGGGGGCACGCTGAGTGCACCCACTGGGTGTAGTCCCCGAGACTGTGGTCGACTGCTTGCAGTCGATTACAGTCTTTTAAAGAATACATCATTTTTTTTTGAGGTCGACTGGTCGACTCTATCTTCGATAGGATTAGTGGGGGCACGCTGAGTGCACCCACTGGGTGTAGTCCCCGAGACTACGGTCGAATGCTTGTATTCGGCTGTAGTCTTAGAAACGTGTGATTTTTCCTTTTTCACTCGGAAGTGAATTATATTTGACATTTAGTCGATTGGTTCTTCGCAGAACTCCTGTGATCTTGTGGCTCGCTACTCTGAGCTGGAAAACAAGCACATTTAGCTCGAGCTGAATTTGAAGCTGGTTCAGGAGAATCTGAAAGGCAAAGGAGGATACCGAAGGTATGTTTGGTGAGACCTTGACGACTGATTTTTCCCTTCGTTTGTTTCAAAATCTGATCTTGCTGTAACTTGCAGGTAAGGTAAGGGAGGCCCAACAGAAAAAAGACCTTGAATTAGCTGAGAAGATCAAGCTTGCTGACGAGAAGTTAGCTTCAGTCACCAAGCTTGAACAAGACAATACCAATCTGAAAGCTGCTCTTGGGATCGCCAACAAGGAAGTCAGTCGACTGAAAACTGATAAAGCTGCCCTGACCGACCAAGTCAGTAAGTTGACTGGGAAGAAAAATGATCTGGAGGCCTTCCTGAGTGGTCTTGCCAAGAAGCTATTCCTTATGCTTGAAGGTAAACCTCTATGCTCGGTAATCATTTCCAATCGTGGTTTTTCCATTCGACCATCGTCTTGACTCGGTGATCGTCCTTGCAGAATTTTGTCAAAACTTTGAAGAAGAAACTAGCCGGCTGGAACCAAACCTCGACCCCGTCAATTCTCCGGTGAACGACGAAGTTGCCATGAATGTTTTCCGACTGGAGTCCCGAGTTGCAGCTGTCGTGGACTATCTTGCAAGGCTGAAGGTCGCCACATCTCGCATCGACTCGACGCTCTGGCCCGGGGAGACACTTCAGAATGACCTCGAGTCGCTGATGGCTCGCTTGAACACGATCCCTGGTCGAGTGCAGGAGTGGAAAAAGTCCTCGGCTCGGTGCGGTGCAGATGTTGCTCTGTGTCTGGCCCGAGTTCACTGCAAAGATGCACGAGAAGAGAAGCTGGCGGCCCTCCGGGTGGCCAACACCAAGAAACACGACTTCAGGTCCTTTATGGAAACTTTCCTTGCGGCTGCCACTCGGATCGCGGATGGAATTGATCTTGATGAGTTTGTTGCACCTTCCAGCCCTCCACAGGAGGGGTAAAAAACTTCTTCTAAGCTCGACGCTTTAAATTTGCCTCGGTATGCCGAGTGGAGTTGTAACCGATAAACTTTAACAGGTCTAGTGCCTGAGCACTTTCGGTTCCTTTTGGTATCGATCCCAACTTGAACTTGGTGTTTGAATAAGATTGCTTTTGGCTCGAAAATGTCTTTGCAGGCCCAAAGCAAGACGCTTACTGCAGTCAACTTATTCCTTAGTCCACTTAGGCGAGCACTGGGCTGCAGCTAAGCCCCCGAGTGAGAGGTTTGCTCTTCACTCGGTAGGATTTCGATAACTTAGGCGAGCACAGGGCTGCAGCTAAGCCCCCGAGTGAGAGGTTTGCTCTTCACTCGGTAGGATTTTTATATCTTAGGCGAGCATTGGGCTGCAGCTAAGCCCCCGAGTGAGAGGTTTGCTCTTCACTCGGTGGGATTTTGATAACTTAGGCGAGTACTTAGACTGCAGCTAAGCCTCCGAGTGGAAGTCTGGCTTACCACTCGGTAGGATTTTCATAACTTAGGCGAGTACTTGGACTGCAGCTAAGCCTCCGAGTGAGAGGTTTGCTCTTCACTCGGTAGGATTT